>NC_059207.1:42260145-42564647 GCF_020615455.1 Coregonus clupeaformis
GGTGTGGCATGACATATTTCTGAGAAAGCTGGTGGAATGTGTGCCAGCTGGCTGAGGCTGTCCTGCTGAGTGGAGCTCCCACTGGGACCAGTGCCACTGCCACCTCTCAGCTGTGCTCTGTGTCTGATGGAACGGAGACGTCCTCTGTGTGTGTGTGTGCGTGTGCGCATGTGCAGGCTCTGATGGGAGTGGGTCTTCACAGGTAGACTTACCTGTAGATATTTTAGTCTGGGTTTAGGTCCTCCTGAAGCAGCATGAATAGTGCTTTACATTCCTGTGGATGACATTGAGTACTGAATAGGGAAAGCTCAAATATTACATGATCTGTGCTCTCTTGACTATGAGTTTGACAATTTTTTTACAATTTTTTACATTTTAGTCATTTAGCAGACGCTCTTATCCAGAGCGACTTACAGGAGCAATTAGGGTTAAGTGCCTTGCTTAAGGGCACATCGACAGATTTTTCACCTAGTCGGCTCGGGGATTAGAACCAGCGACCTTTCGGTTACTGGCACAACGCTCTTACCCACTAAGCTACCTGCCGCCCCATGTTCATGTTCTTTCGATTTTATATGCTTGCATATATGCTCTTAGCGACATTGTGTAAAGGGCCTGTGTTTGTGTGTTCGTGTGTGTATGCGTGTGCATGTGTGTTTGTGTGTTTGTGTGTGTGTGCGCATGTGCATGTGTGTTTGTGTGTAGAGTGTTTTATGGGCTGGATGACAGGAGTTGATGTCTCCTTCCCTCACAGCCCTCTCCCTCCTCACACCCATCGTTTCTATCAGACTATAGCCCTGCGGTGCTAATCACAGCTAAGGGCAGACTGTGGGAGAACAGCCTTATACCAGGAAGTGAGGTGGTCCTAACCAGGAAGTCATGATGCATTAAAGCTATTAACAAGTTGGTGTCGGAAAAGCTACCGATTTATTAGTGACATTGTCTGGGATCTGACCACCATGATTTCCGTTTTGTTTGTTCTTTTAAATGTTTCACAGAAACACATCAGTAACCACCTGA
Source organism: Coregonus clupeaformis (assembly GCF_020615455.1). Classification (NCBI taxonomy): domain Eukaryota; kingdom Metazoa; phylum Chordata; class Actinopteri; order Salmoniformes; family Salmonidae; genus Coregonus; species Coregonus clupeaformis. The sequence continues at coordinate 42,261,163 of NC_059207.1, forward strand.
CCAGTGAGGAATTTAATCAATTCTGATTAGGAGTTGGGACACTCTCAGGTCTGGAGCATTTCCAGGCGCTCTTTTCATTACCCAACACAAATCACTGTCCACTGGACAAGAATAGCTGTTCTTGTTCATTTTGACTTCTTCAAATGTCACAGGAAATGGAAGAAGTTGAATTAGAGAGGAGAAAGCGAGGGGGCTGCTGGTATGGAGGAAGCTCCTGGACTCGCACTCAGACAGGGACGGAGGCTTGATGTCTGGGGGACGGGGTGTCTCTCTATGGCTGGCTGGCTCTCCCTCCCTGGGGAAGGTGATTGATCTAGAGCAGGGATGGGGAACTTAGATGAACTCATCATGAGGGACCGCAGTTGCTTGCCGGTCTATGTACCCACATCAACTCTACATTATTCTACACATTTTGTTGCAGTTTTAAAGCAAATTTCCTGCAATTCTACACATTTTGCCATAGGGTGGAAATAAATGTTTGCAGTTTTTAATATGATATCTGAGTGAGATTGACTAACAAAACCAATGGGGGCCCCCTGGTCGGTAAGCTAGTTTTAGTTTTAACTAACGTAGCAATCACTTATTTTTTGCTGACATGGGCAAATTGACTGACTATTAGTGACTGACATACAGTAACAACAGAAAAACTGCTGATGCACAACCACATTTCGAAATTGCACCTTGTGTATTCTACTATTCTAACTCGCAACAGTAAGTTGAACCCCGACTGAGTTCCTAAAACAAAAATATATACAGTGAGGGAAAAAAGTATTTGATCCCCTGCAGATTTTGTACGTTTGCCCACTGACAAAGACATGTTCAGTCTATAATTTTAATGGTAGGTTTATTTGAACAGTGAGAGACAGAATAACAACAAAAATCCAGAAAAACACATGTCAAAAATGTTATAAATTGATTTGCATTTTAATGAGGGAAATTAGTATTTGACCCCTCTGCAAAACATGACTTAGTACTTGGTGGCAAAACCCTTGTTGGCAATCACAGAGGTCAGACGTTTCTTGTAGTTGGCCACCAGGTTTGCACACATCTCAGGAGGGATTTTGTTCCACTCCTCTTTGCAGATCTTCTCCAAGTCATTAAGGTTTCGAGGCTGACGTTTGGCAACTCGAACCTTCAGCTCCCTCCACAGATTTTCTATGGGATTAAGGTCTGGAGACTGGCTAGGCCACTCCAGGACCTTAATGTGCTTCTTCTTGAGCCACTCCTTTGTTGCCTTGGCCGTGTGTTTTGGGTCATTGTCATGCTGGAATACCCATCCACGACCTATTTTCAATGCCCTGGCTGAGGGAAGGAGGTTCTCACCCAAGATTTGACGGTACATGGCCCTTTCCATCGTCCCTTTGATGCGGTGAAGTTGTCCTGTCCCCTTAGCAGAAAAACACCCCCAAAGCATAATGTTTCCACCTCCATGTTTGACATGGTCATAGGCAGCATTCCTCCTCCTCCAAACACGGCGAGTTGAGTTGATGCCAAAGAGCTCGATTTTGGTCTCATCTGACCACAACACTTTCACCCAGTTCTCCTCTGAATCATTCAGATGTTCATTGGCAAACTTCAGACGGGCCTGTATATGTGCTTTCTTGAGCAGGGGGACCTTGCGGGCGCTGCAGGATTTCAGTCCTTCATGGCTTAGTGTGTTACCAATTGTTTTCTTTTGCGAATAATCACACCAACTGTTGTCACCTTCTCACCAAGCTGCTTGGCGATGGTCTTGTAGCCCATGCCAGCCTTGTGTAGGTCTTGGCCATGGTGGAGAGTTTGGAATCTGATTGATTGATTGATTGATTGATTGATTGCTTCTGTGGACAGGTGTCTTTTATACAGGTAACAAGAGGAGATTAGGAGCACTCCCTTTAAGAGTGTGCTCCTAATCTCAGCTCGTTACCTGTATAAAAGACACCTGGGAGCCAGAAATCTTTCTGATTGAGAGGTGGTCAAATACTTATTTCCCTAATTTCCCAACATTTTTGACATGCGTTTTTCTGGATTTTTGTTTTGTTATTCTGTCTCTCACTGTTCAAATAAACCTACCATTAAAATTATAGACTGATAATTTCTTTGTCAATGGGCAAACGTACAAAATCAGCAGGGGATCAAATACTTTTTTCCCTCACTGTATATACAGTACCAGTCAAAAGTTTGGACACACCTACTCATTCCAGGGTTTTTCTTTATTTGTACTCTTTTCTACATTGTAGAATAATAGTGAAGACATCAAAACTATGAAATAACACCTATGGAATCATGGAGTAACCAAAAAAGTGTTAAATAAATCAAAACAGATTCTTCAAAGTGGCCAACTTTTGCCTTGATGACAGCTTTGCACACTCTTGGCATTCTCTCAACCAGCTTCACCTGGAATGCTTTTCCAACAGTCTTGAAGGAGTTCCCACATATGCTGAGCACTCGTTGGCTGCTTTTCCTTCACTCTGCGGTCCAACTCATCCCAAACTATCTCAATTGGGTTGAGGTCGGGTGATTGTGGAGGCCAGATCATCTGATGCAGCACTCCATCACTCTCCTTCTTGGTCAAATAGCCCTTACACAGCCTGGAGGTGTGTTGGGTTTGTCCTGTTGAAAATAAAATGATAGTCCCACTAAGGGCAAACCAGATGGGATGGCGTATCGCTGCAGAATGCTGTGGGAGCCATGCTGGTTAAGTGTGCCTTGAATTCTAAATAAATCACTGACAGTGTCACCAGCAAAGCACCCCCACACCATCACACCTCCTCCTCCATGCTTCATGGTGGGAACCACACATGCGGAGATCATCCGTTCACCTACTCTGCATCTCACAAAGACACGGCAGTTGGAACCAAAAATCTCAAATTTGAACTCATCAGACCAAAGGACAGATTTCCACCGGTCTAATGTCCATTGCTCGTGTTTCTTGGCCCAAGCAAGTCTCTTCTTCTTATTGGTGTCCTTTAGTAGTGGTTTCTTTGCAGCAATTCGACCATGAAGGCCTGATTCACGCAGTCTCCTCTGCACAGTTGATGTTGAGATGTGTCTGTTACATGAACTCTGTGAAGCATTTATTTGGGCTGCAATTTCTGAGGCTGGTAACTCTAATGAACTTATCCTCTGCAGCAGAGGTAACTCTGGGTCTTCCTTTCCTGTGGCGGTCCTCATGAGAGCCAGTTTCATCATAGCACTTGATGGTTTTTGCGACTGCACTTGAAGAAACTTTCAAAGTTCTTGAAATGTTCCGTGTTGACTGACCTTCATGTCTTAAAGTAATGATGGACTGTCATTTCTCTTTGCTTATTTGAGCTGTTCTTGCCATAATATGGACTTGGTCTTTTACCAAATAGGGCTATCTTCTGTATACCCCCCCTACATTGTCACAACACAACTGATTGGCTCAAACGCATTAAGAAGGAAATAAATTCCACAAATTAACTTTTAAGAAGGCACACCTGTTAATTGAAATTCCTTCCAGGTGACTACCTCATGAAACTGGTTGAGAGAATGCCAAGAGTGTGCAAAGCTGTCATCAAGGTAAAGCGTGGCTACTTTGAAGAATCTCAAATATAAAATATATTTTGATTTGTTTAACACTTTTTTGGTTAATACATGATTCCATATGTGTTATTTCATTGTTTTGATGTCTTCACTATTATTCTACAATGTAGAAAATAGTAAAAATAAAGAAAAACCCTGGAAATGAGTAGGCGTGTCCAAACTTTTGACTGCTACTGTATATATACATACATACATACATACATGCATACATACATACATATAATATATATACAGTGTCTTCGGAAAGTATTCAGACCCCTTGACTTTTTCCACATTTTGTTACGTTACAGCCTTATACTAAAATTGATTCAATTGTTTTTTCCCCTCATCAATCTACACACAATACCCCATAATGACAAAGCAAAAACAGGTTTTAAACATTTTTGCTAATTTATAAAAATGTAATATTACATTTACATAAGTATTCAGACCCTTTACTCAGTACTTTGTTGAAGCACCTTTGGCAGCGATTACAGCATCGAGTCTTCTTGGGTATGACGCTACAAGCTTGGCACATCTTTATTTGGGTAGTTTCTCCTATTCTTCTCTGCAGATCTTCTCAAGCTCTGTCATATTGGATGGGGAGCGTTGCTGCACAGCTATTTTCAGGTCTCTCCAGAGATATTTTCGATCGGGTTCAAGTCCGGGATCTGGCTGGACCACTCAAGGACATTCAGATTCTTGTCCCGAAGCCACTCCTGCGTTGTCTTGGCTGTGTGCTTAGGGTTGTTGTCCTGTTGGAAGGTGAACCTTTGCCCCAGTCTGAGGTCTTGAGCACTCTGGAGCAGGTTTTCATCAAGGATCTCTGTACTTTTCTCTGTTCATCTTTGCCTCGATCCTGACTAGTCTCCCAATCCCTGCCGCTGAAAAACATCCCCACACCATGATGCTGCCACCACCATGCTTCACTGTAGGGATTGTGCCAGGTTTCCTCCAGACGTAACGCTTGGCATTCAGGCCAAAGAGTTCAATCTTGGTTTCATCAGACCAGAGAATTTTGTTTCTCATGGTCTGAGAGTCTTTATTTGCCTTTTGTTAAACTTCAAGCGGGCTGTCATGTGCTTTTTACCGAGGAGTGACTTCTGTCTGTGTCACGCCCTGACTCAGGGGACGTTTATTTGTTGAGTCAGGGTGTGTATATTCCGTGTTGTGTTGTTTCTATGGTGTAGTATCTGGTATGTCTATTTCTATGTTGGCCGGGGTGGTTCCCAATCAGAGGCAGCTGTCGCTAGTTGTCTCTGATTGGGGACCATACTTAGGTAGCCTTTTGGCACCTGTTAGTTGTGGGATCTTGTTCCGTATAGGTTTGTTGTGTGTACCTTAAGACTTCACGTATCGTTTGTTTGTTGTTTTGTCGTGTTTGCACATTTGTAATAAACATGTACGCTTATCACGCTGCGCCTTGGTTCAACCAATCTTTAAACGATCGTGACAGAAGATCCCACCAAATGAGGACCAAGCAGCGTGTCCAGGAGCAGACAGCCTGGACCTGGGAGGAGATCCTGGACAGGAAGGGATCCTGGACTTGGGAGGAGACAGTGGAGGCGCGCTATAGAGAAGAGCAGCGGCAACGCAGAAGGTGCCGGCCGAGGAGGAAGCCCGAGAGACAGCCCCCCAAATTTTTTTTGGGGGGGCTAAAAGGGTGGTTGGCGGAGCCTAGTGTTAGAGCAGAGCCAACTCCCCGTACTCATGCAAGGAAGCGTGTGACTGGGCAGGCGCCGTGTTATGCGGAGCTACGTACTGTGCCGCGAGTGTTCCGGCACAGTCCTGTACGTCCTGTGCTAGCACCACGCACGTGTCGTGCGAAGATGGGCATTCAGCCAGGACGGGGTGTGCCGGCTCAACGCTCGTGGTCTCCAGTACACCTCCTCGGTCCCGTATATCCTGCGCCGGTGCTACGTACTGTATCGCCAGTACGCGTGCACAGCCCCGTACGTCCTGTGCTAATGCCTCACACATATTGTGTGGAAGTAGGCATCCAGCCAGGACGGGTTGTGTCAGCTCTCCGCTCCAGACCTCCAGTCCGCCTCCACAGTCCGGTACGGCCCGTTCCTGCTCCCCGCACCAAGCCAGTGGTGCGTGTTCCCAGTCCGGCCCGGCCCGTTCCTGCTCCCCGCACCAAGCCAGTGGTGCGTGTTCCCAGTCCGGCCCGGCCCGTTCCTGCTCCCCGCACCAAGCCAGTGGTGCGTGTTCCTAGTCCGGCCCGGCCCGTTCCTGCTCCCCGCACCAAGCCAGTGGTGCGTGTTCCCCAGTCCGGCCCGGCCCGTTCCTGCTCCCCGCACCAAGCCAGTGGTGCGTGTTCCCAGTCCGGCCCGGCCCGTTCCTACTCCCCGCACCAAGCCAGTGGTGCGCGTTCCCAGTCCGGCCCGGCCCGTTCCTGTCCCTCGCACCAAGCCAGTGGTGCGCGTCGCCGGCCCGGCCCGTTCCTGCTCCCCGCACCAAGCCAGTGGTGCGTGTTCCCAGTCCGGCCCGGCCCGTTCCTGCTCCCCGCACAAAGCCAGTGGTGCGTGTTCCCAGTCCGGCCCGGCCCGTTCCTGCTCCCCGCACCAAGCCAGTGGTGCGTGTTCCCAGTCCGGCCCGGCCCGTTCCTGCTCCCCGCACCAAGCCAGTGGTGCGTGTTCCCAGTCCGGCCCGGCCCGTTCCTACTCCCCGCACCAAGCCAGTGGTGCGCGTTCCCAGTCCGGCCCGGCCCGTTCCTGTCCCTCGCACCAAGCCAGTGGTGCGCGTCGCCAGCCCGGTCCGGCCCGTTCATACTCCCCGCACCAAGCCAGTGGTGCGCGTTCCCAGTCCGGCCCGGCCCGTTCCTGCCCCTCTCACCAAGCCAGTGGTGCGCATCGCCGGTCCGGCCCTTCCTGTCCCTTGCACCAAGCCAGTGGTGCGCGTCGCCAGCCCGGCCCGGCCCGTTCCTGCCCCTCGCACCAAGCCAGTGGTGCGCGTCGCCAGCCCGGTCCGGCCTGTTCCTGTTCCTCGCACCAAGCCAGTGGTGCGTGTGTCCAGTCCGGCACGGCCCGTGCCTGTCCCACCGGTGCCTGGTCCGGCACCGGTCAGCTGCTCCACTCCGGAGCCAGAGCAATCCGCTCCACCGGTGCCCAGTCCAGCTCCGGTCAGCGGCTCCAGTCCGGAGCCTGTGCAGTTCGATCCACCGTCGTCGGGTCCAGCTCCAGTCAGCGGTTCCAGTCCATACCCAGACGTCAGCCCCTCTCCAGGTTCGGGGTCTCCCACACCAGGGTCCAGACAGGGCTTGGTACTTCGTGGGAGGAAGGAGAGGGGAAGCAGCGCGCCGAGGTCCAGACCAAACCAGGGGCGCAACAGGGAGGTGGAGAGAAAGTGGTGGTCACGCCCGGAGCCGGATCCGCCTCCGAGGCGGAATGCCCACCCAGCCCCTACCCTGTTATGTTTATGTTATTAATTATTATTATTTTTATGTGGCGCGGTCGGAGTCCGCACCTTTGGGGGGGGGGTTCTGTCACGCCCTGACTCAGGGGATGTTTATTTGTTGAGTCAGGGTGTGTATATTCCGTGTTGTGTTGTTTCTATGGTGTAGTATCTGGTATGTCTATTTCTATGTTGGCCGGGGTGGTTCCCAATCAGAGGCAGCTGTCGCTCGTTGTCTCTGATTGGGGACCATACTTAGGTAGCCTTTTTGCACCTGTTAGTTGTGGGATCTTGTTCCGTATAGGTTTGTTGTGTGTAACTTAAGACTTCACGTATCGTTTGTTTGTTGTTTTGTCGTGTTTGCACAGTTGTAATAAACATGTACGCTTATCACGCTGCGCCTTGGTTCGACCAATCTTTAAACGATCGTGACAGTCTGGCCACTCTACCATAAAGGCCTTATTGGTGGAGTGCTGCAGAGATGGTTGTGCTTCTGGAAGGTTCTCTCATCTCAACAGAGGAACTCTGGAGTACTGCCAGAGTGACCATCGGGTTCTTGGTCACCTCCCTGACCAAGACCCTTCTCCCCCGATTGCCGGGTGGGCAGCTCTAGGAAAAGTCTTGGTGGTTCCAAACTTCTTCCATTTAAGAATGATGGAGGCCACTGTGTTCTTGGGGACCTTCAATGCTGCTGAAATGTTTTGGTACCCTTCCCCAGATCTGTGCCTTGACACAATCCTGTCTCGGAGCTCTACGGACAATTCTTTCGACCTCATGGCTTGGCTGTGTGCCTTTCCAAATCATGTCCAACCAATTGAATTTACCACAGGTGGACTCCAATCAAGTTTTAGAAACATCTCAAAGATGATCAATGGAAGCAGGATGCACCTGAGCTCAATTTCGAGTCATAGCAAAGGGTCTGAATACTTAGGTAAATAAGGTATTTCTGTTTTTTATTTTTAATACATTGGTATATACTGTATATTTTGGGGAAATCTATCCGAGGGCCTTCAAAAGGGGGCCATCAGTTGCCCATCCCTGATCTATAGGCTTGTTGTCGTCAGGGAGTGGTGTGACTGTGTGTGTGTGTGTGCGCGCCTCCGTGCGTGAGTCCGTGCGGTGTGTGTGTGTGTCGTCAGGAAGTGATTTGAGTCTGCGTTGTGCCACTGTCTCTCTCAGAGACTGACTGGAGTGTCTCCACAGGCCTTCCTGCTATCATCATGTCTCAGAGAGAGACTAGCACAATACCTGCTGGGAAAACCAGCTTATGTCTCAGCTTTAAAAGAGCCTAGATAGAACTGATCCAGTCACACTGCAGATGCATTTTCAGCAGATGCCACTCGACCTTACAGACACGATGATGAACTGTTAGAATGTGTTAGTTTGACCTGATTAGCTAAGTTATCCCTCTGTCTACCTGCCAGATAGTAGGTTTATTGAGCAGCGCTGTCCGTATGTTATAATAATAATAATATGCCATTTAGCAGACGCTTTTATCCAAAGTGACTTACAGTCATGCATGCATACATTTTTGTGTATGGGTGGTCCCGGGGATCGAACCCACTACCTTGGCGTTTCAAGCGCCGTGCTCTACCAGCTGAGCTACAGAGGATCACATGTTAAGTTGATATCCATTACATGAATCCTGGCTTTGGCCCCAACGTCTGAACTCTGATCACTGATCTGCACTAACTGACGGCCAGAGTGTCATGTTATACTGTCTTCTACTACAGTATACTCAGTGGCCTGCACCAAGTCATAGGCCTTGTCGTTAGAGTGTCCGCCCTGAGATTGGAAGGTTGGGAGTTCGATCCCCGGCCGAGTCATACCAAAGACTGTAAAATTGGGATCTAATGTATCTCTGCTTGGCACTCAGCATAAAGTAGATAGATTGGGGGTAAGGCCCTGCGATAGACTAGCGTCCTATTCAGGGGGTGTACTTCACACTACAGAAACAGGTGATAGGCTCCTGCTCCTTTGAGCCATTCCGGCTCGCACATGCCATGGGTCGTGCATGGCTACTTACTTACTACAGTATACTGAAGGCACAACCATTAGGCACTAGAACTGTGTGGTGATTTGATTTAACATGGCTGATATGATATCATCAAGCAGATTTTCATGAGATATGTATACAGTTCCCAAAACCAATGTTTTGATAATGGCAAATGTAATTTATGTAATTTATTTTTCATGAATAGTGTGAGGAGAGGAGTATGGTTGGTTCCAGGCTGCCTACAGTGTGGGTGGCAGATGACTGGGTAGGGTGGCCTGGGGTAGGACTATGTTGGTTGACCTGTGATTGACAGGTTGATTGTGTCCTATTTCTCATATTTCCTTTATCTATCACTCCCTTATTGTATCTTGTCTTTCTTATTGACTCTGTTTTTGTCAAGGGGTGCTGAAGGTGGGTGTGGTGCATGAATCAAGCGCAGGACGCAGAAGCTCAGTCCAAAAGACTTTAGTGCAATATTCACGTAGAAAATAAGCACAATAAGCCCGAAGGCAAAATAATGGCGCACACAGGCGTCAAACAAACGGCGCACTAACATGTGCGAAAAACCTCTCCAAAACACTGGAGGGAAGTACGTAGCTCCAACACGAAACAGAAGAGCAATCACACACAAAGACAAACACACACAACGAGAACTAAATAGGACACTAACGAGGACTAACAAGACACAGGTGTACAACATCAAGACAAAACCAAACGAACATGAAACATAGATCGGTGGCAGCTAGTACTCCGGGGACGACGACCGCCGAAGCCTGCCCGAACCAGGAGGAGGAGCAGCCTCGGCCGAAACCGTGACAGTTTTAGACCTGCTCAGTCACATCAGTAGGCCTCTGGAGCGGTGCACCGTGTTGTCAAACACATCTCATGCTCACTGAGCCAAGGCTAATCACAACCATGTTCCATAATTGAGAAAACCATAAACAGCTAAATGGGGCAGAAAATGACCTGATTCTATTTCCCAGGCCCTATTACTGTAACAATATTTTCCCAATTTACCTTGATGGAAAGAAAGTCCATGTCGACGTTAGAATGTACATAATCATGCATCAAAGACATTATATATCATCATTCTGATCTGAGCTCATAGTCCCGACATTTGTTTATGATAATTATTGGTTGCTATAGAGACAAGCTTACCATGGTGGTGTCTTTCATCTCTTATTCAGATTCAGAGTTTGGGGATTGGGGAGATGGAGGATAGAAATATCAAGGGCATTTCCCATAACATTATATTATCAAAATAAATAATTGACTGACTTCCTTGGACAGCATTGTGTGTGAACATTGTGTTCTACTGTCATCCATGGAGTCATCTCTTTATCTGCTCCACATGTCCAGCTTTATTACGGAAAATCCCTCTGTTGTTAGCTTGGATTCAATCACATAAAGAACATGTAATCTCAGCAGCTTCTGTATTACAGTAGGTTAGTTTGCTTTTCCACATACAGTATTTCCACAACAACAAAGGCATATCAGAGTCAACAGCGATGTCTTTATGTTAATGGTTTGCTTTGCTTTCTATAACCAGTGAGGCCAACAATAACAATTATCTTCTCTCTGGCTTCTTCCTCCTCTTATTGTTTCCTCTTGCTCCCAGAATCCCCGTCTCCTGGCTGCTGTAGTCTAATGAGATCAGTGGAGACCCCTTTGTTTCCATGGTGACGCCTCCAGTCGTCTACAGTGTGGCTTTCCCTCCCAGTGCAGCCAATATAGACGACTTATCCACACTGCTATAACTGGGAGAGCCCTCTCGCTCTCTCTCTCGCTCTCTCTCTCCCCATCTCCCTCTGACCTCTCAGCCGTAAAGTGAGTAAGATACAACAGTTCAGTGGGATGGATGATAGGATCACTAACCTCTATAGAAAAAAAGTGTGCTTCACTGTAAGGAAACAAAGACCACATAATATGATTTGTAATGGAATTTCAACCTCCGTCATAGATTTTAACTTAGCGCCGGGCCATGTCGGAAAAATATTGCCTCACATGAATATCAAACAGATTTTCTTTTTGGCATCATCTGTAGATGCGTTGCATGTTCAGTCGCAGGTTCTGATACAATAACAGCATATTTCAGGCAGAATCACACTTTCTTTTTGAAGACTCCCAACCCCAGTGATACATCAAGGAGCGTGCTCCTTTCCTTCACCCTGCCTGCCAGCAGCCATTCCAGCCTTGTCGACATAAGGATCCTCTATTAAAACATGAGCAGGTGCTTTTTGCCAGCTCTCATCCTTCATCTCACTAGGGCTGATTCCACGCTACAGGATGCTCCCTTCCTACTGCTTCCACGGAACATGTTCTTCACATCTCTCAACCATAATTTAGTCCCAATTCCAGTCCTGCTATTGAAATGGATAACACATTATATGACTGAATGTGTATGAGATGCCTATTACAAACATTACATTGTTGAGATATCAAAAGTCAATGAGAATATGAAGGGAGTGTGTTATTTGTGAAATTCTCAAAGATTATGTCATCCAATATTTAAGATATTGACAGACAGACATACAAACAAACAGAGGAGATGGAGACAGAGAGACAGACAGGAGATGGAGAGAGACAGACAGACATACAGACAGACAGACAGGAGATGGAGAGAGACAGACAGACAGACATACAGACAGTCAGACAGAGGAGGCATCATTCTCGGGGGGGGATGTTGGCATTAGACCAACCCAGTGTAACCAATGCCCTGCCAGCTGACTGCTGAGTATGAGTATACAGTAGAGTAGTGCCGCCGGCCGGCTGGTCCTCCATACATAATGGGCTCTTTTCCACTTCACCTGCACTAGACTGGGCTAATGGGCCTCCCTGGTTTATGCAAGATGATGCTGCTGGCTGGCTGAGTGTGTGATGTGATGTTCTATTCCAGTGACAGGGTGAGACAGTGATCTATTTCAGCCTCTACTACTGATGCGTGGTGCTGGAAGTGGGAACTGGCTGAGGTGGGCTGTGTGTGCGTGCGTGCGCTGTGTGCTGTGCATGGGGCATATCTCTCGAGTGCTCAACCGTGTTCCACGCTGTGTAATTACTGAGTCACTGAGCGTCTCCTTGACTGCAAATAATAGAGTTGTAATGCATGTTGAATGAGTTGTTGTGCAAACTGGGAGGATATTTGCACTGCATTAAGCATTTGGATTCTGGGTGTTGTGTAGTGAGTCCTATTGTATGTATCTAAACATTATGAGAGGTAAGGGCCACTAAAAACAGGTTTAATGGTCTGTGAAGAATGCATACACTCACTAAATGTGCTGTAACACCAATGACAAAGCGACACATTCTGTGTAGAGCAAAGCTTTATGGATTCTCTCACGGTGCTACGCATGGCCTTTCACAGCTTACCTCAGAAATGCAGTGCTTTCTTCATTTTTCTAACTCTGTTAGAGTTGCACTTTATCTTACATTATTGTGGAGAATAAACTGATCAATGCTGGCCGGCTGATGTGTGATGAAAGGGCTGATATCGTCCTTTTCCATTCAGATCATTTCCATGGCTCTTGCTGACCTCCGTACACAGTCTACATCTCACATGTTGATGAACAGGTTGCTGTTTCCACCTGAAATCAGACAAAAGAGTGAAAGCGTCTCACACAGAGATGAGTATAGCATAGTATGATCAGTAAGAGCCCTCTACACACCCAGGCAGTATGATCAGTAAGAGCCCTCTACACACCCAGGCAGCATGATCAGTAAGAGCCCTCTACACACCCAGGCAGTATGATCAGTAAGAGCCCGCTACACACCCAGGCAGTATGATCAGTAAGAGCCCGCTACACACCCAGGCAGTATGATCAGTAAGAGCCCTCTACACACCCAGGCAGTATGATCAGTAAGATCCCGCTACACACCCAGGCAGTATGATCAGTAAGAGCCCTCTACACACCCAGGCAGTATGATCAGTAAGAGCCCGCTACACACCCAGGCAGTATGATCAGTAAGAGCCCTCTACACACCCAGGCAGTATGATCAGTAAGAGCCCGCTACACACCCAGGCAGTATGATCAGTAAGAGCCCGCTACACACCCAGGCAGTATGATCAGTAAGAGCCCGCTACACACCCAGGCAGTATGATCAGTAAGAGCCCGCTACACACCCAGGCAGTATGATCAGTAAGAGCCCGCTACACACCCAGGCAGTATGATCAGTAAGAGCCCGCTACACACCCAGGCAGTATGATCAGTAAGAGCCCTCTACACACCCAGGCAGTATGATCAGTAAGAGCCCTCTACACACCCTGGCAGTATGATCAGTAAGAGCCCTCTACACACCCAGGCAGTATGATCAGTAAGAGCCCGCTACACACCCAGGCAGTATGATCAGTAAGAGCCCGCTACACACCCAGGCAGTATGATCAGTAAGAGCCCGCTACACACCCAGGCAGTATGATCAGTAAGAGCCCTCTACACACCCAGGCAGTATGATCAGTAAGAGCCCTCTACACACCCAGGCAGTATGATCAGTAAGAGCCCTCTACACACCCAGGCAGTATGATCAGTAAGAGCCCTCTACACACCCAGGCAGTATGATCAGTAAGAGCCCGCTACACACCCAGGCAGTATGATCAGTAAGAGCCCGCTACACACCCAGGCAGTATGATCAGTAAGAGCCCTCTACACACCCAGGCAGTATGATCAGTAAGAGCCCTCTACACACCCAGGCAGTATGATCAGTAAGAGCCCGCTACACACCCAGGCAGTATGATCAGTAAGAGCCCGCTACACACCCAGGCAGTATGATCAGTAAGAGCCCGATACACACCCAGGCAGTATGATCAGTAAGAGCCCGCTACACACCCAGGCAGTATGATCAGTAAGAGCCCTCTACACACCCAGGCAGTATGATCAGTAAGAGCCCTCTACACACCCAGGCAGTATGATCAGTAAGAGCCCGCTACACACCCAGGCAGTATGATCAGTAAGAGCCCGCTACACACCCAGGCAGCCATTGGGAAAATGTATAATTAATTCAGCTGTAGAAAGTTCATAAATTACCAAGTAGTGACTGTGTCAATTCTCTAAAACCTCCCTCTCACACGCAACTGCATTAGATTAAATTGTAAAATATGCTGGCATTACACAATTCCACCCACCACCCTCTTCTGACATAATTTGTTTATGATCGGAGAGCTTAGTCCCTATGAAACCCCCCATCAGATTCACCTGTCAATGGATGTTTTGATGAGTGCTTTGATTCCTCCCCATTCCTGGCCATGACATTGATGATGGAGCGATTGTTCATGCTTGAGACGGATGGAGATGAGAAGCATAACACTGTTCTGTGGGCATAGCCATTAACTGCTGCTCAAGCACTTCACTGGGAGTTGATGGGCTTTTGTAAAGGAGTACTCTGGACTTTGAAATGTTGCTTGCACAGTTTCTGAACTGTCTTTTGCACTGAATTTTTTATTTTTATTTCACCTTTATTTAACCAGGGAAGCCAGTTGAGAACAAGTTCTCATTTACAACTGCGACCTGGCCAAGATAAAGCAAAGCAGTGCGATAAAAACAACACAGAGTTACATATGGGGTAAAAAAAACGTACAGTCAATAACACAATAGAAAATATATATACAGTGTGTGCAAATGTAGTAAGTTATGGAGGTAAGGCAATAAATAGGCCATAGTGCAAAATAATTACAATTTAGTATTAACACTGGAGTGATAGATGTGCAGAAGATGACGTGCAAATAGAGATACTGGGGTGCAAATGAGCAAAATAAATAACAATATGGGGATGAGGTAGTTGGGTGGGCTAATTACAGATGGGCTGTGTACAGGTGCAGTGATCCGTAAGCTGCTATGACAACTGATGCTTAAAGTTAGTGAGGGAGATAAGAGTCTCCAGCTTCAGAGATTTTTGCAGTTCGTTCCAGTCATTGGCAGCAGAGAACTGGAAGGAATGGCGGCCAAAGGAGGTGTTGGCTTTGGAGATGACCAGTGAGATATACCTTCTGGAGCGCATACTACGGGTGGGTGTTGCTATGGTGACCAATGAGCTAAGATAAGGTGGGGATTTGCCTAGCAGTGATTTATAGATGACCTGGAGCCAGTGGGTTTGGCGACGAATATGTAGTGAGGGCCAGCCAACAAGAGCGTACAGGTCACAATGGTGGGTAGTATATGGGGCTTTGGTGACAAAACGGATGGCACTGTGATAGACTACATCCAATTTGCTGAGTAGAGTGTTGGATGCTATTTTGTAAATGACATCACCGAAGTCAAGGATCGGTAGGATAGTCAGTTTTACGAGGGCATGTTTGGCAGCATGAGTGAAGGAGGCTTTGTTGCGGAATAGGAAGCCAATTCTAGATTTAACTTTGGATTGGAGATGCTTAATGTGAGTCTGGAAGGAGAGTTTACGGTCTAACCAGACACCTAGGTATTTGTAGTTGTCCACATATTCTAAGTCAGACCCGCCGAGAGTAGTGATTCTAGTCGGGCGGGCGGGTGCAAGCAGCGTTCGATTGAAGAGCATGCATTTAGTTTTACTAGCATTTAAGAGAAGTTGGAGGCTACGGAAGGAATGTTGTATGGCATTGAAGCTCGTTTGGAGGTTTGTTAACACAGTGTCCAATGAAGGGCCAGATGTATACAAAATGGTGTCATCTGCATAGAGGTGGATATGAGAGTCACCAGCAGCAAGAGCGACATCATTGATATATACAGAGAATCGAGTCGGTCCGAGAATTGAACCCTGTGGCACCCCCATAGAGACTGCCAGAGGTACAGACAACAGGCCCTCCGACTTGACACATTGAACTCTGAGAAGTAGTTGGTGAACCAGGCGAAGCAGTCATTTGAGAAACCAAGGCTATTTAGTCTGCCAATAAGAATGCGGTGATTGACAGAGTCGAAAGCCTTGGCCAGGTCGATGAAGACGGCTGCACAGTACTGTCTTTTATCGATCGCGGTTATAATATCGTTTAGGACCTTGAGCATGGCTGAGGTGCACCCATGACCAGCTCGGAAACCAGATTGCATAGCGGAGAAGGTACGGTGGGATTCAAAATGGTCGGTGATCTGTTTGTTAACTTGGCTTTCAAATACTTTTGAAAGACAGGGCAGGATGGATATAGGTCTGTAACAGTTTGAATCTAGAGTGTCACCCCCTTTGAAGAGGGGGATGACCGCGGCAGCTTTCCAATCTCTGGGGATCTCAGACGATACGAAAGAGAGGTTGAACAGGCTAGTAATAGGGGTTGCGACAATTTCGGTGGCTAATTTTAGAAAGAAAGGCTCCAGATTGTCTAGCCCAGCTGATTTGTAGGGGTCTAGATTTTGCAGCTCTTTCAGAACATCAGTTGTCTGAATTTGGGTGAAGGAGAAGCGGGGGTGGGGGGCAAGTTGCAGCGGAGGGTGCAGAGCTGATGGCCGGAGTAGGGGTAGCCAGGTGGAAAGCATGGCCAGCCGTAGCAAAATGCTTGTTGAAATTCTCGATTATTGTAGATTTAAAATCGGTGGTGACAGTGTTTCCTAGCCTCAGTGCAGTAGGCAGCTGGGAGGAGGTGCTCTTATTCTCCATGGACTTTACAGTGTCCCAAAACTTTTTGGAGTTAGTGCTACAGGATGCACATTTCTGTTTGAAAAGCTAGCCTTTGCTTTCCTAACTGATTGTGTATATTGGTTCCTGACTTCCCTGAAAAGTTGTTCGATGCTAATGCAGTACGCCACAGGATGTTTTTGTGCTGGTCAAGAGCAGTCAAGTCTGGGGTGAACCAGGGGCTATATCTGTTCTTAGTTCTGAATTTTTTGAATGGGGCATGCTTATTTAAGATGGAGAGGAAAGCACTTTTAAAGAACAACCAGGCATCCTCTACTGACAGAATGAGGTCAATATCCATCCAGGATACCCGGGCCAGGTCAATTAAAAAGGCCTGCTCGCCAAAGTGTTTTAGGGAGCGTGATGAGGGGTGGTCGTTTGACCGTGGACCCATTACGGACGCAGGCAGTGATCGCTGAGATCCTCGTTAAAGACAGCAGAGTTGTATTTAGAGGGTAAATTAGTCATGATGATATCTATGAGGGTGCCCATGTTTACGGATTTAGGGTTGTACCTGGTAGGTTCCTTGATAATTTGTGTGAGATTGAAGGCATCGAGTTTAGATTGTAGGACGGCCGGGGTGTTAAGCATATCCCAGTTTAGGTCACCAAGCAGTACGAACTCTGAGGATAGATGGGGGGCAATCAATTCACATATGGTGTCCAGGGCACAGCTGGGGGCTGAGGGGGGTCTGTAGCAAGCGGCAACAGTGAGAGACTTATTTCTGGAAAGGTGGATTTTTAGAAGTAGAAGCTCAAACTGTTTGGGCACAGATCTGGATAGTATGATAGAGCTCTGCAGGCTTTCTCTACAGTAGATTGCAACTCCACCCCCTTTGGCAGTTCTATCTAGATGGAAAATGTTGTAGTTGGGGATGGAAATGTCTGAATCTTTGGTGGCCTTCCTAAGCCAGGATTCAGACACTGCTAGAACATCAGGGTTGGCGGAGTGTGCTAACGCAGTGAATAACTCAAACTTAGGGAGGAGGCTTCTGATGTTAACATGCAAGAAACCAAGGCTTTTACGTTTTTTTACGGTTACAGAAGTCAACAAATGATAGCGCCTGGGGAGTAGGAGTGATACTGGGGGCTACAGGGTTAACCTCTACATCACCAGAGGAACAGAGGAGGAATAGAATAAGGATACGGCTAAAGGCTTTAAGAACTGGTCTTCTAGTGCGTTGGGTACAGAGAATAAAAGGGGCAGATTTCCGGGCGTTTTAGAATAGATTCAGAGCATTATGTACAGACAAGGATATGGAAGGATATGAGTACAGTAGAGGTAAACCTAAGCGTTGGGTAACGATGAAAGAGATAGCATCACTGGAGGCACCGATTGAGCCGGTCTCCGCGTGTATGGGGGGTGGGACAAAGGAGCTATCTGAGGCAGGTTGAGCGGGACTGGGGGCTCTACAGTGAAATAGTACAATAAGAACTAACCGAAACAGCAATAGACAAGGCATATTGACATGGGAGAGAGGCATAAAGCAATCACAGGTGTTATTCAAGAGAGCTAAGACAACAGCTGGTAATGGTGACGAAAGTTTGACTCGTTGGCTGGCTGTCTATGTCTGGCTATCTGTTTGGCTGACTGAATTTACTAAAATGTCAATGTAAAATGTAAGTGTCTTTCCGTTAGTGTTTGATTGACTGAGGGGGGTTAAGCAATTTTACATATTCAGTATTTACAGAAGTCTTACCTCAATTCTATCCATTCAGTCTCGTACAAACCAACGTACGTAGCTAGTTCTGATCTTTTTTCTTGATCCTAATCATGAAAGGCACATTGAAGGGCGTATTGTTTTGAACTAGTCCTCAGAGCCCAGACAGTACCCGACAGTACCAGACAGTACCAGACAGTACCAGACAGTGTCTGCTGTGTTTTAGCTCTCTCTCACCCGTCCGTCTTAGGCCACTCACATGGTTCCGCCTGTCATTTACAGAACAGGGGAGGGAGGGAGGGCAGGTCATTATGCTGCCAAGCCTCTTATAAGATCACATCCCATACAGTACAGACAGACAGCCAGTCAGCCAGCCAATCAAACAGACAGACAGACACCCACCCAGCCAGCCAGCCACAGACAGACAGACAACCAGCCAGACATCGAGTCAGCCAAACAGCCAGTCAGACAGATAGACAGCCGGCCAACGAGTCAGCCAAACAGCCAGTCAGCCAAACAGCCAGTCATTCAACCAGACAACGAGTCAGCCAAACAGCCAGCCAACCAATGAGCCAGATAGACCGATAAACAGGGTATGTCTGATAGGCTGCAACTTGCCTGTCAGTGAGGTAGAACCATAAGACATGTGGGCAGAGTAGTATCCCCAATAGAGCCTGGCTCAGTATCCTGTTCGTAATAATACTGCACCCCCTGGTATCCTGTATCACTCACATAAAATGGATGTGTTACACCTGGGCTTGTGACATAGCAAAAATATCCCCCCTGTTATGTCTTATACTGCACTGCACCCCTGGCTTGCTGTATCACTCACTTTCCACATGGATGTGTTACACCAGACAGAGCTTGTGACTGAGTTAGTTGTATACTATATTTCCCTGCCCTTGGAGCAGCAGAATGAGATTCTCTTCCCAGTCTTCTCCAGGGAGGTGCTGTAAACATACATAGTTGACTAATTGAGAATCAAGCTAATGGGTTTGACTTTTATACTCTTTCATGTCAGCAGAGTTTATGTATGTGAGGAGCAAAATGCATTATATGGCTCCCCCAGGCATAGGATATGATAAATACCTTCGCTACATTGCAGTTTGCTTCCAGGTCCCCTAACAAATTATCTATCAATTTAAAAAACGATTAATTCCATTATTCAGGCTTATCAACTACAGTCACTGTGTGATATTATGTTGTTTGTTTGCGTTCATTACCTAATTATTATTTGGAAAAAATACAGAACAAAAACAACCATACAATAATAGTCCCAGATAAAAGTATTGGTTGTTTCTTTAGTTAAGATGGTCGTTCATGTCACGATCGTCGGGAACAGAGGAGGACCAAGGCGCAGCGTGGAATGCGAACATATTTATTTATAGATGATCACACGAACAAAACAACAAAACGAAAATGTGACGTCCCTGGTTACATTCACAAACCAACACGGAACAAGAAACCAACCCAAATGAATGCCTCACGGCTACTTAAGTATGGCTCCCAATCAGAGACAACGAGCTACAGCCGTCTCTGATTGGGAGCTACCCTGGCCAACATAGAAATACAACAACTAGAACAAACACAAATGAAAACTCACACCCTGGCTCAACATACTAGAGTCTCCAGAGCCAGGGCGTGACAGTACCCCCCCCCTAAAGGCGCGGACTCCGACCGCGCCAACCAAATACCACAGGGGAGGGACCGGGTGGGCACTCCGCCTTGGCGGCGGATCCGGCTCCGGGCATGATACCCACTCCCTCTCTAACCCCCCAAAGTACCCCTGGTCCGGTCTGGCCCTGCTGACCGGAGCTGGACTGCACACTGGTGGAGCGGATTTCTCTAGCTCCGGCGTGAAGCAGCTGACCCGTGCTGAACCAGGCACCGGTGGAACAGGCACGGGCTGTGCCGGACTGACGATGCACACCACTGGCTTGGTGTGGGGAGCAGGAACGGGCCGAGCCGGGCTGACGAAACGCACCCCTGACTTGGTGCGGGAAGCAGGAGCGGGCCGGACCGGGCTGACGAAGCGCACCACTGACTTGGTGCGGGGAGCAGGAACGGGCCGAGCCGGGCTGACGAGCGCACCACTGACTTGGTGCGGGGAGCAGGAGCGGGCCGAGCTGGGCTGACGAAACGCACCATTGGCTTGGTGCGGGGAGCAGGAATGGGCCGAGC
The DNA here is from genome assembly GCF_020615455.1 of Coregonus clupeaformis. Taxonomy (NCBI): domain Eukaryota; kingdom Metazoa; phylum Chordata; class Actinopteri; order Salmoniformes; family Salmonidae; genus Coregonus; species Coregonus clupeaformis. The sequence goes on from NC_059207.1 coordinate 42,281,484, forward strand.
CGGGCTGACGAAGCGCACCACTGACTTGGTGCGGGGAGCAGGAGCGGGCCGAGCTGGGCTGACGAAACGCACCATTGGCTTGGTGCGGGGAGCAGGAACAGGCCGGACCGGGCTGACGACGCGCACCATTGGCTTGGTGCGGGGAGCAGGGACGGGCCGACCCGGGCTGGCGACGCACACCACAGGCTCGGTGCGAGGGACAGGAACAGGCCGGACCGTACTGGGGACACACACCACTGGCCCTACGCGGGGATCAGGAACGGGCCGGACCGGACTGGTAACACACCCCAGTACCTCTCGCCGTGCCTCTACACTTTCCTCCCCTTTTGTGACCAGTGGCCCCCGTAACCTGGCGGCCTCCTCTACTAACCGCTCCATCGCGGCCCCCTGCTGCCCCGTCGTCCACGGCGTGAGCCCCCCCCTAAAAAAATTCTGGGCGTCTCTCCTACCCGTGGACCAGGTCTCCATGTCCCTCGCCAGACTTTCGCCCTTCTGCTTCCAAGTCCGGCCCTTCTCTTCCTCACCCGGCTTGACCCAGTCGAGGAGGCGGAGGAGATCTGCTAGAGATCTCCCTGGCGATGGCTCCTGGACACGCTGCTTGGTCCAGTCTTGGTGGTTTCTTCTGTCACGATCGTCGGGAACAGAGGAGGACCAAGGCGCAGCGTGGAATGCGAACATATTTATTTATAGATGATCACACGAACAAAACAACAAAACGAAAATGTGACGTCCCTGGTTACATTCACAAACCAACACGGAACAAGAAACCAACCCAAATGAATGCCTCACGGCTACTTAAGTATGGCTCCCAATCAGAGACAACGAGCTACAGCCGTCTCTGATTGGGAGCCACCCTGGCCAACATAGAAATACAACAACTAGAACAAACACAAATGAAAACTCACACCCTGGCTCAACATACTAGAGTCCCCAGAGCCAGGGCGTGACAGTTCAGTAGCCATAGCAACAGTCTAACAGATGTTTGCTCTGCTGTTTAAAACAGAGAGGATGGTGTTTCTCCACTACCTGAAGGTCCATTAAGTAACTCATCTAGTGGTACATGCCTCTGCAGGGATGGAGATGGGGCGTTGGCCAGATGTTGTTTGGTGAAGCGGGACTAAGTTCTGTAGCATGCTTCACAGAGCGCCACAAGGTGGTATTTGAAAAACAACAACAAAGTAATTCACTCTCAAAGAGCAGAGTCACTATAGAAATAGCAATAATGCAAAGGTACTCTATACAATGCCTAGCTGCATTATCAGTGCTGTAGAGATGATCCCAGGACACAGGCGCGGTTAATCACATGCATGCCATCGTCAACAGGAAACAGTTGAATCACATGTTTATTTAGGTATTGCAGCTGAGAGGAAAACAACTATCATAAATATAACATAATGAAGTAAATTATATACTTTTATTTTCTGCATTTTGGTGTACGGCCATTCTTTTAGAAACCTGCTTAGCTATGGTCAATTTAGTTAATTGAATGGAAAGTAAGTTGAATAATGTAGCTTCTATATTCCTACTGAAGAAAGACATCTGACACGGTGTACCTCTTACAGCAGCTTAGTGTAGGCCTATACTTAAGGGACTAGCATTTTATGGTCTCCCTTACTCTGCAATGTTGGGGCAACATGTTAATGCTTCCTTTGGCTGGCGCTGTATTTTCACTGCCCTCACTGTGCCCCATCTGTCTGCTCTGTCTGCTGGCAGGCTTAAGTATAGATAGAGAGATGGCAGAGAGAGTCTCTGACCCGCTTAAAGAATGCCCCCTGGGAGCAGCCCAATGTAGGCCTCTCACTGCACTGTGTCCTCTGAGCCATGCTGGCCACTTTGGAGATGGGGAAACACACACACACACACACACACCTGCTTTATCCTCTCTGGTGGCTGAAGCAGTGACACAGCCAGAACTTAAAACCCAGTGATATCAGACTCAGATAGGACCTGGTTGGGTTGGTGTTGAACTTCAGCCAATCCAGGCCTTGATTACCTTTCCCACTGGTGCAGGCCCGTGCAGCATTTCACTCCTTTTGTTCAAGGAGTTTGAAAAAACGAAATCTAAACCAGATAATTAATCTAAACCGGATAATTGGGTTGTCAATATCTCCTCTGTCTAACTGAATTACATTCTGTTTTCAATTCTTTTAATCATTTTGTTCACTTTTTTTCCATCACTGTCATCACTTTCATCGTCTCAAACCTGTTTTTGGAACGTTAAACAATATATTGTAAAGCTACAATATAAGCCCTGAAAATGAGGCCATACCAGGGACCAGTGTGTTGGTCATACCAGTGTGTTGGTCATACCAGTGTGTTGGTCATACCAGTGTGTTGGTCATACCAGTGTGTTGCCTCATGCTGGGACTGGTTCAGTCAGGAGCATGTACCAGGACCTGAGGCTTTCTGTATTTTCTGTAGCGGCAGGCAGGCAAAAAGGCAGGGAGGGAGGCAGGGAAGCAGAAAAGGCAGGGAGGCAGGCAGAAAAGGAAGGGAGGGAGGCAGGGAGAAAAGGAAGGGAGGAAGGCAGGGAGGCAGGGAGGCAGAAAAGGAAGGGAGGAAGGCAGGGAGGCAGGGAGGCAGAAAAGGCAGGGAGGAAGGCAGGGAGGCAGGCAGGCAGGCAGGCAGGCAGAAAAGGAAGGGAGGAAGGCAGGGAGGCAGAAAAGGCAGGGAGGAAGGCAGGGAGGCAGGGAGGCAGAAAAGGAAGGCAGGGAGGCAGGCAGGCAGAAAAGGAAGGGAGGGAGGCAGGGAGGGAGGCAGGGAGGCAGGCAGGCAGAAAAGGCAGGGAGGGAGGCAGGCAGGCAGAAAAGCAGAGTGCTCTGATCAGAGCAGAGAGGAGAGGGAGTCTTGGGAGGCTGATTTCACTGAAGATAAGTGATCTATATTTCAGGATGCCAGCTGCAGTCTGGAACATTAGAACAGCAAGGCAAGTCATGCTAGGAGACAGGGTTATCTCACTGGTAGTGGCCATAAGCAAGCGATGATGGCCATCTCCTCTCCAGCGTACCATATATTTTCTAGAGTCTGATATGTACTAGTTGATGTGGGGAAAATGGGATTCACTTCATTTCCTAATTCTTTCCTTTGTAATGAAGGTAATCCCAGCTGGGAGTGTATTAGTAGGCTGTGATTAATTCACATCCAGGAGAAAATGAAGGAAATGTCAGTTTTAATGGAATGAACCACAACAATTCTAGGTTGCCCCACCCTGCAGTTAAGCTATACTGGCAGAGACCCCACTCCTACTTTCCTTATGTTAACCTATTTTCTGGGGGTATCACATCTTTGTTGCAGTACTAAAGTGGCATACATTTTATAGTAATCACAAAGCAAGGTATAATATTCTGGTTAATATGAAGGATACTTCATGATCGTATTATTCTAAAAACAGTCTGTGTTTTAGGTAATGCTCAAACCTTTCTTTTGCATTTACAAATTGGATTCACTAGCAGCTACACCAATATCTCTATCTCCCCCTCATACTTTCTGCTGTCCCCTCCCTCAGATTGGAGAGGCTGAGCAATGGAGCTATTGCAAATCCCCTCCTCCCTCCTCTCCTCCCTCTCTCCACTCCTCCCTTTCTCAATTCAATTCAATATAAGGGCTTTATTGGCATGGAAAACGTATGTTAACATTGCCAAAGCAAGTGAAGTAGATAATAAACAAAAGTGAAATAAACAATAAATATTAACAGTAAACATTACACTCAGAAGTTCCGAAAGAAGACATTTCAAATGTCATATTATGTATATATACAGTGTTGTAACAATGTGCAAATAGTTAAAGAACAAATGGGAAAATAAATAAACATAAATATGGGTTGTATTTACAATGGTGTTTGTTCTTCACTGGTTGCCCATTGGTCTTACACTACACAAAGATAAATAACATAAATTTTTCTGAACTAATCCCATCTGTAAGTGGTAGGACTTATTTCACCCGTTATTGAGATGGTTGTTCCAGTTTAGATGGTTTAGGTAGTGTCATCTATCAATCTTCCCTATCTAAACTCAATTGCAGGAGATTAAAAATTCAAATTGTTGGCTACCCTAACTCTGGCTGGATTCACATAGGAATTATAGAACACTTTGCAAGCCATCTTAATGTGACTTGCCGATTTGGCCTGCACACCAGGAGTTTCAGACCACGGTGTTAGGGTAAAACTGGGCTGTCGAAGTATGGTATTGTCAAAAAAAGTTATGTATTGTCATAAATAATTACATTTTATAATAAAATATTAACTTAGGTACTCACTTGGAGAAGGCTACAGGACAGAAAGCCATCAAATGCAACAATGTAGGCCGTCTTTTTCAGAGACATTTAGATTTATATCACATACAAGTCCTTCATGAATGTAGGAGAAATTCGACATTGACTTGAAATGCTAGATAGTGGTAATAAAAATACATAAGTAATCATTCCTCATTGTTTTCAGGAATGTAATGTTTGGAGATGGGAAAGAATGTTCTATTGAAGCTCTTGAATTTCCTCAATCGTTCATAATGTAAATTATATATTGTGTGTTTATGATGGATAGTGGTACAGATTGTAGTATTGTCAGTCTGATTGTTCATCTCCTGGTCTGTTGTTTGATTGTGAACAGGATGCTGGCTACAGTGGGAGCAGACTTTGACTTGAGAACTCTGAGGGCAGTACGGGTCCTGAGGCCACTGAAACTGGTGTCTGGAATCCCTAGTAAGTACAATGACTTTGGAAGTTTGTCATTTTAAGAATTAAAATATGTATTTATATGTTACATTTTTGTTCATGTCATCATATGTAATTCTGATAACCAGAAATGTTAAATAAAGGAACTTAAAGAGCCTTTTGGGATCTCTCCTATGATCAATGTTAATACTACAACATGAGAGTAAAGTGAGAATGTTGTGCTCTCTCTCTCAGGTCTTCAGGTGGTTCTAAAGTCCATCATGAAAGCCATGGTGCCTCTGCTGCAGATTGGCATGCTGCTCTTCTTTGCTATCCTCATGTTTGCCATCATCGGCCTGGACTTTTACATGGGCAAGTTCCACCGGACCTGCTTCAGGACTGATACAGGTACAGTGGGGAAAAAAAGTATTTAGTCAGCCACCAATTGTGCAAGTTCTCCCACTTAAAAAGCTGAGAGAGGCCTGTAATTTTCATCATAGGTATACGTCAACTATGACAGACAAAATGAGAAAAAAAAATCCAGAAAATCACATTGTAGGATTTTTAATGAATTTATTTGCAAATTATGGTGGAAAAAAATGTATTTGGTCAATAACAAAAGTTTCTCAATACTTTGTTATATACCCTTTGTTGGCAATGACACAGGTCAAACGTTTTCTATAAGTCTTCACAAGGTTTTCACACACTGTTGCTGGTATTTTGGCCCATTCCTCCATGCAGATCTCCTCTAGAGCAGTGATGTTTTGGGGCTGTTGCTGGGCAACACGGACTTTCAACTCCCTCCAAAGATTTTCTATGGGGTTGAGATCTGGAGACTGGCTAGGCCACTCCAGGACCTTGAAATGCTTCTTACGAAGCCACTCCTTCTTTGCCCGGGCGGTGTGTTTGGGATCATTGTCATGCTGAAAGACCCAGCCACGTTTCATCTTCAATGCCCTTGCTGATGGAAGGAGGTTTTCACTCAAAATCTCACGATACATGGCCCCATTCATTCTTTCCTTTACACGGATCAGTCGTCCTGGTCCCTTTGCAGAAAAACAGCCCCAAAGCATGATGTTTCCACCCCCATGCTTCACAGTAGGTATGGTGTTCTTTGGATGCAACTCAGCATTCTTTGTCCTCCAAACACGACGAGTTGAGTTTTTACCAAAAAGTTCTATTTTGGTTTCATCTGACCATATGACATTCTCCCAATCCTCTTCTGGATCATCCAAATGCACTCTAGCAAACTTCAGACGGGCCTGGACATGTACTGGCTTAAGCAGGGGGACACGTCTGGCACTGCAGGATTTGAGTCCCTGGCGGCGTAGTGTGTTACTGATGGTAGGCTTTGTTACTTTGGTCCCAGCTCTCTGCAGGTCATTCACTAGGTCCCCCCCGTGTGGTTCTGGGATTTTTGCTCACCGTTCTTGTGATCATTTTGACCCCACGGGGTGAGATCTTGCATGGAGCCCCAGATCGAGGGAGATTATCAGTGGTCTTGTATGTCTTCCATTTCCTAATAATTGCTCCCACAGTTGATTTCTTCAAACCAAGCTGCTTACCTATTGCAGATTCAGTCTTCCCAGCCTGGTGCAGGTCTACAATTTTGTTTCTGGTGTCCTTTGACAGCTCTTTGGTCTTGGCCATAGTGGAGTTTGGAGTGTGACTGTTTGAGGTTGTGGACAGGTGTCTTTTATACTGATAACAAGTTCAAACAGGTGCCATTAATACAGGTAACGAGTAGAGGACAGAGGAGCCTCTTAAAGAAGAAGTTACAGGTCTGTGAGAGCCAGAAATCTTGCTTGTTTGTAGGTGACCAAATACTTATTTTCCACCATAATTTGCAAATAAATTCATTAAAAATCCTACAATGTGATTTTCTGGATTTTTTTCCCTCAATTTGTCTGTCATAGTTGACGTGTACCTATGATGAAAATTACAGGCCTCACTCATCTTTTTAAGTGGGAGAACTTGCACAATTGGTGGCTGACTAAATACTTTTTTCCCCCACTGTATGCACAATGCACATCGCTATGAAATCTTAGTCACCTTTGTTTTGTGTAACTGCTATAACTTATAACATATGTAGAGTTTATATACATTATGTGCTGATCTAAAGCCTATAGTTCTGGGAGCTACTGTGTTTGCATGTTAGCGCACAGAGCCGACCTGGTTGTGGTTGTGTGTGTGTGTGTGTGTGTGTGTGTGTGTGTGTGTGTGTGTGTGTGTGTGTGTGTGTGTGTGTGTGTATGTGTGTGTGTGTCTCAGGTGAGCAGGCAGCAGAGTTCCCCTGTGGTATGGAGGCTCCAGCGAGGACTTGTGAAAATGGCACTGTGTGTCAGGAATACTGGATCGGCCCCAACTACGGCATTACCAACTTTGACAACATCCTTTTTGCTATTCTGACCGTCTTCCAGTGCATCACCATGGAGGGATGGGTGGACATCCTCTATAACGTGAGTTCACCCTACTGTACATATTACATTTACCTGTGACATCATAGAAAAATGCTGAAGTTGAGACTCAAGTGTGAGGAGGGATTAAGGCTGTGGTGATCATGATATTTTGTCAGCCAGTGATTGTCAAGCAAATAACTGCCGGTCTCACGGTAATTGACCATTAATTAACATAAACGCATGTATCATCTCCTGGCTTTCACGCATAGCCTACAAGCCACTGATGCAGACCTTTGGAACATCTAATAAATTCATTTAATATAGCCTACATCATCACAATAAAACCATTATTTATTTTAGACCAGTCTAAAGAAACATGATATGAAGAAAATGTAGTCTATTTCAGAAGAACAGAATAGCATACTCTGTGTTGTCCCTGATCTGGCTATGGGCTACACTAGTTCATTTAGCAGACAAGATTTGCTTAAAATTCCGTGGCATTATTTTATAGTATGAAGAATACAATTGAACATAGCTAAATAAAATAGAAAGGATATTTTCTCCAAACGATTTCTGATGGAGTGCGCACATGCAGCTATTCTGCTTAATTTAGAGTTATTTATGCAACTTTAGTTGTGATACAAACGTTGGGCTATATGTTTAGATTTGTAATATGTCTTAAGGCTGCATGATGCGACTCTAATGATGATTTGAAAAGGCATGATGTCACGATCGTCTATGTCGTCCAAGTATGACCAAGGCGCAACGTGTCCAAGAAACATGACTTTTTATTTAGCAAAGTAACCAAAATCCAAAACAAAAGACGACTCAATGAAGTCCACGGTACACAGACCGAAAAAGGAACAAAAACCCACAAAAACAAGGTGAAAACACACAGTTTAAATATGGCTCCCAATCAGAGATAACGAGCCGACAGCTGACACTCGTTACCTCCGATTGGGAGTCATATGACTAATACAAACAAGGAAGACAACCACCTAGACACCCCAACCAAACAGCACACAACAAAACGAACATACCCTAAACCCAACCTAACCCACATAACACCCAACAATACAAACACACCCTGGTTCAATAACAACGTCCCCGGAACCAGAGCGTGACAGTACCCCCTAAAGGTGCGAACCCCGGGCGCACCAACATAAGGACTAGGGGAGGGTCTGGGTGGGCGTCTGTCCACGGTGGCGGCTCTGGCCCCGGTCGTGATCCCCACCCCACCACAGTCACAACCTGCTTCAGTAGCCTCCTCCCAATGACCACCCTCCAACTAACCCCACCTGGACTAAGGGGCAACACCGGACTAAGGGGCAGCACCGGACTAAGGGGCAGCACCGGGATAAGGGGCAGCACCGGGATAAGGGGCAGCACCGGGCTAAGGGACAGCACCGGACTAAGGGGCAGCACCGGGCTAAGGGACAGTACCTGACTAAGGGGCAGCACCGGACTGAGGGGCAGCTCCGGACTGAATGGCGGATCCTGGCTGGCTGGCTCTGGCGGATCCTGGCTGGCTGGCGGATCCGGGCTGGACGGCTCTGGCGGATCCTGGCTGGACGGCTCATGGCTGGCTGACGGATCTGGCTGCTCGTGGCTGGCTGACGGATCTGGCTGCTCATGGCTGGCTGACGGATCTGGCTGCTCGTGGCTGGCTGACGGATCTGGCTGCTCATGGCTGGCGGAAGGCTCTGGCTGATCCTGTCTGGCGGACGGCTCTGGCTGATCCTGTCTGGCGGAAGGCTCTGGCTGATCCTGTCTGGCGGAAGGATCTGGCTGATCCTGTCTGGCGGAAGGCTCTGGCTGATCCTGTCTGGCGGAAGGCTCTGGCTGATCCTGTCTGGCGGAAGGCTCTGGCTGCTCCTGTCTGGCGGAAGGCTCTGGCTGCTCCTGTCTGGCGAAAGGCTCTAGCGGCTCCTGTCTGGCGGAAGGCTCTAGTGGCTCCGGTCTGGCGGACGGCTCTGAAGGCTCATGGCAGACGGGCGGCTTTGCAGGCTCAGTACAGACGGGCGGCTTATGCAACGCTTGGCAGACGGGTAGTTCAGGCGCCATAGGGCAGACGGGCAGTTCAAGCGCCGTTGGGCAGACGGGCAGTTCAGGCGCCGTTGGGCAGACGGGCAGTTCAGGCGCCGTTGGGCAGACGGGCAGTTCAGGCGCCGTTGGGCAGACGGCAGACTCTGGCCGGCTGAGACGCACTGTAGGCCTGATGCGTGGTGCCGGAACTGGAGGTACCGGGGCTGATGACACGCATCTCAGGGCTAGTGCGGGAAGCAGCAACAGGGCATGCTTGGCCCTGGGGACGCACCGTAGGCCTGATGCGTGGTGCCGGAACTGGAGGTACCGGGCTGAGGACACGCATCTCAGGGCTAGTGCGGGGAGCAGGAACAGGGCATACTGGACCCTGGGGGGACGCACCGTAGGCCTGATGCGTGGTGCCGGAACTGGAGGTACCGGGCTGAGGACACGCATCTCAGGGCTAGTGCGGGAAGCAGGAACAGGACGCACAGGACTCGGGGAACACACAGGAGGCTTAGTGCGTGGTGTAGGCACTGGTGGTACTGGACTGGAGACAGGAGGTGGCGCCGGAAATACCGGACCGTGCAGGCGTACTGGCTCCCTTGAGCACTGAGCCTGACCAACCTTACCTGGTTGTATGCTCCCCGTCGCCTGACCAGTACAGGGAGGTGGAATAACCCGCACCGGGCTATGTAGGCGAACCGGGGACACCATGCGTAAGGCTGGTGCCATGTAAGCCGGCCCGAGGAGACGCACTGGTGACCGGATGCGTGGGGCCGGCTTCATGACCTCCGGCTCAACGCTCAAACTAGCCCGGCCGATACGTGGAGCTGGAATGTACCGAACCGGGCTATGCACGCGTACAGGAGACACCATGCGCTCTACTGCGTAACACAGTGTCTGCCCGTACTCTCGCTCTCCACGGTAAGTACAGGGAGTAGGCGCAGGTCTCCTACCTGACTTCGCCACACTCCCTTTAGCCCCCCAAGAAATTTTTTGGGTAGTACTCTCGGGCTTCCAGCCTTGCCTCCGTGCTGCCTCCTCATATCGCCGCCTCTCGGCTTTAGCTGCCTCCCGCTCTTCACGAGGACGGCGATATTCTCCCGGTTGATCCCAAGGCCCCTCACCATCCAGAATCTCCTCCCATGTCCATGAATCCTTTATGGGAGTCCATAAATCCTGTGTAGGTAGGTCCTGTTGCCGCTTGACACGCTGCTTGGTCTTTTTGTGGTGGGTTTTTCTGTCACGATCGTCTATGTCGTCCAAGTATGACCAAGGCGCAACGTGTCCAAGAAACATGACTTTTTATTTAGCAAAGTAACCAAAATCCAAAACAAAAGACGACTCAATGAAGTCCACGGTACACAGACCGAAAAAGGAACAAAAACCCACAAAAACAAGGTGAAAACACACAGTTTAAATATGGCTCCCAATCAGAGATAACGAGCCGACAGCTGACACTCGTTACCTCCGATTGGGAGTCATATGACTAATACAAACAAGGAAGACAACCACCTAGACACCCCAACCAAACAGCACACAACAAAACGAACATACCCTAAACCAAACCTAACCCACACAACACCCAACAATACAAACACACCCTGGTTCAATAACAACGTCCCGGAACCAGAGCGTGACACATGAGCTCTGCTTTGTTTCTTGTGCAGGCTGCACATACTTCATCAGTCTCTCATTCACAATTTGACAAGCACTTGATAATGCCTCGAATTTTCCGGGGGCTTCCCCCTTGTGTGGCCGTTGTGCCCTTGGGCTGAATATAATAATTATAATTCCCTTCTCCCGTCTGCATGCTCCGAAGGACCTCACACTCACATGGCTGTCTCAGATATCTCAATTCTTAATAGCCAATGCCTGTCACGTGATCGGGTCTTTCTCACAGGCATCTCAGCTCCGAAGTAGGCTACATGTGAAGACAGACACATCGGGGACGCAACTGCGTGCGTCGTTCTTATCAAATTCTGAGGCAAATATTGAAGATGTTAGAAGAACTGTCCACATTTACTTTTCATCAGCCAACAAGATGAGTAGGCCTTACGAACAGCAAAAGCACTAGGCTATGTCAATCTACTATCCCCCATAGTACAAAAGTTCCCCTATTCTATTGGTCAACTTATCCTTCTGTGCGAGAAATAAATATTCCAAACATAGTCTGGGACAGTTGTGGGATGCGATAGTTCCCAAATGAATACACCCACTCACATCAAAAAAACGTTTAAAAGCCATGAGGCTGATGCAACAGATCAGAATGTTTAGCTTAAAATGTTGATAAACTATTAGGCTATTTCTTCACATTATAAGTGCAGCAATGTGCACATGGCACTAAACTATAAGCGCAAATGTTCCTAAATACAATCAATTAGAGGGAAAACTCCATTCTCAAAAGTGACCGCAAATGCAATTATGCATGTAATGCTTTATTATAAAGGTGCATTTTTATGGTGATCTTCCCCAAACTTGAAACTCACACGCTGCCTATGTATGCCAGAGAGGCGCTACACCGGTTGTAAAGCAGATTAATGTGTTTAATTTTAAGAAGTTATTTGGTCACTTTAGTTGTGATACAAACCTTATCAAAACATATAGGCCTATGGGCTAGGCTACATGAGGTGCGCAACTATGATTTGAAAAGGTGTACATTTACACACTCCCAGGAATGTCAGCTCAACCATCCCGTATACGGGACACCTGATAATAGCAAATTTCCAAGTCTTAATTTTGCTTAACTCTGAATAGAATAGGAATGGAGTTATAGGCCTACTCTGGCTGGTTATAGGCAGCCTATCACATTCGACCTATACCGTAGCCCATCTATCCTAAATGGGCTATATGGGACTGAAGCCTGAAACAGATCATTTGGTTTCATTTCAAGGTAGTGAAACCAAAGTACTGTAATGTATATTAATTAAATCAAATAGTCTAGTACACACACCAAAACTTTTCAAATCAAACATAATAAACTAAAGCACTGATCATTGGGAACGAGATCAGAATGACTGCTAAGGCTTGATCCAAAATTGTAAATCATTAAATAGGTAGCCTAGCCTACAAAACTAAAACAATCCATATGTTAAAATCAAAAGGCCTAAATAACATAACATCAATAAAGCAGCCACATCCTGAGTCCCCGGTGCTGACACATTCAGAAATCAAAAGATGGTTAAGTATTTAGTTTAAAAGCTCTGAGGAAGGCCAAGAGAACAAACACTTTTCAATGAGAAAAAATACTTCTGTTTTCAAAGATGTAGCCTATGATGCAATACTTGTGATCACTTTAAGGAGAACAAAAACTACTTAGCCTACATTTGAACACCACCGCAGAAGCTTCGCTATTCGGCATCTTCCCAATTAAGTAGCCTAGTTTTGTTGTTTGGCTACTTGAAGAGAACTAGGGCCTATACATTTACATTTACATTTACATTTTAGTCATTTAGCAGACGCTCTTATCCAGAGCGACTTACAGGAGCAATTAGGGTTAAGTGCCTTGCTCAAGGGCACATTAACGTCATTTAGCAGACGCTCTTAGCCAGAGCGACTCACAAATTGGTGCGTTCACCCTATAGCCAGTGGGATAACCACTTTACAATTTGGGGGGGGTTAGAAGGAATACTTTATCCTATCCCAGGTATTCCTTAAAGAGGTGGGGTTTCAAATGTCTCCGGAAGGTGGTGAGTGACTCCGCTGTCCTGGCGTCGTGAGGGAGCTTGTTCCACCATTGGGGTGCCAGAGCAGCGAACAGTTTTGACTGGGCTGAGCGGGAGCTATGCTTCCGCAGAGGAAGGGAGCCAGCAGGCCAGAGGTGGATGAACGCAATGCCCTCGTTTGGGTGTAGGGACTGATCAGAGCCTGAAGGTACAGAGGTGCCGTTCCCCTCACTGCTCCATAGGCAAGCACCATGGTCTTGTAGCGGATGCGAGCTTCAACTGGAAGCCAGTGGAGTGTGCGGAGGAGGGGGGTGACGTGAGAGAACTTGGGAAGGTTGAACACCAGACGGGCTGCGGCATTCTGGATGAGTTGTAGGGGTTTAATGGCACAGGCAGGGAGGCCAGCCAACAGCGAGTTGCAGTAGTCCAGACGGGGAGATGACAAGTGCCTGGACCAGGACCTGCGCCGCTTCCTGTGTAAGGCAGGGTCGCACTCTCCGAATGTTGTAGAGCATGAACCTGCAGGAGCGGGTCACCGCCTTGATGTTGGCGGAGAACGACAGGGTGTTGTCCAGGGTCACGCCTAGGCTCTTCGCACTCTGGGAGGAGGACACAGCGGAGTTGTCAACCGTGATGGCGAGATCATGGAACGGGCAGTCCTTCCCCGGGAGGAAGAGCAGCTCCGTCTTGCCAGGGTTCAGCTTGAGGTGGTGATCCGTCATCCATACTGATATGTCTGCCAGACATGCAGAGATGCGATTCGCCACCTGGTTATCAGAAGGGGGAAAGGAGAAGATTAGTTGTGTATCGTCAGCGTAGCAATGATAGGAAAGGCCATGTGAGGATATGACAGAGCCAAGTGACTTGGTGTATAGGGAGAAAAGGAGAGGGCCTAGAACCGAGCCCTGGGGGACACCAGTGGTGAGAGCACGTGGTGCGGAGACAGCTTCCCGCCACGCCACTTGGTAGGAGCGACCGGTCAGGTAGGACGCAATCCAGGAGTGAGCCGCGCCGGAGATGCCCAGCTCGGAGAGGGTGGAGAGGAGGATCTGATGGTTCACAGTATCAAAGGCAGCAGACAGGTCTAGAAGGACAAGAGCAGAGGAGAGAGAGTTAGCTTTAGCAGTGCGGAGAGTCTCCGTGACACAGAGAAGAGCAGTCTCAGTTGAATGACCAGTCCTGAAACCTGATTGGTTTGGATCAAGAAGGTCATTCTGAGAGAGATAGCAAGAGAGTTGGCTAAAGACGGCACGCTCAATAGTTTTGGAAAGAAAAGAAAGAAGGGATACTGGTCTGTAGTTGTTGACATCAGTGGGGTCGAGTGTTGGTTTTTGAGAAGGGGAGCAACTCTCGCTCTCTTGAAGACGGAAGGGACATGGCCAGCGGTCAAGGATGAGTTGATCAGCGAGGTGAGGTAGGGGAGAAGGTCACCGGAGATGGTCTGGAGAAGGGAGGAGGGGATGGGGTCAAGCGGGCAGGTTGTTGGGCGGCCTGCAGTCACAAGTCGCAGGATTTTATCTGGAGAGAGAGGGGAGAAAGAAGTCAAAGCATAGGGTAGGGCAGTGTGAGCAGGACCAGCAGTGTCATTAGACTTAACAAACGAGGATCGGATGTCGTCAACCTTCTTTTCAAAGTGGTTGACGAAGTCATCCACAGAGAGAGAGGAGGGGGGATTCAGGAGGGAGGAAAATGTGGCAAAGAGCTTCCTAGGGTTAGAGGCAGATGCTTGGAATTTAGAGTGGTAGAAGGTGGCCTTAGCAGCAGAAACAGATGAAGAAAATGTAGAGAGGAGGGAGTGAAAAGATGCCAGGTCGGCAGGGAGTTTAGTTTTCTTCCATTTCCGCTCCGCTGCCCGGAGCTCTGTTCTGTGAGCTCGCAATGAGTCATCAAGCCACGGAGCTGGAGGGGAGGACCGAGCCGGCCGGGAGGATAGGGGACACAGAGAGTCAAAGGATGCAGAAAGGGGAGGAGAGGAGGGTTGAGGAGGCAGAATCAGGAGATTGGAGGGAGAAGGATTGAGCAGAGGGAAGAGATGATAGGATGGAAGAGGAGAGAGTAGTGGGAGAGAGAGAGCGAAGGTTGCGGCGGCGCATTACCATCTGTGTAGGGGCAGAGTGAGTAGTGTGGGAGGAGAGTGAGAGAGAAAAGGAAACAAAGTAGTGGTCGGAGACATGGAGGGGAGTTGCAGTGAGATTAGTAGAGGAGCAGCATCTAGTGAAGATGAGGTCAAGCGTATTGCCTGCCTTGTGAGTAGGGGGGACGGTGAGAGGGTGAGGTCAAAAGAGGAGAGGAGTGGAAAGAAGGAGGCAGAGAGAAATGAGTCAAATGTGGACATAGGGAGGTTGAAATCCCCCAAAACTGTGAGGGGTGAGCCATCCTCAGGGAAGGAACTTATCAAGGCGTCAAGCTCATTGATGAACTCTCCAAGGGAACCTGGAGGGCGATAGATGACAAGGATATTAAGCTTAAATGGGCTAGTGACTGTGACAGCATGGAATTCAAATGAGGAGATAGACAGATGGGTTAGGGGAAAAATTGAGAATGTCCACTTGGGAGAGATGAGGATTCCTGTACCACCACCCCTCTGACCAGATGCTCTCGGGGTATGCGAGAACACATGGTCAGACGAGGAGAGAGCAGTAGGAGTAGCAGTGTTTTCAGTGGTGATCCATGTTTCCGTCAGCGCCAGGAAGTCGAGGGACTGGAGGTTGGCATAGGCTGGGATGAAGTCAGCTTTGTTGGCAGCAGAACGGCAGTTCCAGAGGCTGCCTGCGACCTGGAACTCCACGTGGGTGGTGCGTGCAGGGACCACCAGGTTAGAGAGGCAGCAGCCACGCGGTGTGGTGCGTTTGTGTAGCCTGTGCAGAGAGGAGAGAACAGGGATAGGCAGAGGCATAGTTGACAGGCTGTAGCAAATGGCTACAAAAATGCAGAGGAGATCGGAATGAAATGGGCTAAGCATCTGGGAGCGGAGAGAGCAGGGCCTCCCTCACCAAAAACTTCTACCTCAGAAACTAAAATTGTTTCACTGAACCACCCGAACAAAAACTCTCCCAACTTCCGCCTTTAGAAATCAGAATTGTTGTGAACCACAGCGGTTCAATGTTTAAAGGAATAGACTCAACCCACTTTATTCAGCTAGCCAACTATGACACCATAGCCAACTAGCAAGCTAGCATCCAATAACAATAACACACCGTTTAGCACCAACACTTGGTCACAACAAACCACCAATAATGTGATAACACACTAAACAGATCATTCGTGTCTGTGTCAAGTTCCTTTCATGACGCAGCAATGATTAGACGTTGGCTAGCTAGGACAAGTATATTGTAGTTAGCTACTACAGTACAGCTAGCTGGTCGTGTTGGGGAGCTAGCAATGGCCACTGTGTTGACTTTGTTTGAAGAACGGCTAGCTAGCTAGCTCGTGCTACACGCGGCACGGCCGAGGACACTGCCAAGACACAGTAACTACCCACAACAACCCACGAAGCCTAGCTATGACGCCGTAGCTAACTTGCAAGCTAGCATCCATTAACACACAATTTAGCATCAATACTTGGTTACAACAAACTGCCAAGAGTGTGTTAGCACACTAAACAGATAATTCAAGTCCGTGTCTAGTTCCTTTCATAACGCAGCAAAAAATTAAACGTTGGCTAGGACTACATTAACATTGGAAACAGCTCTCCAGCGTTGCTAATCGTTACCAGTAGCTACCCGCTAGCTAGCTAGCCTCGTGCTTCGATACTAACCTACAATTACCTACGGAAACCTACAATAACAACAATACTAACCTATAATAAATACAATACCTAACTACAGCTAACTACCTACCTACGATCTAATACATGGTTAAGCAAAAAATTAAACGTTGGCTAGGACTACATTAACATTGGAACCAGCTAACTACCTACCTACGATCTAATACATGGTTAAGCAAAAAACTGTGCTCCAGATGAACACAGACCCTAACTTCTTCTCCCTATCACTTGCAGCACATCTCTTCCAATGCATTGTGGAAAAGTGTACATCGAATTCTACTTGATGAAGAGCCGAAATTAGTATAAAATTCACATACTATAAAACATTCATGCGCGATTGCTTTGTTTCCCGCTATTTGTTGATTTCGGTAGCGCATCCCCATATCTAATTGATCAGCTGTTGTCAAAGCCAAAATGAGAATGACATCCGATCATTTAAAGTATACTCAATTTTCACATACTCAAACAGCCTATTTTTTAGGATGCAAGTATGGGTATTCGGACACGGACAGTGTCACAATTAGCATGATTAATAATCACATTGAATGAGTGCCAGAATTAGCCTTTGAGCACAGGAGGGAGGTCATACTGAGATCATCATTTTCATCATAAGGCTGTTCTGCTCTGTCTCTGCCTGGTCTAACTGACAGCCTGGTAATGTGGCCTCAGGTTCAGGAGGTCTGCTCAAATACGACGGCTGGTGTTTCTGATTTAAGTTTTGGGGCAGAGAGACAGCCCTCGTTGGCACGTCTCATTTCCTGTCTGTCTGTCTGTCGTTAGGGACCTGTGTTCTCTTCATCAGCCCTTTCATCCATCAGCCCTGATAACTGCTCCTAATGTACTGTACGTCTCAGTCTCAGACAGCACAGCAGATAGGACACTCAGATGGCATGGGAGTGCAGGCTCATATTGGATGTTCAATCCACATAAATAAATAGTGTTATATTGTATCTCTATGGTTCGATCTCTGTCATCTTGGGATACTTATATTCCTTTACATTTACATAATTTAGCAGACGCTCTTATCCAGAGCGACTTACAAATTGGTGCATTCAACTTATGATAGCCAGTGGGACAACCACCTTTTGGGGGGAAGAAGGATAACTTTATACTATTCCAGGTATTCCTTAAAGAGGTAGGGTTTCAAGTGTCTCCGGAAGGTGGTCAGTGACTCCGCTGTGCTGGCGTCGTGGGGGAGCTTGTTCCACCATTGGGGTGCCAGAGCAGCAAATAGCTTTGACTGGGCTGAGCGGGAACTGTGCTTCCTTAGAGGTAGGGGAGCTAGCAGGCCAGAGGTGGATGAACGTAGTGCCCTCGTTTGGGTGTAGGGTCTGATCAGAGCCTGAAGGTAAGGAGGTGCCATTCCCCTCACAGCTCCGTAGGCAAGCACCATGGTCTTGTAGTAGATGCGAGCCTCAACTGGAAGCCAGTGGAGTGTGCGGAGGAGTGGGGTGACATGAGAGAACTTGGGAAGGTTGAACACCAGACGGGCTGCAGTGTTCTGGATAAGTTGTATTGTTTTAATGACACAGGCAGGGAGCCCAGCCAACAGCGAGTTGCAGTAATCCAGACGGGAGATGACAAGTGCCTGGATTAGGACCTGTGCCGCTTTCTGTGTAAGGTAGGGTCATACTCTGTGAATGTTGTAGAGCATGAACCTGCAGGATTGGGTCACCGCTTTGATGTTAGCGGAGAACGACAGGGTGTTGTCCAGGGTCACGCCAAGGTTCTTTGCACTCTGGGAGGAGGACACAATGGAGTTGTCAACCGTGATGGCGAGATCATGGAGCGGGCAGTCCTTCTCCGGGAGGAAGAGCAGCTCCGTCTTGCCAAGGTTCAGCTTGAGGTGGTGATCCGACATCCACACTGATATGTCTGCCAGACATGCAGAGATGCGATTCGCCACCTGGTTATCAGAAGGGGGAAAGGAGAAGATTAATTATGTGTCGTCTGCGTAGCAATGATAGAAGAGACCATGTGAGGATATGACAGCCAAGTGACTTGGTGTATAGAGAGAATAGGAGAGGGCCTAGAACTGAGCCCTGGGGGACACCAGTGGTGAGAGCATGTGGTGCGGAGACAGATTCTCGCCACGCCACCTGGTAGGAGCGACCTGTCTGGTAGGACGCAATCCAAGAGTGAGCAGCGCCGGAGATGCCCAACTCGGAGAGGGTGGAGAGGAGGATCTGATGGTTCACAGTATCAAAGGCAGCGGATAGGTCTAGAAGGATAAGAGCAGAGGAGAGAGAGTTAGCTTTAGCAGTGCGGAGAGCCTCTGTGACACAGAGATGAGCAGTCTCAGTTGAATGACCAGTCTTGAAACCTGACTGGTTTGGATCAAGAAGGTCATTCTGAGAGAGATAGCAGGAGAGTTGGCTAGAGACGGCACGCTCAAGAGTTTGAGAGAAAAGAAAGAAGGGATACTGGTCTGTAGTTGTTGACATCGGAGGGATCGAGTGTAGGTTTTTTCAGGAGGGGTGCAACTCTCGCTCTCTTGAAGACGGAAGGGACATGGCCAGCGGTCAAGGATGAGTTGATGAGGTAGGTGAGGTAAGGGAGAAGGTCTCCGAAAAAGGTTGTTGGGCGGCCGGCCGTCACAAGTCGCAAGATTTCGTATGGAGAGAGAGGGGAGAAAGAAGTCAAAGCATAGGGTAGGGCAGTGTGAGCAAGACCAGCGGTGTCGTCAACCTTCTTTTCAAAATGGTTGACAAAGTCATCCACAGAGAGGGAGGAGGGAGGGGGAGGAGGAGGAGGATTCAGCAGGGAGGAGAAGATGGCAAAGAGCTTCCTAGGGTTAGAGGCAGAGGCTTGAAATTTAGAGTGGTAGAAAGTGGCTTTAGCAGCAGAAACAGAGGAAGATAATGTAGAGAGGAGGGAGTGAAAAGATGACAGGTCTGCAGGGAGTCTAGTTTTCCTCCATTTCCGCTCGGCTGCCCGATCGGACACAGTTGTGTCCATCAGTATTGTTGTTTCAATTGTCCAATCCCAATGGGTCCTAATCATATGGATGTTTACAGCTAACAAAGAGGTATGGTAGACTACTAGACTGACACTCAGTTGTCTTCTTCATGTTCCCTTCTCTTTCTATTAAATCTCCAAATGCATGCTACGAATGCATGCTGGGGCGGGCATGCCCTGAGCTCGCGAAGTTAGTGCTACTGGAGCTAAATCGGAGCGAGCGAGAAGGCCGACGCTCCAGCCTTTGGGAATCTTGCTCCACGCTCCAGTCAAATTGGGCACGCTCCGCTCCAGCTCCGGTCTGCTCACATACTCTGCCCCACAGTGACCGTACGTACATACCCCAACCAGAAGCCTTGAGTTACAGGCAACATCCGCACTGAGTTGAAGGCTACATCTGCCGCTTTCAAGGAGCGGGACACTAATCTGGACACTTGTAAGAAATCTCGCTACGACCTCCAACGAGCCATCAAACAGGCAAAGATCAAATCCTACTATGCCGGCTCTGATGCTTGACTGATGTGGCAGGGCTTGCAAACTATCAGGGATTACAAAGGGAAACCCAGCCACGAGCTGCTCAGCGACGTGAGCCTACCAGATGAGCTAAATGCCTTCTATGCTCGCTTCGAGGCAAGCAACACTGAACCATGCATGAGAGCACGAGCTGTTCCGGACGACTGTGTGCTCTCACTCTCCGTAGCCAATGTGAGTAAGACCTTTAAACAGGTTAACGCCTAGCTAGCACATTTGGTTCCTTGGAAATTGTGGGAATGTATGTTTTTTGTTTCCCATTAGTTCTGGGAACAAAGCCATATGTTTCCTGACCGGTTTTCCTCTGAGGTTTTGTTAAAGTTCTGAGAAAAGAAATTATAGGTTATTTGAGAACATGTTTCAGTAAGACTTTTCATAACACTGCTAGCTTAGGTTAACTGTTTTGAACTCATTAATCATGCAAACACATTTCTTTTTTATTGTGGCACGCCGTCAGTGAGATTCAAACCTATGATCTTCTATTCTCTATCCATGGAATTAGTCCACTGGACCACCAGGATGGAGCTAGCATGCCATGTGTTTTAGCTGTTCATTTTAGTCTATTCAAACAGACCCCATTTCAAAGGAAACAAGTTGTCACTAAGATCAGGTGTGGCCAATTAGTGGGCACGAGCAACACACCTGAACACACTTACCAAGATAGAAGATTTTTGTTGATGTTTTGTTGATGCTGAGAATGGAATGTATACGTTTTTGAAATAACATTCTTAGAATCTTCTCTGAACATTACTGAAGTATTCTTGTGGTTTTTATGGAAGGTTCTCTTAACGTTCTCGGAACAATTTGAGAACATGACTTTAAATAGAACCATGAGGAAACCTGAAATTCCCACAGAAGAACATTGTTTCTTAACATTCTCTGAACTATTTGAGAACATTCCCAATGTCACACCAGTTGGAGAACGTTCCTAGAACATGACCAAAATTGAAATGAAAGGTTTGAACTTTTAGGAAATGTTCTGTTAAAGTAATGAAATACCAATAAAATCTTTTTTTTGTTGTCAAGTTTCTTAAATGTGCTGAGAATGTTCCGAAGCCAAGCAACTATCCTGCACCATTCCCAGAAAGTTGTAGGAAGATTGCAAAATAACTATAGAACAACCGCGCTCTCACCAAGCTCTAAGAAACATATGGTTCTCAGAACGTTATGTGCTAGCTGGTAATTCGCAATGGCCGCGGGGCCAAACGGAAGACCAGGACGCGCTGACCAGCTGGCAAGTGTCTTCACTGAAATGTTCAACCTATCCCTGACCCGGTCTGTAATACCAACTTGTTTCAAGGAGACCACCATAGTCCCCATGCCCAAAAACGTTCACCCACGACTGCGTGGCCACACACGACTCCAACACCATCATCAAGTTTGCTGATGACGCGACAGTGGTAGGACTGATCACCGCAGTCCTACCACCTATAGCAACCTATACGGAGGAGGTCAGAGACCTGGCATTGTGGTGCCGGGACAACAACCTCTCCCTCAACATCACAAGACAAAGGAGCTAATCTTGGACTACAGGAAACCGAGGGGTGAGCATTCCCCATCGACATCGATGGGGCTGTAGTGGAGCGGGTCGAGAGCTTCAAGTTCCTCGGTGTCCACATCACGCAGGAATGAACATGGTCCACACACACCCACACAGTTGTGAAGAGGGAACGACATCGCCTCTTCCCCCTCAGGAGGTTGAAAAGATCCTCAAAAAGTTATAATGCTGCACCATTGAGAGCATCTTGACCAGCTGCATCACTGCTTGGTAAGGAAACTGCAAGGCACCCGACCACAAGGCGCTACAGAGGGTGGTGAGTAAGGCCCAGTACATCACTGGGGCCGAGCGCCCTGCCATCCAGGATCTCTATACCAGGCGGTGTCAGAGGAAGGCCCAAAACATTCTCCAGCCACCCAAGCCATAGACTGTTTTCTCTGCTACCGCACGGCAAGCTGTATCAGTGCACCAAGTCTGGAACCAACAGGACCCTGAACAGCTTCTATCCCCAAGCTATAAGACTGCTAAACAAGACTGCTAAATAGCTAATCAAAAAGCTACCCGGACTACCTACATTGATCCTTTTTTGCACTAATTCTCTATGCACACACACACTGGACTCTACACCCACACACACACACACACACATACACACATAACACATGCATACTGATGCCACACACACACACACACACACACACATTCCTCGTGTCACTATTTCAAATATATATATATTTTTTTGTATCTTTATATTTAACTCTGCATTGTTGGAAAAGGACCCGTAAGTAAGCATTTCACTGTTAGTCTACACCTGTTGTTTACGAAGTATGTGACAAATACAATTTGATTTGATTTGATTTTCCATTGTTATGAGATAATAAGTCATAATTATGAGATAGTAAGTCATTATTATGAGATACAGTGCCTTCGGAAAGTATTCAGACCCCTTGACTTTTTCCACATTTTGGTAGGTTACAGCCTTATTCTAAAATTTATTAAATTGTTTTTTCCCCCTCATCAATCTAAACACAATACCCCATAATGACAAAGCAAAAACAGGATTTTAGAAATGTTTGCTAATTTATTTTTATAAAAGAACTGAAATAATACATTTACATAAGTATTCAGACCCTTTACTCAGTACTTTGTTGAAGCACCTTTGGCAGCGATTACAGCCTCAAGTCTTCTTGGGTATGATGCTACAAGCTTGGCACACCTGTATTTGTGGAGTTTCTCCCATTCTTCTCTGCAGATCTTCTCAAGCTCTGTCAGGTTGGATGGGGAGTGTTGCTGCATAGCTATTTTCAGGCCTCTCCAGAGATCTGTCTGGGCCACTTAAGGACATTCAGAGACTTGTCCCGAAGCCACTCCTGCGTTGTCTTGGCTGTGTGCTTAAGATTGTTGTCCTGTTGGAAGGTGAACCTTCACCCCAGTCTGATGTCCTGAGCGCTCTGGAGCATGTTTTCATCAAGGATCTCTCTGTACTTTGCTCCTTTCATCTTTCCCTCGATCCTGATTAGTCTCCCAGTCCCTGCCGCTGAACAACATGCTCACAGCATGATGCTGCCACCACCATGCTTCACCGTATGGATGGTGCCACGTTTCCTCCAGAAGTGACGCTTGGCATTCAGGCCAAAGAGTTCAATCTTGGTTTCATCAGACCAGGTAATCTTGTTTCTCATGGTCTGAGAGTCTTTAGGTGCCTTTTGGCAAACTCCAAGTGGGCTGTCATGTGCCTTTTACTGAGGAGTGGCTTCCGTCTGGCCACTCTACCATAATGGCCTGGTTGGTGGAGTGCTGCAGAGATGGTTGTCCTTCCGGAACTCTAGAGCTCTGTCAGATTGACCATTGGGTTCTTGGTCACCTCCCTGACCAAGGCTCAGTTTGGCCGGGTGGCCAGCTCTAGGAAGAGTCTGACATATGGACAGGACTGACCATCCATGAGATCAAAATGAAAGTTTTAACCATGTTTTGAAGCTATACAGTTTTTGGTTACAAACAATGGAGAAAAACAAGCTTATATTTTGGGTTCTGATGGGGTAAGACTGTTACTCATAAGGCATTTTTAAGTTACATTCTTCAAGAATCAATGGCTATAATTTAAAAGTCCAGAAATTGATGTAACAATCCCAGATTGCCCCTTTAATGGATTTAATTGAATTAATTAAATCTGATGTCACCAGATGTTATCAAACAGGCACCGACCCACATCAACAAAACTCTACAATCCATTAATATGGAACAATATCACCACAAACCTTCTCACACACACACACACACACACACACACACACTGGCCGCCACTCCTTCCAGTTCTCTGCTGCTAATGACTGGAACGAACTGCAAAAATCTCTGAAACTGGAGACTTATCTCCCTCACTAACAGTTGTCAGAGCAGCTTACGGATCACTGCACCTGTACACAGCCCATCTGTAATTAGCCCACCCAACTACCTCATCCCCAAATTGTTATTTATTTTGCTCATTTGCACCCAAGTATTGTCACGCCCTGGCTCTGGGGACGCTTGTATGTTGAGCCAGGGTGTGAGTGTTCTTTGTTTATTCTAGTTCATGTAGATCTATGTTGGCCAGAGTGGTTCTCAATCAGAGGCAACGAGTGTCAGCTGTTGCTGGTTGTCTCTGATTGGGAACCATATTTAGACAGGCTGTTTTCCCACAGTGTTTGTGGGATCTTGTTCCTGTGTAGGTTTGTGTTTTGCACCTTTGGACGTCACGTATCGATTTGTTTTGTTCGTGTAATCATTTAATAAATAAGTATGTTCACCTTCCACGCTGCGCCTTGGTCCTCCTCGCTTCCCGACGATCGTGACAAGTATCTCTATTTGCACATCATCTTCTGCACATCTATCACTCCAGTGTTAATACTAAATTGTAATTATTTTGCACTATGGCCTATTTATTGCCTTACCTCCATAACTTACTACATTTGCACACACTTTCTATTGTGTTATTGACTGTATGTTTTTGTTTATCCCATGTGTAAGTCTGTGTTGTTTTTATCGCACTGCTTTGCTTTATCTTGGCCAGGTCGCAGTTGTAAATGAGAACGTGTTCTCAACTGGCTTACCTGGTTAAATAAAGTTTAAATAAATAAATAAAATAAAAACACACACATGATTGACTATAGGATATACATTAGGTTATCCTTGAAAGTTGAGGAGGGCCTGATGCAAAGTGCACATTGGATTCATGTGATACAGATCGCCTAAAGGTATCTCATAATTATGACTTACTATCTCATAATTATGGCTTACTATCTGCCAATTCATTCAACAATTTCAGTTGTCCTTATTCCTCTCACTGACAACATATTTGTTTATTTGGATCCCCATTAGCTTTTACAGAAGCAGCAGCTACTCTTCCTGGGGTCCACTAAAAAACACAACACATGAAAAGTAACAAAACACTGATACATTGATAGACAAGGACAGTCACACAAACAATACAACAAAACAATTATACAAACAATTCAACTAAAAAATGATGTGTGTGTTTGTGTCCCCTCACGGTCCCTGCTGTTTCATGAGTTATTGTTTCATGAGTTATTGTTTAATCTGTTTTTTAAAAGTTAATTTAGCTGTTTGCTTGAGTAATTGGAGATGGAGGATGGGAGTTCCATGCAATCATGGCTCTGTATAAAACTGTGCATTGCCGTGAATTTGTTTTGACCTTGGAGACTGTGATGAGACCCCTGGTGGCATGTCTTGTGGGGATGTATGGGTGTCTGAGCTGAATGTTATTTGATTATGCAATGTTACATTCCCACAAGACAAACTCAAAATGTCGCTTACAACAAAGGGAACTAACAAAGAAAATCACTGAAAAACAAAACAAAACGGGGTTCAAAAGGGGTTCTGAAAGGCACACATGTGGGTGCCCACTGAAAGTTGACAAAGCCACTAGGTTTGTTTGCCTCCGAAAATACAAACTTAAAGAAAAAACCACAACAACTTAGGATAGGGAGTAAAAAGAATATGGAGCAAAACAAACAGGGAAACCAAAAATCTGGCTTCTTTCAAACTTAAATAGGTTGAGCTTGAAATCTCATCTCAGCTGACATTAAGTGTAGCTCTCCCAACATCTCTCAAGCTCAACTGGAGCACTGGGCCAGCCACTCTTAAATATCACCTGGGCTAGCACAGGTGAAACACTTTCTGACTAACGAGATGGACAAGCCAGCACAGGTGTAACACATACTTACTAACGAGGTGACACCAATTGGTGCGCCCTACGTTCTACCTCAAAATATAAACGGAAAAACCAAAAACAAGAAGAGAAGCAGTTAATCTTTCGTCAACCCTCAACCAGGAAAGACTGGCATGCATGGTGTTGATGTTAGTTTGTATATGCAAGGCGTGCTGCTCTGTTTTGAGCCAGCTTTGCTAGGTCTTTCTTTCATGCACTTGACCATATTACCAGACAGTCATCAAGATGGGACAAGACCAGAGCCTGAACAACTAGTACAGTTGATTTTTGTGTCAAAAACGCAGAACATCGTTTTATAACAGACATACCCCTCCCGATCTTCACAACAACTTTGTCAGTATGACTTGACCATGATAATTGACCATCCGATGTTATACCTAGGAGTTTAGCTTCCTAAACTTGCTCAATGGTCACACCCTTTATGTACAACTCCAGTTGAGGTTTAGGTCTTAGAGAATGTTTTGAATCAAATACAATACTTTTAGTTTTAGATGTATTTAAGACCAGTTTATTATTAATCACCCATTCTGATACTGACTTATAACTCCTTGTTTAATTTTTTATTGATCTCACTGGCGTTAGGTGCTGGCATGTAGAGTGTGGAATCATCCGCATACATAGTCATTCTAGCTTTGTGTAAGACCAGTGGCAAATCATTTGTAAAAATAGAGAAGAGTAACCGCTCAAGGTAACTGCCCTGAGGTACACCGCACTGTACATATCTGATATTATAGAAGCTTCCATTGAATAACACTCTCTGGGTTCTATTGAATAAATAACTCTCCAACCATGTGATGGCAGATGTAAAGCCATAGCAAGTGAGTTTATGACTTACTATCAGTAAGTTTATCAGTAACATTAAAGGCTGTACTGAAATCTAACAATACAGCTCCAACTATCGTCTTACTATACATTTATTTTAACCAATCATCAGTCATCTGAGTCAGTGCAGTACAAGTAGAGTGCCCTTCTCTATATGCATGCTGAAAGTCAGTAGTTAACTTGTTCTCTAAAAAATAGCATTGTATTGGGTCAAACACAATCCTCTCCATCAGTTTACTAAGAACAGGCAGCAGACTGATTGGGCAGCTGTTAGAGCCAGCAAAGGGTGCTTTACTATTTTTAGGCAGATGAATTACTTTAGCTTCATTCCACACCTGTGGACACATACATTCCTTTAGGCTTTGGTTAAAGATATAGCAAATAGGGGTGACACTACAGTCCGCTACCATTCTCAATAGTTTCCCATCAAGGCTGTCTATACCTGGTGGCTTATCATTATTGATGGATAACAATAGTTTTTCCACCTCTCCCACATTAACTTGACAAACTCAAAACAGCAATCATTCTCTGTCATTATTAGATATTTTATTTAAAAATATATAATGGTTCACTGTTCAATGTTGTCATTTCACTTCTGAGTTTTTCCACTTTAGTAGTGAAATAGTAATTGAAATGATTGGCAATATCGAAAGGTTTTGTTATAAATGACCAATCAACTTCAATGAACGATGGAGATGAATTGGGTTTTCTGCCCATTATATAATTTAAGGTACTCCAAAGTATTTTCCCATTGTGATTTATGTAATTTATCTTTGTTTGGTAATATAAAATATAATTTGTTCCTTCTTTTTGTTACATTTAGTCACAAAACTTCTCAATTTACACTATGTCAACCAAGATGAGAAAAAATAAGAAACCCGCACACAGCTAGTATCACCGCTCCTCACCAAGCTTTACGAAGGCCTTGAGGCCGATGCGTAAAGCTTGGTGAGGAGCAGTGATACTAGCAAGAGCAGTGTGCGGGTTTCTTCTTTTTTCTCATCTTGTTCGGCTGTTGCCATGCACCTGTGAGTGCCTTTTGAATTTTGAATCACTGTATGTCAACCAAATAGCTGAGCAGCCTGACTTGTTTGCCACCGCTTTTGCATAATTTATTTGAACCATACAATTTTTCCATTTGTCATCAATCCAGGGGGCTGTAAGAGTTCTCATAGTTAGTTACTTAACATGTGTATGCTTGTCAACAATTGCCATAAATAATTGTATAAATACTTCCAGTGCTGCATCTGGATTCACTTCCTCATACACATCAGACCAACATAAATGTTTTACATCTTCAACAAAAGAGTCCTGAGAAAACATTTTGTAGGATCTCTTATGAATTGCTTTAGGCCCAACCTTTGGCACTTAGGCTTTCCTTGTTATTGCCCAAATGTTATGGTCACTACAGCCAATGGAAACTGATATTGCTTTGACACAAAGCTCTGCAGTATTAGCGAAGATAGATATAATTAATAGTGGATGTCACAGATCCAACACTATTGGTATGTACTCAAGTTGGTTAAGTGATAGCCTGGGTCATATTACATACATTAGCCACAGTTAGAAGATTCCTCTTGAGAGGGCAGCTAGTTGCTAACCAGTCAATGTTCAGGTCACCCAGAAAATAGACCTCTCTTATAACATCACACACACACACTATCAAGCATTGTACACATATTATCGAAATACTGACTATTAGCACTTGGTAGCAGCACCCCAAAAGAAAATACTTTAGATGAGGCAGGTGAACTTGCAACCACAACACTTCAACAACATTTGACATGAGATCCTCTCTAACCTATACAGGAATATGGCTCTGAACATATACAGCAATACCTCCCCCATAGGCATTCCTGTCTTTTCTGTAGATGTTATATCCCTGATTTTCTACTGCTGTATCATCAAAGGAATTACTTCAGAGAAGTCCTTGTTGAGGAAGATGTTGGTTCCTCTCAAGTTTTTGGCACTCTACAGAACAGCCATCTTGTCCTTTAACCTCAGGAACTTGACCACGGGCTGGTTACATGTTCTCCAGACCTGTGTGTGTGCTCCACCTCAATCTTCGTATGATCCATCTGCAGCTCTTCAGTAATCATTTTTCTTACTTTCTCCTCAGACTCGGCCCAGTTCTCATGTGAAGACTCTGCTATGCCATCCACAACAATGTTATTTCTCCTGGATTGTCCTTCTAGATCAGGCTGTCAAACTCATTCCATGGAGGGCCTTGTGTCTGCAGGTTTTTGTTTTTTCCTTTCAATTAAGACCTAGACAACAAGGTGAGGGGAGTTCCTTACTGATTAGTGACCTTAATTCATCAATCAAGTACAAGGGAGGAGCGAAAACCCGCAGACATTCGTCCCTCCGTGGAAGGAGTTTGACAACTGTGTTCTAGATAGTCTGTTTTCCCAGTCATTGTTAATAACGATTCACAGAAAGTGCTGATGTCATCTCGAGAGGACTCACAGTTTGTTGTCATCTTGCTGCAAGTCTCTTTCAGGACATCCACCTCTCCCTGGGAAAACTGAAAACCGTTCTTAAGGTCCTGGATCTCTCTAGTCAGCTCCTCCATTCTTTTGTTATTTGAGTCCATCACTATTTGGATAAAGCACTTGAAGCTTTTTTCCTGTTGTTGAAACAACTGCATGTAGAACCCGTTTTGTTTATTTAACATATCCTTAACCTGTGATAGAGAAACACTGTCCTCTCCATTACTCCCACATTTGGCTTTGCATGCCATGGTAGCAACGCTGGAACTCCACACAGTTCCAGATAGGGCAAGATGCAGGGCAGATTTAAACAGTAACTAACAGCAGGGATTTAGACAGCCACAAGCCTGGGATAATCCACGGTCCCAGCCACAAGGGTTAACCGCGTCACGGGCTGTGTTCAAGCTGTCAAGGAAACCTTGCTAGCTTGATTGCTAGTTAGCAGCTAGGCTAGCTGCTAGGCCAAGCAGCTCTTCAAACTTTTGGTTGTCAGGATCCCTGGACAGATATAGCGGTCCCACTAACTGAGGCTAACCGCATCACGGGATCCAAATTCAGATTTTCCTGATGTTTGCCCAGTTTTTACGACATTCAATGCATTTGCTGCCACACTGAATGACCACTGTCCTCAATGCTGTGATGGGTTAGGCTGTAAAACCACGTTAACTCTCCTGGATTGATGGCTGCCCTTTTAGGTGAAGCTCATTGGGGCTTATGGGGTTTCCTGTTGCTTGTGTATTCCCTCTCTTCTTTAAGCCAATGTTCAAATCTCTGTTACCAGCTAAGAGAACATTATAAGGAAGTAGCCTAGTCTCTAGTATTATGTGATTATTTAGTAACTTTATGTGTGTACCTTTAGTTAGCTGGACATATGGACCTGTTGGGAGGATGTTTGTTGTAAACGGTTGAGTCTGTGGAAATAGAAGGCCAGTCAGTATGCTGTGCAGTTGTGTCACCCACCCACCCACCCAGCCTGCTGCTCCTTGCTTTGTTGGTCTGCTTGCTGTATTGATTAATCACTCATGAAATGTTTTAGGGAGCAGAGATGGATGATGACTCCATGCTATGGAGAGAGCCTCACCTGTCTGGGTTGGTTAGCTAGCTACATCACTGGAGCAGCGGCAATACAAGGAGAGAGCCCTGTCTGTCTGGGTGGGTTAGATAGCTACATCACTGGAGCAGCAGCAATACAAGGAGAAAGCCCTGTGTGTCTGGGTGGGTTAGCTAGCTACATCACTGGTGCAGCAGCAATACAAGGAGAAAGCCCTGTGTGTCTGGGTAGGTTAGCTAGCTACATCACTGGTGCAGCAGCAATACAAGGAGAAAGCCCTGTGTGTCTGGGTAGGTTAGCTAGCTACATCACTGGTGCAGCAGCAATACAAGGAGAAAGCCCTGTGTGTCTGGGTGGGTTCGCTTGCTACATCACTGGTGCAGCAGCAATACAATAAAGAGTAAAGGAAAGGTGTGTCCTCTCCCCAACAGACATAAAACAGCACGCTCTGAGACTGCAAGCAATGCTTGGAAAGGAAAATAAATGCAACTTGGCTATATTGATGTCCATGGTGCTTATATTCTAAATGGCCCCATGCAACAGAGAGAGACTGGGTGTGTTAGTTAACTCATTGGTGCAGCAGCAGCCTGTAACAAAAGAACGAGGGAGAAAGACTACAGGAATAGGAGAGACTTGGCTTCATGTGTCTCTGTTCATTGTGCTGAAATGAAGTGATGGGGAATAGTGAACTACATGTAGTTCAACTAGTAATTTGATTACATTTTGCTGTGCTTTGTGGTAGTTGAACTATATTCAAATCTTGTTAGTGTTTTCAGTAGTTAATTACTTTTTTTGCCATGTAGTGGTGTAGCTAACTACTGGAACTACACAGTACTTTTTTTGCAAAAGTAAAATACACTGAACACAAATATAAACGCAATATGTAAAGTGTTGGTCCCCTGTTTCATGAGCTGAAATAAAAGATCCACGAAATGTTCCATACGCACAAAAAGCTTATTTCTCTCACATTTTGTGCAGAAATTTGTTTACATCCCTGTTAGTGAGCATTTTCCCTTTGCCAAGATAATCCATCCACCTGACCGGTGTGGCATATCAAGAAGCTGATTAAACAGCATGATCATTACACAGGTGCACCTTGTGTTGGGGACAATAAAAGGTAATTCTAATATGTGCAGTTTTATCACACAACACAATGCCATAGATATCTCACATTTTGAGGGAGCGTGCAATTGGCATGCTGACTGCAGGATTGTTCACGAGCTGTTGACAGAGAATTGAATGTTAATTTCTCTACCATAAGCCACCTATAACGTCATTTTAGAGAATTTGGCAGTACATCCAACCGGTCACACAACCGCACACCACGTGTATGGTGTTGTGTGGGCGAGCGGATTGCTGATGTCAATGTTGTGAACAGAGTGCCCCATGGTGGCGGTGGGGTTATGGTATGGGCAGGCATAAGCTACAGACAACGAACACAATTGCATTTTATTGATGGCAATTTGAATGCACAGAGATACCATGACGAGATCCTGAGGCCCATTTTCGTGCCATTCATCCGCCGCCATCACCTCATTACATTTACATTTTAGTCATATAGCAGACGCTCTTATACAGAGCGACTTACAGTTAGTGAGTGCATAATTTTTTTTTTTTTTAAATACTTCCCCCCCGTGGGAAACAAACCCACAACCCTGGTGTTGCAAGTGCCATGCTCTACCAACTGAGCTACATGGGGCAATTAGCTGTCTAGCTATGATATAATACATCACATTTCCTATTGAGATTTACGTTTAAATTGTACATGGTCCCTTCATCAAATAAATACATTTCAGAAATATGGCCATCATTGGTAAGATTGATCTTACCAAGGGTCAGGTGTCTGGTCTTGAGTGATGGTTGGATGGTGGTGGCAGCATTACCTTTCTTGACTTTGGGAGAGCCCAGGATGGGCACGTTGCTGTCTGGGCAGCTGCAGGACGTAGTGCTCTCGTTGCTGGTGACGACGACCTCCACACAGCTGACATGCCCGCCCTCCTCCTATCGGCTTCCACAGGCCTTGCAGCCACCACTCTCCACAGACTCTAATGAGGCTCTTGTCCTCATGTTTCAGCATGATAATTCACGACCCCATGTCACAAAGATCTGTACACAATTCCTGGAAGCTGAAAGTGTCCCAGTTCTTCCATGGCCTGTATACTCACCAGACAACTTTGCACAGCCATTGAAGAGGAGTGGGACAACATTCCACAGGCCACAATCAACAGCCTGATCAACTCTATGCGAAGAAGATGTGTCGCTCTGCATGAGGCAAATGGTGGTCACACCAGATACTGACTGGTTTTCTGATCCAAGGCTCTACCTTTTATTTAAAGGTATCTGTGACCAACAGATGCATATCTATGTTCCCAGCCATGTGAAATCCATAGATTAGGGCCTAATGAATTTATTTCAATTTATTGATTTCCTTATATGAACTGTAACTCCGTAAAATCTTTGAAGTTGTTGCATGTTGCATTTATATTTTTGTTCAGTATAAAATATGGGTAAAGTAGGCATGAATTTCCTTTCTTTTTCGGCATCTGACCCGTCTAATTCTCACTTGAAACATAGTTTTTGTGTTTAATAGGCTAAATTACATATTCTGTTAACATCTGACTCCAGAGTGATTTGTTCTTGCAATTTGTTGTCTATGACATTTCAGATTTAGATTTGATACTTTTTCACAAAGTAGTTTGAACTACTTTTTTAAAGTATATTTAGTTAAGTAAACAATACGTTTCTTAAGGGTAGCTTTAGTGTCACTTAACTTCTTCCAGTGTGAAGTAATTGGTAGCTTGGTAAACTGTATTTTCAGAGTAGCTTCCACAACACTGCTGAACTTCCACATCAATGCACATATACAGTGAAATTAAAATGATCCATCCTCTGTATCTGCTCTTGGATTCCCATTTGAATGCTGGTATAGGCCGTTCCTTGCCTGTAGCCTGTATTAGAGAGAGACACACTACTCAGGCTGTATGAGAAAGCATTCCCATTCTGTCCAGGCCGGGCCCTGCTGTGCTGCTCTTCTGCTGTCTCCCTGGGGGGCCTGATGAATAAGAATGGGGAGGAAAGAAGGCGAGGCGAGCGTTTGCCTGACCCTAGCTTTGCTCTCTCCCACTTAATCATGTTATCCTGAACAAGAACTTTGGGTCAATATGCCTCCGCTCCCCTCCATGGGCCAGAGCCCTTCCTTTCTCCGCACTCCAATTCAACAGCCCAAATGGACTGCTGCTACCACATCGATAATGGTATATAGATAATAGATATTATCACAAGTGTGGTTCAATGCAGTCTTTCTTGTGGTTAGATTTGTCTCTGTCTGGTGTGCTGTAGTACAGTAGCAGGCTGTGTACATGGCTGCCTTGCTGCCCACTTCCTGACTCCTCATTAGGCGTGCTCAGCATGTTATACTCTCATCAGGCATGTCCACATTAACACAGCACAAATTGCCTCTATGCTCATTTAGTCAGTGGCAGTGTATTGGAGGAGTTCAGTACATACAGTAATGCACAGCCTGATCTGGGGAGGTTTGATTCAGTTTTGAACAAGTGAAAAGCCTTTATATTCAGTGCCTTCAGAAAGTATTCATACCGCTTGACTTATTCCACATTTTGTTGTGTTACAGCCTGAATTCAATTTTTATTTTACCCATCTACACACAGAAACTATACAATGAAGTCCAAGGAACTGTCCGTAGATCTCTGAGATAGAATTGTGATAAGGCATATATCTGGGGAAGGGTATAAAACAATTTATAGTATTTAAAGTTTCCAAGAGCACAGTGGTCTCCATATGGAACTACCCAGACTCTGCCTAGAGCTTGCCGTCTGACCAAACTGAGCAACCGGGCTATCAATGCTTGGAGTTTGTCAGAATTTGTGGGTTTTTGTTTGTCCACTCGCCTCTTGAGGATCGACCACAAGTTCTCAATGGGATTAAGGTCTGGGGAGTTTCCTGGCCAAATGTCAATGTTTTGTTCCCCGAGCCACTTAGTTATCACTTTTGCCTTATGGCAAGGTGCTCCATCATGCTGGAAAAGGCATTGGTCGTCACCAAACTGTTCTTGGATGGTTGGGAGAAGTTGCTCTCGGAGGATGTGTTGGTAACATTCTTTATTCATGGCTGTGTTCTTAGGCAAAATTGTGAGTGAGCCCACTCCCTTGGCTGAGAAGCAACCCCACACATGAATGGTCTCAGGATGCTTTGCTGTTGGCATGACACAGGACTGATGGTAGCGCTCACCTTGTCTTCTCCGGACAAGGTGTTTTCCGGATGCCCCAAACAATCGGAAAGGGGATTCATCAGAGAAAATGACTTTACCCCAGTCCTCAGCAGTCCAATCCCTGTACCTTTTGCAGAATATCAGTCTGTCCCTGATGTTTTTCCTGGAGAGAAGTGGCTTCTTTGCTGCCCTTCTTGACACCAGGCCATCCTCCAAAAGTATTCGCCTCACTGTGCGTGCAGATGCACTCACACCTGCCTGCTGCCATTCCTGAGCAAGCTCTGCACTGGTGGTGCCCCGATCCCGCAGCTGAATCAACTTTAGGAGACGGTCCTGGCGCTTGCTGGACTTTCTTGGGCGCCCTGACGCCTTCTTCACAACAATTGAACCTCTCTCCTTGAAGTTTTTGATGATCCGATAAATGGTTGATTTAGGTGCAATCTTACTAGCAGCAATATCCTTGCCTGTGAAGCCATTTTTGTGCAAAGCAATGACGATGACACGTGTTTCCTTGCAGGTAACCATGGTTAACAGAGGAAGAACAATGATTTCAAGCACCACTCTCAAAACTTGCCATCATCAAAACTGAGGCAGCAGACTTTGTGAAAATAAGTATTTGTGTAATTCTCAAACTTTTGACCATGGCTGTACTACTTCCTTGGCTGAGATGGGAGAACCTGCCAGAAGGTCAACAGTTTCTACAGCACTTCACCAATCTGGGCTTTATGGAAGAGTGGCCAGACGGAAGCCACTCCTGAGAAAAAGACACATGACCGCACACCTGAAGTTTGCAAAAAGGTAGGTGAAAGACTCCGAGCATAAGGCAAAATATTCTGTGGTTGGATGAGACAAGCTCTTTGGCCTGAATGCAAAGTGCTATGTCTTGAGAAAACCAGGCACAGCTCATCACACATATAACACCATCCCTAACGTGAAGCGTGGAGGCAGCATCATGCAATGGGGATGCTTTTCAGTGGCAGGAACTGGGAGACTGGTAAGGATAGAGGGAATAATGAATGGAGCCAATTAAGGCAAATCCTTGATGAGAACCTGCTTCAGAGTGCAAACAACCTTAGACTAGGGTGAATATTTACGTTCCAACAGGACAATGTCCCCAAGCATACAGCCAAAGCAATGCTGGAATGGCTTCAGAACAAGAATGTGGAAGTCCTTGAGTGGCCCAGCCAAAGCCCAGACTTGAATCCCATCAACAACAAAAAGCTTATTTTTCAAACAATATAAACATATATAGACAAAAGACAACAGACAGACGCACACAAACATCAACAACATCACACCTGCCCAGACCCACATGTTCCCAACTCATCTCTCTCCAGTGCTTATAAGACTCTATGCCATATGGCCTCAAATTGCGCTATTCTGTTTTTCTCTGTCCCCCACACCTTTTCAATATTTAAATAATAATGCATTGATTGTTCCACTGTCTTAACGATGAGGATCATTTGATTTCCAGTTTTTAAGTAAATGTTTTTTCAAAATGCTTGATGAGAAATGTATGGTCCAACCCATTAGGTATTTCACCGCCCCCTCATATACAATGTCTTATAGTATGCAGATAGACGGATTAAAAGTAAATTTACATTGTAAAACTTCTGACAGACAACTTTCTAACTCTGCCCATAACTTTTGTACTTCATAGTATTCCTAGAAGGCATGAATTACTGAGTAATTTTAATTTGACACTTAAGACATAACTCTACTGTTGTGCTGTAGAATTTGTGAATGTTGTCTCTTGTATAATCAATTCTATACATTAGTTTATACTGGATTAAGTGTAATTTTGGATTAACTTTTATTTAGTTAGTTAAGTTCCAACACTCCCTCCATCTTGTGCCAATATCAGTTATTTTAAAGTCTTGGTTCCAATAGTTTCTATATATTTTTTGGACACACCTACTCATTCAAGGGTTTTTCTTAATTTTTACTATTTTCTACATTGCATAATAATAGTGAAGACATTAAAACTATGAAATAACACATATGGAATCATGTAGTAACCAAAAAAGTGTTAAACATATCAAAATATATTTGATATTTGAGATTCTTCAAATAGCCACCCTTTGCCTTGATGACAGCTTTGCACACTCTTGGCATTCTCACAACCAGCTTCACCTGGAATGCTTTTCGAACAGTCTTCAAGGAGTTCCCACATATGCTGAGCACTTGTTGGCTGCTTTTCCTTCAGTCTGCCATCCGACTCATCCCAAACCATCTCAATTGGGTTGAGGTCGGGGGATTGTGTCGCTAGGTCATCTGATGCAGCACTCCATCACTCACCTTCTTGGTCAAATAGCCCTTACACAGCCTGGAGGTGTGTTGGGTCATTGTCCTGTTGAAAAACAAATGATAGTCCCACTAAGCCCAAACCAGATGGGATGGCGTATCGCTGCAGAATGCTGTGGTAGCCATGCTGGTTAAGTGTGCCTTGAATTCTAAATAAATCACAGACAGTGTCACCAGCAAAGCACCCCCACACCATAACACCTCGGCCTCCATGCTTTACGGTGGGAACTACACATGCGGAGATCATCCGTTCACCCACACCGTGTATCACAAAGACACGGCGGTTGGAACCAAACATCTCCAATTTGGACTCCAGACCAAAGGACACATTTCCACCGGTCTAATGTCCATTGCTCGTGTTTCTTGGCCCAAGCAGGTCTCTTCTTATTATTGGTGTCCTTTAGTAGTGGTTTCTTCGCAGCAATTCGACCATGAAAGCCTGATTCACACAGTCCCCTCTGAACAGTTGATGTTGAGATGTGTCTGTGACTTGAACTCTGTGAAGCATTTATTTGGGCTGCAATTTCTGAGGCTGGTAACTGTAATGAACTTATCCTCTGCAGCAGAGGTAAATCTGGGTCTTCCATTCCTGTGTTGGTCCTCATGAGAGCTAGCGCATGATGGTTTTTGCGACTGCACTTGAAGAAACGTTCAAAGTTCTTGACATTTTCTGTATTGACTGACCTTCATGTCTTAAAGTAATGATGAACTGTCGTTTCTCTTTGCTTATTGAGCTGTTCTTGCGATATTATGGACTTGGTCTTTTACCAAATAGGGCTATCTTCTGTATACCCCCCCTACCTTGTCACAACACAACTGATTGGCTCAAATGCATTAAGAAGGAAAGAAATTCCACAAATTAACTTTTAAGAAGGCACGCCTGTTAATTGAAATGCATTCCAGGTGACTACCTCGTGAAGCTGGTTGAGAGAATGCTAAGAGTGTGCAAAGCTGTCATCAAGGCAGAGGGTGGCTATTTGAAGAATCTCAAATAGTAGTAAAAGTAGATTTTAATTTGTTTACGTCATTTAGCAGACACTCTTATCCAGAGCAATTAGGGTTAAGTGCCTTGCTCAAGGGCACATCGACAGATTTCTCACTTGGTCAGCTCAGGGATTAGAACCAGCGACCTTTCGGTTACTGGCACAACGTTCTTAACCACTAAGCTACCTGCCGCCCCACTTTTTTGGGGGGGTTACTACACGATTCCATATGTGTTATTTCATAGTTTTGATGTCTTCACTATTATTCTACAATTTTAAAAAATAGTGAAAATAAAGAAAAACCCTTGAATGAGTAGGTGTGTCCAAACTTTTGACTGGTAGTGTATATAAGAGATTGTCAGTTGATTTGGCTCTCTGCAAGATTTTGTATGTCTTACCTAGACTGGGGCGAAGATTTACGTTCCAACAAGTCAATGAACCCAAGTATACAGCCAAAACAACACTGGAATGGCTTCAGAACAATAATGTGAAAGTCCTTGAGTGGCCAAGCCAAAGCTCAGACTTGAATTCCATTGAAAATCTGTGGATAGACTTCAAGATTGCTGTTCAGCGCCGGTCCCCATTTAACTTAACAGAGCTTTAGAAAATCTGCAAGGAAGAATGGGAGAAAAACCCCAAATCCTGATGTGCAAAGCTGATACAGACATACCCAAGAGGAGTTACAGCTGTAATTGCCGTGATTCTACGAAGTATGACTCAGGGAGGTGAATACTTGTGTAAATGAGATATTTCTAAAACATGTTTTCACTTTGTCATTATGGGGTATTGTGTGTACATGGGTGAGAAAAAAAATCATTTTTGAATTCAAGCTGTAACACAACAAAATGTGGAATAAGTCAAGGGGTATTAATACATTCTGAAGGCACTGTACGCATAGAACATATTTTCTCTCTATAGAATAGTATCTTTCCTGCCTGTTTTGCTACTGTCAATGTAATTCACAGTGGAGCATGCTTGACCTACAGTGCCTTCAGAAAGTATTCACACCGCTTGTCTTTTTCCACATTTTGCTGTGTTACAAAGTCGGATTAAAATCGATTGAACTGTCAAAATACTTTTCTGTCAAAGTAGAAGAAAAATCCCCAAAAATATATTAATGGAATATAAAACAGTAATATACAGCTGCGGAAAAATTAAGAGACCACTGCAAAATTATCAGTTTCTCTCGTTTTACTATTTATAGGTATGTGTTTCGGTACAAATAACATTTTTGTTTTATTCTATAAACTACTGACAACATTTCTCCCAAATTCCAAATATAAATATTGTCATTTAGAGCATTTATTTGCAGAAAATGATAACTGGTCAAAATAACAAAAAGATGCAGTGTTGTCAGACCTCGAATAATGCAAAGAAAATAAGTTCATGTTCATTTTTAAACAACACAATACTAATGTTTTAACTAAGGAAGAGTTCAGAAATCAATATTTGGTGGAATAACCCTTATTTTCAATCACAGATTTCATGCGTCTTGGCATGCTCTCCACCAGTCTTTCACATTGATGTTGGGTGACTTTATGCCACTCTTGGCGCAAAACTTCAAGCAGCTCGGCTTTGTTTGATGGCTTGTGACCATCCATCTTCCTCTTGATTACTTTCCAGAAGTTTTCAATGGGGTTCAGGTCTGGAGATTGGGCTGGCCATGACAGGGTCTTGATCTGGTGGTCCTCCATCCACACCTTGATTGACCTGGCTGTGTGGCATGGCGCATTGTCCTGCTGGAAAAACAATCCTCAGAGTTGGGGAACAATGTCAGAGCAAAAGGAAGCACGTTTTCTTCCAGGACAACCTTGTACATGGCTTGATTCATGCATCCTTCACAAAGACAAATCTTCCCGATTCCAGCCTTGCTGAAGCACCCCCAGATCATCACCGATCCTCCACCAAATGTCACAGTGGGTGCGAGACACTGTGGCTTGTAGGCCTCTCCAGGTCTCCGTCTAACCATTAGACGACCAGGGGTTGGGCAAAGCTGAACATTGGACTCATCAGAGAAGATGACCTTACTCCAGTCCTCTACGGTCCAATCCTTATGGTCGTTCGCAAACCTCAGCCTGGCTCTTCTTTGCTTCTCATTGATTAAGGGCTTTTTTCTAGCTTTGCACGACTTCAGCCCTGCCCCTAGGAGCCTGTTTCGAACTGTCCTCGCCGTGCACTTCACCCCAGCTGCCGTTTGCCATTCTTTTTGTAGGTCACTTGATGTCATCCTACGGTTGTTGAGTGACATTCGAATGAGTTGGCAGTCATCCCGGTCAGTAGAGAGTCATTTTTTCGCCCTCTGCTGGTCTGTTGCTTTGTTGTCGCCAATGTCTTCTGCTTGACCTTGTTCTTATGAACCGCCGTCTTTGAAATTTTAAGGATGGAAGCAACCTGACGCTCACTGTATCCCTCTGCCAGTAAAGCCAGAATTGATCCCTTCTTTTCCTCACTCAAAACTTTCATTTTCAACTCTTTTGGCATGGTCAATAGTTATTTTTTGATTAAAATTACTTTTGAGGTACTATTAGCACTGTTTTTGCCATCCTGCTGGTCCTATTGCAAGAGGATAGGGATGACCACAGCAGTGGTTTTTATACTTTTCCTCATTAAATAAGATTTGGTTCAGGTGATCACCTAATCAAGTAGAATGAGGTGTGCCTGTGTTGGAATTCAACAGACACTGGAATGGAATGGCTGTCATACATGTAGAGATGCTGATTTAAGAAAAATTTGCAGTGGTCTCTTAATCTTTTCCACAGCTGTATATCTTGATTAGATAAGTATTCAACCCCCTGAATCAATGTTAGAATAACCTTTGACAGCGATTACAGCTGTGAGTCTTTCTGAGTAAGTCTCTAAGAGCTTTGCACACCTGGATTGTACAATATTGGCCCATTATTCTTGAAAGAATTATTCAAGCTCTGTCAAGTTGGTTGTTCATCATTGCTAGACATCCATTTTCAATTCTTGCCATAAATGTTCAAGCCGATGTAAGTCAAAACTGTAACTAGGCCACTCAGGAACATTCGATGTCGTCTTAGTAAGCAACTTCAGTGTATATTTGGCCTTGTATTTTAGGTAATTGTCCTGCTGAAAGGTGAATTTGTCTCCCAGTGTCTGTTGGAAAGCAGACTTAACCAGGTTTTTCGCTAGGATTTTGCCTGTACTCAACTCTATTCTGTTTCTATTTATCCTAAAAACTCCCTAGTCCTTGCCGATGACAAGCATATCCATAACATGATGCAGCCAACACCATGCTTGAAGAGAAAATATGAAGAGTGGTACTCAGTGATGTGTTGTTGGATTTGCCCCAAACATAACGCTTTGTATTCAGGACAAAAAAAATTGTTTCTTTGCCAAATGTTTTGCATTATTACTTTAGTGCCTTATTGCAAACAGGATGCATGTTTTGGAATATTTGTATTCTGTACAGGCTTCCTTCTTTTCACTCTGTCATTTATGTTAGTATTGTGGAGAAACTACAATGTTGTTCATCCTCAGTTATCTCCTATCACATTTTACATTTTAGTCATTTAGCAGACACTCTTATCCAGAGGGACTTACAGTTAGTGAGTGCATACATGATTGTTTTTTAAAAATATATACATATATATATATTATTTTTCATACTGGCCCCCTGTGGGAATCGAACCCACAACCCTGGTGTTGCAAACGCCATGCTCTACCAACTGAGCTACATCCCTGCCGGCCATTCCCTCCCCTACCCTGGGCCAATTGTGCGCCACCCAATGGGTCTCCCGGTCGCAGCCGGCTACGCCTGGATTCAAACCAGGATCTCTAGTGGCACAGCTAGCACTGCGATGCAGTGCCTTAGACCACTGCGCCACTCGGGAGGTTATCACAGCCGTTAAACTTTGTAACTGTTTTAAAATCGGCATTGGCCTCATGGTGATCCCTGAGTGGTTTCCTTCCTTTCCGGCAACTGAGTTAGGAAGGGCTCCTGTATCTTTGTAGTGACTGGGTGTATTGATACACCATCCAAAGTGTAATTAATAACTGCACCATGCTGAAAATATTCAATGTCTGCTTTTTTTTTTTTTTACCTATCTACCAATAGGTGCCCTTCTTTGCGAACCACTGAAAAACCTCCCTGGTCTTTGTGGTTGAATCTGTGCTTGAAATTCACTGTTCGACTGAAGGACCTTACAGATAATTATATGTGTGGGGTATAGAGATGGGGTTGTCATTTAAAAATAATGTTAAACACTATTATTGTCTACTGAGTGAGTCCATGCAACTTGTTATGTGACTTGTTAAGCAAATTTTTACCTTTGAACTTATTTAGGCTTGCCAAAACAAAAGGGTTGAATACTTATTGACTCAAGACATTTCAGCTTTTCATTTTTAATTCATTTGTAAAGATTTCTAAAAACACAATTCCACTTTGACATTATGCGGTATTGTATGTTGATCAGTGACACAAAATCTCAATTTAATCCATTTAAAATTCAGGCTGTAACACAACAAAATGTGGAAAAAGTCAAGGAGTGTGAATTCTTTCTGATGGCACTGTACATGCCTGTGGGGGAGTTCTGCATGTGTAAGCATTTCAATGACAATCCTTTAATGGCTTTATCCAGGAAGAAAACCCACCAAGACAGATTATTATCTTCCGCTAATGTCTCAGCTAATTTTCAGCAATCGAATTGCCCTCAGCAGTAGATTTCCTCACATAGAAAATAATTATATTGTTTTTACTGTGGCGTAGACATGAAGGAATAAATATATTTTAATACCTAGATAAGGTATACTAATTGATAAGGAGCCTCAATTGAGGCTCTCTGCTTTTCTCACAGGGGTCATGGAAACCATATGGGCCCTAGATCTCTTATGAGGAGAGAAATGGCAGAATAAACATTGTTGCAGTGGGGATTTGTATGTTAATCTGGCATACAGATCCAATTCACCACAGACAGACACAGACAAAGACTTCAGCTCCTGCTGTCTCAGTCCCCTGCTGTATATCTGCCCTCTTAGCATTAAACCAGTATCTCTAGGGGCTTGCATTCTGAATGTCATGATCTAGGGCTCTCTCAACTGAGAAAGCGTTTACTGAACACCTGGCTTTTATAGTAGATAGGTTTTGGAGTGGAGTGGACCTACTCAACTGGACTGTAATGTAGTGGCTCTCAGACTTTAGAAACAGTCACACTAGAACCTCTTGACATATAAAAACTGGATCAACTCCAAATAAAGCTTTTTCCTCTTCTGACTTTTTTAGTTTTCCAGTGGGACAGTTGTAATTCAAGCAGAAAAATATCTCTACACACCAGAAATGTAATATCTTGCTTCGGTCCCAAGGACTTTTACAGCTTGCAACTCTCCAACATGCATTGTGTATCCTACCCATACTGTGAAGCATATAATGTATCCCTCAACTTAACCCTTACATCTGCCTTTACAAGATGTTTAGTGCGTTGTGCATGAATAAAAATCAATAAAAGCTTACAGTAAGTTGACATACCTGAGGATGCTACTTTTGTGCTTTCCTTGCCAAAATATTGCCTTACAGAATAGATACACACATGCATAGCTAAGCGGACAGGGAAGAAGAGGGTGGAGATTTATCCAGTGTATTGGATGCTTTAGAGACAGCTGGGGGTGGGATGAGGGGGAGAGGGGGAAGGGGAGATGTCTGCAATTTGTATTTTCGTCTGCTGATTCAGCAGCCCCAGGTCCCTCTCGCAATTACAGACAATATACAATACATTGGGTTGCACTGAAATGGCCTAAGAGAAGATCTGACCCTGTAAAGTGTCTCTGCTACTCTTATCATCACTGCCATGAATTTCCAACCTGATAGAGTGGGATCATGAAGAACAGGAGAAAGAGAGGGGGGTCGGGAGTTGTGGTCGATGTGATGGGGTCGGCTGGAGAGAAAGAAGGCGGGGGGAGATGAGTCACAAATCTGAATATCACAGGAAAGTCATTCATCTGTGTCAGTCATCACTCAGCCCTCCAGTTAAAACACACTTTGAGTCCTCCCCCATTATGTCATCATATTGATAGCAATAGTAATAAAACAGAATCTTATAATTTTTATAGCACACCAAAAGAAAACGTTATTGTTTATTGCTACTATTTTTCTTCCCCAAGCACAATGTTCAATAAGTACTGTCTTTAATGTAAATAAGTATCACCCGTCCTTCTCTCTGTGTGTGTTTCTGCAGGCCAACGATGCCTCAGGGAACACCTGGAACTGGATCTACTTCATCCCCCTCATCGTCATCGGATCCTTCTTCATGCTCAACCTGGTTCTGGGAGTCCTGTCTGGGTGAGTGTCAACATCACACATGTCCACATGTC
Source organism: Coregonus clupeaformis (assembly GCF_020615455.1). Classification (NCBI taxonomy): domain Eukaryota; kingdom Metazoa; phylum Chordata; class Actinopteri; order Salmoniformes; family Salmonidae; genus Coregonus; species Coregonus clupeaformis. The sequence goes on from NC_059207.1 coordinate 42,325,405, forward strand.
CTGACACCATCTCTGTATGTGGGAAAGGTGTTGTTATCAACCCACTATTATGAAGCACATACAGTACAGTGCTCTTTACAAGTAATTTCACTTCCCTGCTGGCTCTGTTTAACATGAAGCTTCTGTCTGACTATATCGGCATGGCGTTAGTCTAATCGAATGGGAGTATTAATTTACATAGTTTACAGTGTTTGTATTTTCCCTGTTTTCTCCCATTTTAAGTAGTGTTTTGTGAAAGAGATGCTTGCCCACCAAGAGTTTGCATTGGGAGTGACCTGACCTGGACTGTTTTCACATACACAGTACAGAACAGAACAGTAAGGAACAGTACAGTACAGTACAGCACAGAACAATACAGAACAGTACAGAATGGTACAGAACAGAACAGTACAGTACAGAACGGTACAGAACAGTACAGAACAGTACAGAACGGTACAGAACAGTACAGAACAGTACAGTACAGAACAGGACAGTACAGAACAGTACAGAACGGTGCAGAACAGTACAGAACAGAACAGTACAGAACAGTACAGAACGGTACAGAACAGTACAGAACAGTACAGAACAGTACAGAACGGTGCAGAACAGTACAGAACAGAACAGTACAGAACGGTACAGAACAGTACAGATCAGTACAGTACAGAACAGTACAGAACAGAACAGAACGGTACAGAACAGTACAGATCAGTACAGTACAGTACAGAACAGTACAGAACAGAACAGTACAGTACAGTGTTGAGCTGTACTAGACTCCCTCCTTTAGATTCATTAAACAGCAGATTAAACCAGGACAACGCTAGCCCTACATAGGCAATATCAGAGGTGTTTTCTGAATGTATCATCCACTCTGTACCCTGTTCAAATTACTGTCAAGGGAAATTAGGCTTTTATTGCTTCTGTTAAATTGGTTTACAGCATTTACTCTCCTTACACTACAGTACAGTAGTCCCTGGATTGAAGGCAGCTACTCCCTCACGTATCCCTATTCTGTCAATGTCTGGTGAATCATGCCGTAGACTTGAGTGTAATGCCAATGCTGTGTAATTTGGAATGTATATGTTTTTTTCTGTTCATTGTTTTGAAGCCAAGGGGGCATGTTTGCACATATACTCTCTCTCTCTCCCCCTTTCTCTTTCTCTCTCTCACACTTACACACACACAAACACATACACTGACAGAGCTTAATGGAAGGCCTCCTGATGAGTGCTATGTTGTGTACTAGGCTGTGCTCTAGCTGCTATTGGAAATCTTTGAAAATGAGCAATAATTTATTATTTGAGGAATTTTGATCGGCAGCGCCAATCAGAGCACAGATATTGGTGATGTGATCAGTCTGCCATTCTATAATATTTTGGAAAACATTGCAACCGTTTTTGAGCTGAAGTGAGAGAAAATCAAGTTAAGTTTTGGAGTGATATTTTGGACTTTCACATCTCAAATGATTTCTCAGTACAATATACACTGAGTGTACAAAACATTAAGGACACCTGCTCTTTCCATGACAGACTGACCAGGTGAATCCAGGTGAAAGCTATGATCCCTTATTGATGTCACTTGTTAAGTCCACTTCAATCAGTGTAGATGAAGGGGAGGAGGCAGGTTAAAGAAGGATTTTTTAAGCCTTGAGACAATTCAGACATGGATTGTGTATGTGTGCCATTCAGAGGGTGAATGGGCAAGACAAACGATTTAAGTGCCTTTCAATGGTGTATGCTGATAGGTACCAGAAGCACCGGTTTCTGTCAAGAACTGCAATGCTGCTGGGTTTTTCACTCTCAACAGTTTCCCATGTGTATCAAGAATGGTCCACCACCCAAAGGACATCCAGCCAACTTGACACAACTGTGGGAAGCATTGGAGTCAACATTGGCCAGCATCCTGGTGGAACGCTTTCGACACCTTGTAGAGTCCATGCCTCGACAAATTGAGGCTGTTCTGAGGGCAAAAGGGGGGGTGCAACTCAACAAAGTCAATGTGACAAACTGGCTAAATTAGCTCTGCCCTACCAAGCAAAAGAGCAGTAACTGCACATTTGGTCAATACATTAAATACATGCTTTATCATGTGGACAAATATCCTGCCTCCATTGTGTTGTATTATGGAGAAAATGGGGGTCATGTTTGCAGTAACTGCAAAAAGTTCAACTGAAACCAAGAAAAAAGGCAGTAACTGGCATCACTCATGTCAGTTACTGCCTTTTACCTTGGTTTCACTGAGCTTGGGCTGCAGTGTCTACGGTAAACCTTGGTGTTATTTATTAATCTTTGCTGATACAAGTATCAAACTATATGACACTGACTGCCACATACAAATAAATATAACGCAAGTTTGCATTAAAAAAATATCGGAATGGAAACGTATTCCAGTGGGTGTACCAACCAAGAAGGCAGTAACTGCCGTCTAGGGTCAAAGGTCATGTAAGAGGTCAGGGTCAATATGAATAAAAAATAACCTCATCGTAAGACAACAGATAACCACATCTCCAGTGATCTGCCTACAATGTGTCTGGACAATAAAAAAAGTAATTTTTCTCAGTTTCACTCTATGAGCAGTTACTCGCTCTTTTGCTTGGTAGGGCAGAGCTAGCTAGCTAGCTAGCCACGTAGATTGTTAGCTAGCTATAGCCATTTACATTACATTTTCATTTTTAGATCGTTTTTTTTGTATGTTTAACTGGTTAGCTAACTTAAAACCATTCACATCTTTCTAGTTTATGATTATGAAGTTGGAAGTTTGCTAAATGTATCTAGTTATCTTTGTCTGCGTGGCCATTGACTTGACTGGCAGCAGGTTGAGTCGATGGACTGAGCAGGGGCAACACCTCTTTATTGCTTGTTTGTTAGCTGATGAATTTCAGTACAGCTGTGGCAGTCAACTGGCAATAACAAGCTATAGGAGATGAGTAAATAAATGGTGAAATTAAGTTTTAAATTGATCTGTGCTTCATATGAAATACAGTATATTATTCATGTCCATGTTGCTCATTGCTCATCATTGCTCCAGTGTCTCATACCCCACTCCATTGTCAGCAAAATTGCTCAGCAATATTGCCTAAAACAATTGCCAGTGTATCATGGCCTATAAAGTCTTGTGTGTTACTTTATCAGAAAGTCAGTCCCTCCTACCTGTTGTCTCCGCACTGGCTGCACTCAGTATCCCCCCTGTGAAGATAGAGTAAACTCTGACTCTGTAAGACTCTGTGTACTTCATACTATCCAGTGATGTAAAGTACTTATGTAAAAATACTTTAAAGTACTACTTAAGTAGTGTTTTGGGTATCTGTACTTTACTTTACTATTTATATTATTCGCAACTACTTTACTTCACTACATTCCTAAAGAAAATAATGTACTTTTTACTCCATACATTTTCCCTGACACCCAAAAGTACTTGTTACATTTTAAATGCTTAGCAGGACAGGAACATTGTCAAATTCACGCACTTGTCAAGACAACATGCCTGGTCATCCCTACTGCCTCAGATCTGGCGGACTCACTAAACACAAATGCTTCGTTTGTAAATTATGTTGGAGTGTTGGAGTGTGCTCCTGGCTATCAGTAAATAAAACATTTAATACAATTGTGCCGTCTGGTTTGCTTAATATAAGCAATTTGAAATGATTTATACTTTTGATACATTTACATTTGAGTCATTTAGCAGACGCTCTTATCCAGAGCGACTTACAGGAGCAATTAGGGTTAAGTGCCTTGCTCAAGGGCACATCGACAGATTTTTCACCTAGTCAGCTCGGGGATTAGAACCAGCGACCTTTCAGTTACTGGCACAACGCACTTAACCACTAAGCTCGATACTTAAGTATATTTTTGCAGTTACATTTACTTTTGATACTTAAGTATATTTAAAACCAAATACTTTTAGACTTTAACTCAAGTAGTATTTTACTGGGTGACTTTCACTTTTACTTGAGTCATTTTCTATTAAGCTATCTAAGTATGACAATTGGGTACTTTTTCCACCACTGATACTATCCACAGTGAAGACTGTCTCATCTCCATTGGCCAAGTGGCTGGACCACAAAGCATGTTTGCTGTTTTTATACTCCACTCTGTACTGCAGCACAGACAGCCCCTCTTCAACAGCAGCCGGCTTCTCCCAGCTCACCCGCACAGAGGAGCGTCCAACTCTCTCTACTGAAAGCTTTCCATGTGCACTTCTTTGACTGGGTTTGGTCTGGATGTCAATGGCTTCACTGGCTTCACTCACTAAGAGAGCTTCGACTGCCCTGTACCTGATCTGGTACTGTGTGGCAACTTGCAGCCCGGTTAGAGTCCAGACCTCCTGTGTGTCGGGAGTGTCTGTGACTGTCCACTCCTGCTCTGTGTCTGTCTCAGCTGCTCTCTTCACTGCTCTGTGCTCCACTCTGTACTGCTCGCTCTTCCCAACCTGGGGTGGCAGCAGCTTCAGGGTCAGACTGTTGGTCTGGATGTCACCACGGGGGATGGGGTTTTGATATGCATTGAAATTGAAGATCCACTATTTTCCCACGTCTATACAGGCGAATGGAAGCTCCAGGATAGGAGGTGTCTGAGATGGAGGCCACAATGAATCTGATTTTCTTCTGGTCTTTATTGGCCTCTGAAATCCCTCTAAACAACTTATGGTTCCTCCTCATTTTGTCTGAGAGCTCACTGGAGGTGAACCATGGCTGGAGCTCCTCTTTAGAAGCACTCGGTACAAAACTGTAATTGTTCTTCAGTATCATGAACTCATCAGACTTGAGGTACTGAGTCAGAGTGGAGAGGTACGGTTCTTCATACCGTAGTGAGGTTAAGGTGAAGATGACCACAGTCTCAATCTCTGGATGGAAAAGCACACTGTTGAGTTCCTGTGTTGTAAAGATGGGACATTGTTTATTTGCTCTGTGTATTGTCTCAATAGATTTATTTAATTATCTTTCTCATCCAGCCACTTGTTCATGTTGTCCTTGGTGAATGGAGAGGTGTTGTGGTTCTCCAGGATATCAAACAGAGCTTGCTCCTCTTTCTCTCCACCCCGGATAGCTGGAAGGACCCTGTACACAGACTTCTCAAAGACAAACTTATACTGGTGGAAGTTGTGTTGGAACTCTATCAGTTTGTCTTTCAGATCTACAAACCGGTTGATAAAGCTGTCACTGATCAGGTCGTTTGATCTCATGTTGACATCCTTAAGCAACTGCAGCACCTCCTCCACCTGGGAGACCAGACCCACTCTGATCTCTTGCACCAGCCAAGCTGCTTTGGAATCCAGCTTAATTGGAGGGTAGAGCCACACTTTCACAGGAACAGCCTTCTCTCCCAGCAACTGAGGCAGGGTTTTACACACATTAATGTCTTCCAGAAAAGTGGTGGGATTCTGTTTGATGTCAAAATCACAGTGGAACGTGCGGTCGAATTTCTCTGCAGTTTTCTTTTCCTCATCTGACAGTTTCAATGCTGCCTCTCCTTCGATGGACAGCAGCTGGATCTTCTTGACCATCACCTGCAGGGTCCTCTGGATATTCTGCATGCTCTCTACTTTAGAAGCCGACTGGTCGAACACCAAGAAGGCTTGAGCTCCATACTGCACTCCTGTGGCAACGTGAGTGGCCGTCTGCTGATCAAATACCTGGGGGTACGTGATATTGCCAAGATGACCCATGGTCAGCTGCTCATAGCGTCCGGTCATGCTGTACTTCATAGTAACTCTGCACTGCCGCGCAGAGGAGATGTCGTTCTTCAGATATTTGGCCGACCCCCACACCTCTATCAGCCCTCTAAGGAAGCTTGCTTTCAGTGAAGGGCTCACGCCAGAAGCTTAGAGTTCTCCCTGATTGAGTCGGATGTTGAGATGGTGAAATCAGCGCTTGGCTTCTCATGAACACAAAGGTAATTTTCTATAGCTTTGGAATCCTACAGAGTGACACCTGAGAGGTGGGGGGTAGACAGTAGTGAAATAAGTATTAATCAGTGAAAGCACTACAGTGAATTGCACATGATGCAACCTTAGGCCCAAAAAATGACACTAATAAATTGAATTGTTTTACAATCTGAATGCATTATTGTCACTTCGCCAATGAGTTCTCAGCATGGGACTCTGTACCTCCGTAAGTACACAGGTTGACAAAGCCCAGAGGACCCATAGCCCAGCTAAAAGCACTTCTTTGAGGATTTAATGCAGAAGGAACTGCTAACAACTTCAACCAAGTAGGAGCCCCAGGCCACAGGACTCATGTCTCACTAGCCGTCACAGTGATAGTGTCTGTTTTGAGGGGGGGTTACAGTACCTGGGATGAAGGTGTTGCTACCATAGTCATACAGCATGCCTGGGAACAGGGCCCTGCCCAGAGCTGCCATCTCAATTGGTGAGTCTGTGACTGGAAAACAAAACAGAGATGATGAGGATGGGCTTGCTGTACGTTGTCGGGAACTTGTTTCTATCCAAGCAGTAGAGCGACCAGGAGCGCTCTTTAAACATCATACTATGCTGATGTGCCACTGAAAGTCGCTTTACATTGTTGTTATTTGAGGAATTTACGTGTCATCCGTAGATAGTGGATAGCAACATATTCCCAACAAAGTATGGCAAGCCCATCTGGACAAACCTAGTAAGGATTTGTCTGTGTAATGCAGTTATTGTAATTCTGTGGTACTGTTTGAATTTAACACTTAAATCAGAGCATTTAATGAACAGAATGCTGTTCATTGACTATAGCTCAGCATTCAAGCTCATCTTTAAGCTCAAGGCCCTGGGTCTGAACCCCGCCCTGTGCAACTGGGTCCTGGACTTCCTGACGGGCCGCCCCCAGGTGGTGAAGGTAGGAAACAACACCTCCACTTTGCTGATCCTCAACACTGGGCTCAGCCCACTCCTGTACTCCCTGTTCACCCATGACTGCGTGGCCAAGCACGCCTCCAACTCAATCATCAAGTTTGCAGACGACACAACAGTAGTAGGTTTGATTACCAACAATGACGATTCAGCCTACAGGGAGGAGGTGAGGGCTCTGGGAGTGTGGTGCCAGGAAAATAACCTCTCACTCAACGTCAACAAAACAAAGGAGATGATCGTGGACTTCAGGAAACATCAGATGGTGCACCCCCCTATCCACATTGACGGGACCGCAGTGGAGAAGGTGGAAAGCTTCAAGTTCCTTGGCGTACACATCACTAACAAACTGACATTTCTACCAGCATGTTAAATGTTCAACCAGAGGGGAAAAAAACTCTAGACCGCATTTACTCCACACACAGAGACATGTACAAAGCTCTCCCTCGCCCTCCATTTGGCAAATCTGAGCATAATTCTATCCTCCTGATTCCTGCTTACAAGCTAAAACTAAGCAGGAAGCACCAGTGACTCGGTCAATAAAAAAGTGGTCAGATGAAGCAGATGCTAAGCTACAGGACTGTTTTGCTAGCACAGACTGGAAAATGTTCCGGGATTCTTCCGATGGCGTTGAGGAGTACACCACATCAGTCACTGGCTTCATCAATAAGTGCATCGATGACGTCGTCCCCACAGTGACTGTACGTACATACCCCAACCAGAAGCCATAGATTACAGGCAACATCCGCACTGAGCTAAAGGGTAGAGCTGCCACTTTCAAGAAGCGGGACTCTAACCCAGAAGCTTATAAGAAATCCCGCTATGCCTTCCGACGAACCATCAAACAGGCAAAGCATCAATACAGGACTAAGATCGAATCGTACTACACCGGCTCCGGCGCTCGTCTGATGTGGCAGGGCTTGCAAACTATTACAGACTGCAAAGGGAAGCATAGCCGCGAGCTGCCCAGTTACACGAGCCTACCAGACGGGCAAAATTACTTCTATGCTCGCTTCGAGGCAAGTAACACTGAAACATGCATGAGAGCATCAGCTGTTCCGGACGACTGTGTGATAACGCTTTCCGTAGCCGATGTGAGTAAGACCTATAAACAGGTCAACATTCACAAGGCCGCAGGGCCAGACGGATTACCAGGACGTGTACTCCGAGCTTGCGCTGACCAACTGGCAAGTGTCTTCACTGACATTTTCAACCTCTCCCTATCTGAGTCTGTAATACCAACATGTTTCAAGCAGAACACCACAGTCCCTGTGCCCAAGAACACTAAGGTAACCTGCCTAGATGACTACCGACCCGTAGCACTCATGTCTGTAGCCATTAAGTGCTTTGAAAAGCTGGTCATGGCTCACATCAACAACATTATCCCAGAAACCCTAGACCCACCCCAATTTGCATACCGCCCCAACAGATCCACAGATTATGCAATCTCTATTGCGCTCCACACTGGCTCATCACTAAGCTAAGGACCCTGGGACTGAACACCTCCCTCTGCAACTGGATCCTGGACCTCCTGACGGGCCGCCCCCAGGTGGTAAGGGTAGGTAACAACACATCTGCCACGCTGATCCTCAACACAGGGGCCCCTCAGGGGTGCGTGCTCAGTCCCCTCCTGTATACTCCCTGTTCACTCATGACTGCATGGCCAGGCATGACTCCAACACCATCATTAGGTTTGCCGATGACACAACAGTGGTAGGCCTGATCACCGACAACGACGATACAGCCTATAGGGAGGAGGTCAGAGACCTGGCCGTGTGGTGCCAGGACAACAACCTCTCCCTCAACGTGATCAAGACAAAGGAGATGATTGTGGACTACAGGAAAAAGATGAGGACCGAGCATGCCCCCATTCTCATCGACGGGGCTGTAGTGGAGCAGGTTGAGAGCTTCAAGTTCCTTGGTGTCCACATCACCAACAAACTAACATTGTCCAAGCACACCAAGACAGTCGTGAAGAGGGTATGACAAAACCTATTCCCCCTAAGGAGATTGAAAAGATTTGGCATGGGTCCTCAGATCCTCAAAAGGTTCTACAGCTGCACCATCGAGAGCATCCTGACTGGTTGCATCACTGCCTGGTATGGCAACTGCTCAGCCTCTGACCGCAAGGCACTACAGAGGGTAGTGCGTACGGCCCAGTACGTCACTGGGGCCAAGCTTCCTGCCATCCAAGGCGGTGTCAGAGGAGGACCTAAAAATTGTCAAAGACTCCAGCCACCCTAGTCATACACTGTTCTTTCTGCTAACGCACGGCAAGCGGTACCGGAGCGCCAAGTCTAGGTCCAAGAGGCTTATAAACAGCTTCTACCCCCAAGCCATAAGACTCCTGAACATCTAATCAAATGGCTACCCAGACTATTTGCATTATCGCCCCCTTTACGCTGCTGCTACTCTCTGTTTATTATCTATGCATAGTCACTTTAATAACTCTACCTACATGTGCACTACCGTTCAAAAGTTTGGGGTCACTTAGAAATGTCCTTGTTTACGAAGGAAAAGCAATTTTTTGTCCATTAAAATAACATCAAATTGATCAGAAATACAGTGTAGACATTGTTAATGTTGTAAATGGCTATTGTAACTGGAAACGGCTGATTTTTAATGGAATATCTACATAGGCGTACAGAGGCCCATTATCAGCAACCATCAGTCCTGTGTTCCAATGGCACATTGTGTTTGCTAATCCATGTTTATTATTTTAAAAGGCTAATTGATCATTAGAAAACCCTTTTGCAATTATGTTAGCACAGCTGAAAACTGTTGTGCTGATTAAAGAAGCAATACAACTGGCCTTCTTGTGACTAGTTGAGTATCTGGAGCATCAGCAATTGTGGGTTCGATTACAGGCTCAAAATGGCCAGAAACAAATAAATTTCTTCTGAAACTCGTCAGTCTATTCTTGTTCTGAGAAATGAAGGCTATTCTATGCGAGAAATTGCCAAGAAATTGAAGATCTCGTACAACGCTGTGTACTACTCCCTTCACAGAACAGCGCAAGCTGGCTCTAACCAGAATAGAAAGAGGAGTGGGAGGCCCCGGTGCACAACTGAGCTTTTTGGGGCGTTGGCAGTCACAATGTAAGTAACCTATGTTGATGATGTAAAGAATATTTGTTGGTCTGCGGTGTGTAATGTGGAGCAACCAGACGCTGCACTTGACACATTTATAAAAAAAAAAAATCCAGTTATAATAAGCATGCACCCATTAATAAAATGACTGTAAGAACTGTTAGATCCTTGTGGATTGATGAGGAATTGAACAATTGTATGGTTGAGAGGGATGAGGCAAAAGGAATGGCAAATAAGTCTGGCTGCACAATCGATTGGCAAACGTACTGCAAATGAAGAAATCATGTGACTAAACTGAATAAAAAAAATTAAAAAATGATATAAAGAATGAGATAAAAAGCTTTGGAGCACCTTAAATGAAATCAATTGGCAAAAAAGCAAACTCAGCTACATCATTCATTGAATCAGATGGCTAATTTATCACAAAACCCACTGATATTGGCAACTACTTTAATGATGTTTTCATCGGCAAGATTAGCAAATTTAGGCATGACATACCAGTAACAAATGCCGATACTTCACATCCAAGTATAACTGACCAAATTATGAAAGACAAGCATTGTAATTTTGAATTCCGTAAAGTGAGTTTGGAAGCGGTGAAAAAATTGACAACAGACTTTCAGCATGCTTATAGGGAAGGACATTCAACATGCACGGCACTTACACAAATGACTGATGGTTGGCTGAGAGAAATTGATGATAAAAAGATTGTGGGAGCTATTTTGTTCGACTTTAGTGCGGCTTTTGACATTATGAATCATAGTCTGCTGCTGGAAAAACTTGTGTTATGGCTTTACACCCCCTGCTATATTGTGGATAAATAGTTGCCTGTCTAACAGAACACAGAGGGTGTTCTTTAAAGAAAGCCTCTCCAACATAATCCAGGTAGAATCAGGAATTCCCCAGGGCAGCTGTCTAGGCCCCTTCCTTTTTTCAGTCTTTACTAATGACATGCCACTTGCTTTGCGTAAAGCCAGTGTGTCTATGTATGCAGATGACTCAACATTATACACATCAGCTACTACAGCGAGTGAAATTACTGTAACGCTTTACAAAGAGCTGCAGTCAGTTTCAGAATGGGTGGCAAGAAATAAGTTAGTTAATTTGAGGAGACTAAACTGCTTGGAGTAACCCTGGAATGTAAACTGTTATGGTCAAAACATATTGATGCAACAGTAGCTAAGATGCGGAGAGGTCTGTCCATAATAAAGCGCTGCTCTGCCTTAATAACAATATCAACAAAGCAGGTCCTTCAGGCCCTAGTTTTGTCACACCTGGACTACTACCAAGTCGTGTGGTCAGGTGCCACAAAGAGGGATTACAACTAGCCCAGAACAGGGCAGCACAGCTGGCCCTTAAATGTGCACGTAGAGCTAACATTAATATTATGCATGTCAATCTCGCATGGCTCAAAGTAGAGGACAGATTACAACATCACTACTTGTTTTTGTAAGAAGTATTGACATGTTGAATGCACCGAGCTGTCTGTTTAAACTAGTAGCACACAGCTCGGACACCCATGAATACCCCACAAGACATGCCACCAGAGGTCTCTTCACAGTCCCCAAGTCCAGAACAGACTATGGGATGCACGCAGTACTACATAGAGCCATGGCTACATGGAACTCTATTCCACATCAAGTAACTCACGCAAGCAGTAAAATCAGATTTTAAAAACCTGATAAAAATGCACCTTATGGAACAGCGAGGACTGTGAAGAGTCACACACACAGGTACAAACACACACATACACACTATATACACATAATATGGACTTGGTCTATTACCAAATAGGGCTATCTTCTGTATACCACCCCTACCTTGTCACAACACAACTGATTGGCTCAAACGCATTAAGAAGGAAATCAATTCCTAAAATGTACTTTTAACAAGGCACACCTGTTAATTGAAATGCAACCATGAAGCTGCCAAGAGTGTGCAAAGCTGTCATCAAGGCAAAGGGTGGCTACTTTGAAGAATCTCAAATATAAAATATATTTTGATTTGTTTAACACTTTTTGGGTTACTACATGATTACATATGTGTTATTTCATAGTTTTGATGTCTTCACTATTATTATACAAAATAGTAAAAATAAAGAAAAACCCTTGAATAAGTAGGTGTGTCCAAACTTTTAACTGGTACTGTATATATATAAAATAATTATTATTCTACTGTTTTTAATCCTACAACAGATTTCACTTTTATTAATACGGCTTAGTTTGGGTGAGAATAGCTCTCATCGTCATTCTATTTTTAAGGTGTGGTAGCTGAAACATAATCAACAAATACGCATAATCTGTAACTGATAAAAACCCAGGACTGGAAGAGCTAAAAAGCTGTCTAGCAAGGATGAGCAATACTGTATATACATATCTATCAGTTGTCGTGACGTGACTTTCATTAATATGATGACTGTTATTTATCGAATCAACTAACTATGTTTAATTGTCACTCGATTAAATTAATGGAACAATTAACTCATTAGGAATTTGGGGCACCACGGAAGAAGTTGTTTAACGAGTTACCATCTCCCGAATTAAACTCTTAGAAGATATATATGTTATATATCGATAACAGTCACTTATTAAATAATTGCCTCTTATCAGTCTCATTCTGAGCGTCGCATAATCCTTGAACCTGCAAGAACCCTAACCTTATTGATGAATCAGCAATACACAAATTGGCTTAATTATTTATTTACTAACTAACTAAATAATAACACAGAATACAATCACACACACGATATAGGTTATTGATTACTAACGTAATACAATGAAAACAGGTCCCTAGTGGACTGGACTAACAATAGCATGACTGCGTGGTTAGGAGAAGGAGGGTCAGAGTGGAAGTGAGAGACAGATTCAAACTATTGTTGTTACATTTTGGAAACTACGCTCACAGTAATCATAATACTTAGCACCCTAACCACCGCTCATTCGGATAAGAAATGCAATGTATATATTTATGCGTAGCTGTCCTTGATCGTCGTATCTCTGTTGAACCACTTTCTCAAAAAGGGTTTGTGTGTCCTGGTTCCACTTTGGTGAGACTCGGCTTGTCTTTGAATGGAGTGTTCATTAGAATAGATACTTCAGATGTACCAACGGTTGTCTGAGATGGGATTGTCCTTCCCAACTCGTGTCTTTAGTGAAAGTTCTCGACTCTTTACATGTACAGCTGCAGACTGATATGATAAGGTCTAGTTCGTGGTCTCATGTAGAGATTGAGATCAAACTTATGGACTACCATCTCACATTTCTGGTCTGTAGAGGGTCAACCCTTTTAAGCCGTGTATCCACAGCTTCATGCTTCCTGGTCTGGTAGACATTCAACCATTTGCAACATCCAGCTTACACCGTAGTCTGCTTGGTCTGGTGTGAATTTCGTCACGAGGGGTTTTATACTTGAGTAGAAAAGGGGGGGTTTCATCATGTTTGTGCTCATCTGGGCGTGGCCACTGACTGAGAACAAGTCAATATGGAAAACAATCATCTCATCTAGAATGCTAAAATCACATTGTTATCTTCACAAAAATATTATTGTACTTAATCATTCGTTTTATACAACAATTAGATGCAAACCTCATAACTGGGAAGTGTACACCCCCAGAGATACAGTTATGTTGTTCCACCGTCTTTAATGACATCACAACATAGTAACGAATTCGACATGATTGTTCTTTAAGTCCCCACCGACCATTTCCCACATTCTTTGTGTTAGAAATATTGTTTCATTATCCACTATTATCCATTATGGATGTTGGTGTTTTGGCGGGAAGAATCTCTGTGTTAACAATGGGGTCCTTTCTCCCAATACTTCATGGCAAGGAAGAGAAAGTCTGCACTGTATTTACGACCTGTTGTTAAGTCATAAAACTGTCCAATCTGATAACATTGGCCAGTTTAACAAAATCTGATAACATTCAGTATCAAAAATGTGCAAAAGTAGAGAAAATTAGAAAGGGGGCAAATACTTTTTCACAGCACTGTACACTGTTGTGTAAAAGTCTATGATAACCGATTAGCATGCACCCAACCATGGATATTTCCATCAGTTAAACATGACAAACTGTACACAGTATGTTTGTATTAACATATCATGATCATATATTGTAGTGAGAAATAATTTGAGATGTGAAAGTCCAACATTTCACTCCAAAACAGGATTTGATTTTCTCTCACAAGCAGCACAAAAATGTTTGCCATCTTCTGATGGTCACCAAGATGATAAATTATATACTAATTTGAGAATTTACAAGCTGCGAAGTTTATGATTGTGGCTGTTATTGTTGTGTCTGACGTTACCACCTGTTTTGTCCAACGTCTGCCTTGAGTACCTTATACTGTCTCTCTTTATCTGAGCTGTCTGTGTTCCTGTATCCTTCTTTAAACAGCTCAAAGCATTCCCTAGTCTCATGTCTTCCCTGTTATCCCTGGCCCCAACCCTGGCCCTGCTTAGGCCCTGCTCTGGGCCTGCTCTCTCCCTGCTCTGGGCCTACCTGGCCCTGGTCTGGGCCAGCTCTGGCCTTGGTCCTACTCTGGGCCTGCTCTGGGCCTGCTCTGGCCTTGGTCCTTCTCTGGGCCTGCTCTGGCCTTGGTCTGGCCCTTCTCTGGGCCTGCTCTGGCCTTGGTCTGGGCCTGCTCTCTCCCTGCTCTGGGCCTGCTTTACTCTCTCTAGTCTCGCCAGACCCTGTCAGCTGTGTTTACTGTGGTCAGGAGGGTGAAAGGTCACTGATGCACTGTGAAGGTGCTGTGTCACATTCTAAAGGCCACTGTCTGTCCTGCAGGGGGCCAGGGCTGCAGGCTGCAGCCACACACAGGGTTTAGAAGCCACAGCCGCAGGAGCAGCGGTCAGAGACAGCAGGCGGGGGCAGCAAGGCTCATCTTTTATCTCATCACCCCTCCTAATGTCCCCTGCCCTCCTGCCCTCCACCCTCAGATCACCCCATCAGGTCACTCTGTGAGGGCTTTCAGTAGGACAAAGGGAATGCCACAGACAGCCCAGCTTGAGGCACCACACTGCCTTTTAATATTTTTTCTCGACCCCCCTCCCTTCTCTCTCTCTCCCTTATTTTTTTCTCCTCTGCTCGGTCCTCATCTTTTTCCTGTAGTCCACAATCATCTCCTTTGTCTTGATCACGTTGAGGGAGAGGTTGTTGTCCTGGCACCACACGGCCAGGTCTCTGACCTCCTCCCTATAGGCTGTATCGTCGTTGTCGGTGATCAGGCCTACCACTGTTGTGTCATCGGCAAGGTCAGGTTTTTCAGATCCTTCCCAGAAGGGTAATGTCTGTCTGTCAGTCAGGTGGAGGCCCATGCTGTGTCCAGTAGCTCCACAACTCCCAGCTGTACACTAAAGCAATATACACATACTGTACCACCCGGTCTGAACCTTGACTTCTGACTCATGTTCATGTTCTTGTTGCTTATATTGTGTGGCATATGTAGGCTACAGCGTTCAGTTTCTTTAGATTTTCCAGGTCCTTTATTATAATGCTGTAGCTTTAACTTAAAACAGTTTCACATTTTCAGGCATAGTACCCCAGCTCTGAGCAGTTTGATTGTGTGTGTGTCCAGCTCTGAGCAGTTTGATTGTGTGTGTGTGCTCAGCTCTGAGCGTGCGTGCATGCAAAATGTGTCTATGAGTGGTTGTTTGTTGTGGGTGTGTTTTACTCTGCATTCTCTCTGCATTTGGTGGAACTGTATGTGATGTGCAGGCTGAGTGAGAGAGTGTGTAGCTGGGATCGCCTGTATGTCTAATCTGTTTATGTGTATAAGAGAGATGAAAGAGAGAGAGAGAGAGAGAGAGAGAGAGAGAGAGAGAGAGAGAGAGAGAGAGAGAGAGAGAGAGAGAGAGAGAGAGAGAGAGAGAGAGAGAGAGAGAGAGAGAGAGAGAGAGAGAGAGAGAGTTCAGTGCTGGTATAAAGCATGCTGAGGAGTGGTTTGACTCACTCCCCCGCCTGAGGGGCTGCTGTGGAGCTTGCACCACGCCCTCACAGCCCGCACACACACACAGCCACTGCAATGCAGGAAGGAGCTTCCCTCAGACCTGCGTGGGAGAGACACCAATCACTGCTTGGCTCTCACAGAGTGAGCTGTGGTGGCAGACCGTTCAGGGAGGGGATCCCTCATTTCTCTTCATCTGCCTCTCTCTCTCTTGCTGTGTCTGTCTCTGTGTATCTCTCTTTCTCTCTCAATTCAATTCAATTCAATTCAACAGTGTTATAACGATGTGCAAATAGTTAAAGTACAAATCAACATAAATATGGGTTGTGTTTACAATGGTGTTTGTTCTTCACTGGTTGCCCTTTTCTTGTGGCAACAGGTCACAGGTATTTCACCCAATAGATATGGGAGTTTATCAACATTTTATTTGTTTTCAAATTCTTTGTGGGTCTGTGTAATCTGAGGGAAACATGTATCTCCAATATGGTCATACATTTGGCAGGAGTTTAGGAAGTGCAGCTCAGTTTTCACCTTATTTTGTGGGCAGTGTTTACATAGCCTGTCTTCTCTTGAGAGCCAGGTCTGCCTACAGAGACCTTTCTCAATAGCAAGGCTATGTTCACTGAGTCTGTACATAGTTAAAGCTTTTCTTAATTTTGGGTCAGTCACAGTGGTTAGGGATTCTGCCACTGTGTACTCTCTATTTAGGGCCAAATAGCATTCCAGTTTGCTTAGTTTTTTGGCAAATCATTCCAATGTGTCAAGTAATTATCTTTTTGTTTTCTCATGATTTGGTTGGGTCTAATTGTGTTGCTGTTGCTGTCCTGGGGCTCTGTGGGGTCTGTGTTTGTGAACAGAGCCCCAGGACCAGCTTGCTTAGGGGGCTCTTCTCAAGGTTAATCTCTCTGTAGGTGAGGGCTTTGTTATGGAAGGTTTGGGAATCGCTTCCTTTTAGGTGGTTGTAGAATTTAACGGCTCTTTTCTGGATTTTGATAATTAGCGGGTATCGGCCTAATTCTGCTCTGCATGCGTTATTTGGTGTTTTACGTTGTACACTGAGGATGTTTTTGCAGAATTCTGCATGCAGAGTCTCAATTTGGTGTTTGTTCCATTTTGTGAATTCTTGGTTGGTGAGCGGTCCCCAGACCTCCCAACCATAAAGGGCAATGGGTTCTATAACTGATTCAAGTATTTTTAGCCAGATCCTAATTGGAATGTCAAATTGTATGTTCCTTTTGATGGCGTAGAAGGCCCTTCTTGCCTTGTCTCTCATATCGTTCACAGCTTTATGGAAGTTACCTGTGGTGCTGATGTTTAGGCAGAGGTAGGTATAGTTTTTTGTGTGCTCTAGGACAACAGTTTCTAAATGGTATTTGTGGAGCTTTATCCCTATCTCCCTCTCTGTCTCTCTGCTGTCTCTTTCTCTCTCTCTCTCTTTCTCTGTCTCTTATCTCTCCACTCCCCCCTGCCTCCCTCCCTCTCTCCTCCTCCCTCCCTCCCTCCCTCCCTCCATCCCTCCAACCCTCTCGTTAACAAGTCTTAAGCAGCTAGTACTACACAGAGAAGTTGTGGGTGGAAGGAGGAAGATAAATAAAAGCATGTCCTCAACCTCAGCGACTCAATCCAGGGAGATGACGACAGTGGTGTTGTGTTTGTGGCTTCACAGTGTAGATTAATGAGTGAGGCCTCCCCCTCTTTGTCTTGGTTATCCATTCCATCCTTTACCCAATCAGCAGTAGGCCTAGCTATTCCTGTGTAAGAAAAATGCAAATGGGCCTATTTAATTGGCTAGATAACAGATGGTGGGTCTGTGGTTACACAAACTACCACATGCTCCTTTCAGCTTCTTTCCATTGACTGTTCCATAATGTGAGTGCATTCGGAACAAGCACTGATGAAAATGAATGACGCTCATTTGATTTCCAAAGTCAAAGTGTAATTGCATTGTGTAGAGCATTGTTTCCCAACCCTGGTCCTCCAGTACCCATAACAGTACACATTTTTATTGTAACCTTGGACAAGCACACCTGATTCAACCTCTCAACTAATCATCAAGCCCTCAATGAGTGTGTTTGTCAAGGGCTACAACGAAACGGTGAACTGTTGGGGCACTTGAGGACCAGGGGTTGGGAAACACTGGTGTAGAGTGCAGTTACAGTATACATATGGTCCTTTACTGTACAGTGTGGGACACTTTAGCTTCCAGCTAATGATCTGTGGGCCTGTGTCTGGGGTAAATGTTTGTTTATTAAATAGGTTGGACTATATGATTGCTTCATGGTGTAACCATAGAGATCTGATGTTTGCACACTCCCCTGACTGTATTGCCAATATGGACTCGCAAAATCATGTAGAGGAAGCAAAGACTCTAGAAATGTCTCTCCAAAAAGATTCACCCACAGCCAGTTCCACAGCTGGGAGGCAGACTGCAGCAGATGAGTGCTCCAGACTCTGACCTGTAGCTACAACTGTGTGTGTTGCTCCCAGGCTTGTTCGATAAGTGTGTGTGTTTGTGCCCACAGGGAGTTTGCCAAGGAGCGTGAGCGTGTGGAGAAGAGGCAGGAGTTTCTGAAGCTTCGCAGGCAGCAGCAGATCGAGAGAGAGCTGACTGGATACCTGGAATGGATATGCAAGGCAGGTCAGACTGCCCTCTACTCCTTCTCCATTTTACTTTTAATACTTAATAACCTTTTACTTTAATACTTAAGTTTACTTAAATACTGCTTAAGATTTTGCTCAAGGGTAAGTTACAGGCAAATGTGATTTGATACTATATGCAGTAATCTGCCACACATTTTCTTATATATAGCTAGAAAGATACAGTATGTTACATTATGTTGACATAGCATTAGTCTTAGGGCGTTATGATATGTAATATGAATTATGCTGATGGTTTGGAAATCTGTGTGTGTGTGCGTGGTGCATGCGTGTGTGCGTGTTCATGTTATGGTGTGTGGCTGTGTATTTGTTTCAGAGGAAGTGATGCTGGCAGAGGAGGACAAGCATGCTGAAGAGAAGTCTCCTCTGGATGGAGCGTGGTACAAGAGGAAACACAACAACCCAGGTGAAGAGTATACTAGGGCCCTGAGTTAGGTCAGTCAGACCGCCTGATCTGATCAGGGAAAACTCAGGACCTTGGGGATGAGTGGCACAGTGGTCTAAGGCACTGCATCACAGTGCTAGCTGTGCCACTAGCGATCCTGGTTCGAATTCAGGCTCTGTCGTAGCCGGCCGCGACCGGGAGACCCATGGGGCAGCGCACAATTGGCCCAGCGTCGTCCAGGGTAGTGGAGGGAATGGCCCGGCAGGGATGTAGCTCAGTTGGGTTCGATTCCCACGGGGGGCCAGTATGAAAAAAAAAAAATGTATGCACTCACTAACTGTAAGTCGCTCTGGATAAGAGCATCTGCTAAATGACTAAAATGTAAATGTAATGAGATTTGTCTGTGTTGTCTCCCTGGGTCTGCCCAGGACTGTCTTCCCAGGCTCCTCTCTGGCTGTGGCTGTGTCAGGCTTTGGGCTGATACCACCCACCCTCTCTGGTCTAGATATTGTGCTGCTGCTTTTAGCCTTGTTAGCCCAGCACAGAATTAATCACAGACCGAGTGTGAACCCACAGCAATTATGTGTGTTGGGGCCACATGTAAATTGGATTACAACAGGAAAGAAGTGCACAGCGCCACAGTTCAGAGAGAGCCTGCCTGGGAGAGTGTGTGTGAGGGGGCTGTGTTGCCAGTCAAGTTTGAATGGTCTATTGAGCCAACAAGACCTGAGAGGCCTCCCATGAGATGCTGTTTCACAAGTTGTCATAAATGTGAAGGGCTGAAGTTGTGGGCTTCTTTTTTGAAAGTAAGTTAGTTGCCTGATAGAAGTCCTGTATTAATAACCTTCTAGAGTCTAAGCCCTGTCTAAGCAGCCCATGCAAAAAAACAGATGTCTCTAGCTTAAACAGATGGATTTTGATGGGAATTGTTGTATTATGTTAATTAGATGTAGGCCAAGGGTTTTAATACCCCGAGAGCTGATGTCATATCCATCAAACACACATACTGTATACATTATCTGCCTGGAATATGGTTATACTGATATACTGTTCAAGGACCTCTGGTCTGGTGCTAAATACTAACCCTACGGTATTGTTCTAATGTGTGTTCAGTGTTGAAAAGAGCCAAGAAGAGCAAGAATGACCTGATCAATGCTGAGGAGGGCGAGGACCACTTCACTGACATCTCATCTGTTGGTAAGGCCAATGCCCGTGACCTCTCAACCAACCTGTCAGCTTTCACACGGCTCACTGCTATATACTGGTCTACCTATCTACTGGCTGTCTCATGTCTCTAATGTTGGTCTCAACTGCAGGTCTGGAACAATATATTTTGAAACTGTCCTTCGATTGAGGAATGTTGCATATTTAATCATTTTGTATTTTTAGCAGTTTGTCTTTTTAGCAGTATTGGCCCAATTGCCTACAATATGTATCAATTTGGGTTGAATACTAGCCTTTATAACTCAATAAGTAACTACACTTCCTATTATTCCCATTATGTGACATAATGCGTCCTGGTTTTGTCTATTCTGTTAGACAAGTGACCTTTAAGAATGACTAATGACAGAAGCATTGCAATAGCCTCTTATTAAAAAATAATAAAGTCATCTCCAACTGTTCTCTCCTTCTTGGCGGTCGGTTGGCAACTACTATCTGTTTGAACTCCTCAGTCCTGCTGCATAAGTGATTATTAATACTCCTCAATTAGATCTGCATCACTGCACAGTAATTAAATGGAAATGATGTGTTTTGGCTCAGTATTAGAATCCCATAAAAAGAGATATGACAGGGAGAAGGAGAGGGAGATGGAGGGAGAGAGTGAAAAGGAGAAAGGAAAAGGGCAATCCTGACTTTGTGCTGAGTTTATGAGGCTTCATACCAAATTAAAATTGGAGATGAAAATAGCCCAGGAAATGATGATTCTCCCTCTCCTCCTGGGCCACTAACGAGATGCTAATAGAACCATTTTTCATCTTTCTTTTTTTGGTCCAGCCCCACTTTACATTTTAGTTTAATTTAAGTTACAGAGGGTTTATTATGGCACAGGGGCTAGGAGGTGTAGGAGAAAGGAGGAGGGCAGTGTACAGAGTTCTTTACGGATACCAAGAACTAGCCAGGAGGACACTGAGAAGGATACTGTCCATCTGAACAATATGATGCAGCATTATTTAAGAGAAATGTAAAGAACAATCTGCAATTGATCATATTATAAATGACCTCTAATTTGCATACAAGTTGCTGTATTTGGCATGCTATTATGTGGTTTGTTTTAGCCATAGTACAGATCTGGAGTTTATTAGCTGTCATTTTGTAATCTTTCCTCTCATCAAGTCTAATGATGTTTGGAGGCTGTCCCCACCAAGTGAAAACCTTCAGGTCATCAAGTTACATTAAAATGATTTTTATGAGAAATACTGTATTGGTGATTGTGTGACTTTATCTCCAGTGTGTGTGTGCTATTCCCCCCACTGCTCCCCCAGGGTCTCCGTTCACCCGGGCCAGCCAAAAGAGCAGCAAGAACGACAGTGCCTCCTACTTCCGGAGGAAAGAGAAGCGGCTCCGCTTCACCATCAGACGCCTGGTCAAGGCCCATAGCTTCTACTGGACAGTCCTGTGTCTGGTGGGCCTCAACACACTGTGTGTGGCCATCGTCCATTATGACCAGCCTGAGTGGCTCACCTATGCACTGTGTAAGTCCTGCCCAATGCCCGCCCTGCATCTGAGGGAATACTGTACAGTATCGTTCATTTCCCCACCAACACCAACCAAACCTATCGTTCTATTTATTTGCTGTTTGTACAACGCAACCACTTATATAGTGTATTAGTTGTATTTAATCAGTGCCTTCACTTCAGACATCAGGGGGGTCATATTTGACTCAGTGAATGTATCTGTGTGTTTTACCTCTCCCTGGCAGATTTGGCAGAGTTTGTATTCCTGGGCTTGTTTCTGACTGAGATGTCTATGAAAATGTATGGACTAGGACCTAGGAACTACTTCCATTCCTCTTTCAACTGTTTTGATTTTGGAGTAAGTGAGACTAAAATTCAATCAAACCCGCACTGCTGAACTGTATTGTGGAGAATTACATTACATTGCATTGCATTAAGGAGAAGCACATTTTAAGTAATTCAATGTACTCTCCTTCTAGGTGATTATAGGCAGTATTTTTGAGGTGATCTGGGCAGTTGTGAAACCTGGGGCCTCCTACGGCATCAGCGTCCTGCGAGCTCTCCGTCTGCTCAGGATTTTCAAAGTCACTAAGTGAGTGATCTGTTACCCTGTCATCCAAAACATGACATGAAAACTATACATGACACAATCTTATATGTGTAGCACCTCCTCTCGTATTCCCCCTCCTCGTCCTCCTCCTGTGTCCCTGTAGGTACTGGAACTCTCTGAGGAACCTGGTGGTCTCTCTACTCAACTCCATGAAGTCCATTATCAGCCTGCTCTTCCTCCTCTTCCTCTTCATCGTGGTGTTTGCCCTACTGGGCATGCAGCTCTTTGGGGGAATGTGAGTCAACCCCCCAGTGCCTCTCACAGTATTGAATTGAATTGAATGTATTTGGGTAACAGACATATACAACAAAATGTACAATGTGGACCCAGAGGATATCACTTACAGTGCATTGCAAAAGTATTCATCCCCCTTGGCGTTTTTCCTATTTTGTTGCATTACAACCTGTAATTTAAATTGATTTTTATTTGGATTTCATGTAATGGACATACACAAAATAGTCCAAATTGGTGAAGTGAAATGAAAAAAATAACTTGTTTCAAAGAATTTTAAAACATAAATAACGGAAAAGTGGTGCGTGTATATGTATTCACCCCCTTTGCTATGAAGCCCCTAAATAAGATCTGGTGCAACCAATTACCTTCAGAAGTCACATATTTACTTAAATAAAGTCCACCTGTGTGCAATCTAAGTGTCACATGATCTGTCACATGATCTCAGTATTTATACACCTGTTCTGAAAGGCCCCAGTGTCACGGATTCTGCCGAGGCTGCTCCTCCTCCTTGCTCGGGCAGGCTTCAGCGTTCGTCGTCCCCGGAGTACTAGCTATTGCCGTTCGATGTTATCGGTGTTTGTTGAGTTTTGTCTGTATTGTTTACACCTGTTCGTCATTATGTTAATTGTTTCCCTTATAATTACCCCTGTCTGTCATCTGTACTTTGTGTGTGATTGTTTTCCCCTTCACGGTTGTCTATTTTGTGAGCGGGTTATTTCCTCCCTGCGTGGAGTTATTTTCTGTGTCCTTTTGGATCCTTTTCGTATTAAAAGTACGTATCCGAGAGTTCTGTGTCCTGCGTCTGACTTCGTTTACCGCATCTCACAGACAGTCGTGACACCCAGAGTCTGCAACACCACTAAGCAAGGGGCACCACCAACAAGTGCCACCATGAAGACCAAGGAGCTCTCCAAACAGGTCAGGGACAAAGTTGTGGAGAAGTACAGATCAGGGTTGGGTTCTAAAAAAATATCAGAAACTTTGAACATCCCACGGAGCACCATTAAATCCATTATTTAAAAATTGAAAGAATACGGCACCACAACAAACCTGCCAAGAGAGGGCCGCCCACCAAAACTCACAGACCAGGCAAGGAGGGCATGCAACAAAGAGACCAAAGATAACCCTGAAGGAGCTGCAAAGCTCCACAGCGGAGATTGGAGTATCTGTCCATAGGACAACTTTAAGCCGTACACTCCACAGAGCTGGGCTTTATAGAAGAGTGGCCAGAATAAAGCCATTGCTTAAAGAAAAAAAGAAGCAAACACGTTTGGTGTTCGCCAAAAGGCATGTGGGAGACTCCCCAAACATATGGAAGAAGGTACTCTGGTCAGATGAGACTAAAACTGAGCTTTTTGGCCATCAAGGAAAACGCTATGTCTGGCACAAACCCAACACCTCTCATTACCCCGAGAACACCATCCCCACAGTGAAGCATGGTGGTGGCAGCATCATGCTGTTGGGATGTTTTTCATCGGCAGGGACTGGGAAACTGGTCAGAATTGAAGGAATGATGGTTGGCGCTAAATACAGGGAAATTCTTGTTTCAGTCTTTCAGAGATTTGAGACTGGGACGGAGGTTCACCTTCCAGCAGGACAATGACCCTAAGCATACTGCTAAAGCAACACTCATGTGGTTTAAGGGGAAACATTTAAATGTCTTGGAATGGCCTAGTCAAAGCCCAGACCTCAATCCAATAGAGAATCTGTGGTATGACTTAAAGATTACTGTACACCAGTGGAACACATCCAACTTGAGCAGTTTTGCCTTGAAGAATGGGCAAAAGTCCCAGTGGCTAGATGTGCCAATCTTATAGAGACATACCCCAAGAGACTTGCAGCTGTAATTGCTGCAAAGGGTGCCTCTACAAAGTATTGACTTTGGGGGGGTGAATAGTTATGCACGCTCAAGTTTAATTTTTTTTGGTCTTATTTCTTGTTTGTTTCACAAAAAAAATTGTTTTGCATCTTCAGAGTGGTAGGCATGTTGTGTAAATCAAATGATACAAACCCCCAGAAAATCAATTTTAATGCCAGGTTGTAAGGCAACAAAATAGGAAAAATGCCAAGGGGGGTGAATACTTTCGCAAGCCACTGTAAAATTATTAATTAAAACACTTGTTTCCAAAGTGGTCCTTGATGGTAAAAAGCTCCTGTCCAGAACACACACTGTACTGTATTACCCATGGAGATACTCAACATTAGCCAGTTGTATTATTGTTAGCATTACCATTTAGCTTGTGATGTAATATAGATGTAAGTTGTTTTTACTACCATGCATTGTTGCTCTAGTATTATGGAATGCAGAGTGGGTAACGGTGTGGAGTAGCAGTATGGAAAGGAGAGATTTTCATTACTCCGCTCTATGAATTATTGATCGCACTCAGAAACAGAGTAGATGGTCTCTGTGTTTTTCAACTTCAGCCGTGGGCTTAATAATTAATTTAAATTCAGAAACACTACAGTCATGTGATCTAAATGCACAAAGCGCAGGCAGAGAGGACATTAAAAACAAATAGACGAATGCAGCTGATCCAGAGAGAAATTAGGTTTGCATGCCTTGACATTGGGAATATTAACTACAGTAGAATCACTCCCTTGCTGACATAATGGAAGCAGGATCTGTGTGTTGTTCAGGCTCTTTCAGTGCAGTGTTCAGTCTGTTGTTCAGGCTCTTTCAGTGCAGTGTTCAATCAGGATATGTGTTGTTCAGGTCCTTCCAATGCACTGTTCAATCAGGCCATGTGTTGTTCAGGCTCTTTCAGTGCAGTGTTCAGTCTGTATTGTTCAGGCTCTTTCAGTGCAGTGTTCAGTCTGTGTTGTTCAGGCTCTTTCAGTGCAGTGTTCAGTCTGTGTTGTTCGATCTCTTTCAGTGCTGTGTTCAGTCAGTCTGTGTTGTTCAGGCTCTTTCCGTGCAATGTTCAGTCAGGATGTGTGTTGTTCAGGCTCTTCCAGTGCAGTGTTCAATCAGGCTGTGTGTTGTTCAGGCTCTTCCAGTGCAGTGTTCAATCAGGCTGTGTGTTGTTCAAGCTCTTTCAGTGCAGTGTTCAGTCAGTGTGTGTGTTGTTCAGGGCCTTCCAGTGCAGTGGTCCGTCTGTGTTGTTCAGGCTCTTCCAGTGCAGTGTTCAGTCAGTCTGTGTTGTTCAGGCTCTTTCAGTGCAGTGTTCAGTCTGGGCTGTTCAGGCTCTTTCAGTGCAGTGTTCAGTCAGTGTGTGTTGTTCAGGTCCTTCAAGTGCAGTGTTCCATCTGTGTTGTTCAGGACCTTCCAGTTCAGTGTTAAATCAGGCTGTGTGTTGTTCAGGCTCTTTCAGTGCGGTGTTCAGTCTGTGTTGTTCAGGCTCTTTCAGTGCAGTTTTCAGTCTGGGCTGTTCAGGCTCTTTCAGTGCAGTGTTCAGTCAGTGTTGTTCAGGCTCTTTCAGTGCAGTGTTCAGTCAGTCTGTGTTGTTCAGGCTCTTTCAGTGCAGTGTTCAATCAGGATATGTGTTGTTCAGGCCCTTCCAATGCAGTGTTCAATCAGGCCGTGTGTTGTTCAGGCTCTTTCAGTGCAGTGTTCAGTCTGTATTGTTCAGGCTCTTTCAGTGCAGTATTCAGTCTGTGTTGTTCAGGCTCTTTCAATGCAGTGTTCAGTCTGTGTTGTTCAATCTCTTTCAGTGCTGTGTTCAGTCAGTCTGTGTTGTTCAGGCTCTTTCTGTGCAATGTTCAGTCAGGATGTGTGTTGTTCAGGCTCTTCCAGTGCAGTGTTCAGTCAGGCTGTGTGTTGTTCAGGCTCTTCCAGTGCAGTGTTCAGTCAGAATGTGTGTTGTTCAGGACCTTCTATGCGGTGTTCAATCAGGCTATGTATTGTTCAGGACCTTCCAGTACAGTGTTCAATCAGGCTGTGTGTTGTTCAGGCTCTTCCAGTGCAGTGTTCAGTCAGTGTGTGTGTTTTCAGGCCCTTTCGGGTGGTTTTCAATCAGGATGTGTGTTGTTCAGGCCCTTCCAGTGCAGTGTTCTGTCTGTGTTGTTCAGGCTCTTTCAGTGAAGTGCTCAGTCTGTGTTGTTCAGGCTCTTTCAGTGCAGTGTTCAATCAGGATATGTGTTGTTCAGGCCCTTCCAATGCAGTGTTCAATCAGGCCGTGTGTTGTTCAGGCTCTTTCAGTACAGTGTTCAGTCTGTATTGTTCAGGCTCTTTCAGTGCAGTATTCAGTCTGTGTTGTTCAGGCTCTTTCAATGCAGTGTTCAGTCTGTGTTGTTCAATCTCTTTCAGTGCTGTGTTCAGTCAGTCTGTGTTGTTCAGGCTCTTTCTGTGCAATGTTCAGTCAGGATGTGTGTTGTTCAGGCTCTTCCAGTGCAGTGTTCAGTCTGGCTGTGTATTGTTCAAGACCTTCTGTGCAGTGTTCAGTCAGAATGTGTGTTGTTCAGGCTCTTCCAGGGCAGTGTTCAGTCAGGCTGTGTGTTGTTCAGGCTCTTCCAGTGCAGTGTTCAGTCAGAATGTGTGTTGTTCAGGACCTTCTGTGCGGTGTTCAATCAGGCTATGTATTGTTCAGGACCTTCCAGTACAGTGTTCAATCAGGCTGTGTGTTGTTCAGGCTCTTCCAGTGCAGTGTTCAGTCAGTGTGTGTGTTTTCAGGCCCTTTCAGGGTGGTTTTCAATCAGGATGTGTGTTGTTCAGGCCCTTCCAGTGCAGTGTTCCGTCTGTGTTGTTCAGGCTCTTTCAGTGAAGTGCTCAGTCTGTGCTGTTCAGGCTCTTTCAGTGCAGTCCCTTCCAGTGCAGTGTTCCATCTGTGTTTTTCAGGACCTTCCAGTGCAGTGTTAAATCAGGCTGTGTGTTGTTCAGGCTCTTTCAGTGCAGTGCTCAGTCTGTGTTGTTCCGGCTCTTCCAGTACAGTGTTAAATCAGAAATATACTAAGGACTAGTTGTTGTGAAGCTGCTTCACCTAGCCAGATCCAGCCAAAGCCTGACCACTCAAAGCTGTTCAGGAAATATATGCTAGACAAATCGACTTGAGCTGAGGTGTTCCATCCAGTGGCATGGATCATTATGCGTTATGCACTCTTTGAATATCATCTACACTGAGCGTACAAAACGTTAGGAACACATTCTTAATATTGAGTTGCACCCCCTCTTTGCCCTCAGAACAGCCTCAATTTGTCGAGGCATGGACTCTACAAGGTGTCGAAAGCGTTCCACAGGGATGCTGGCCCATGTTGATTCGAATGCTTCCCACAGTTGTGTCAAGTTGGCTGGATGTCCTTTGGGTGGTGGACCATTCTTGAAACACACAGGAAACTGTTGAGTAAGAAATACCTTATTTACATAAGTATTCAGACCCTTTGCCATGAGACTCAAAATTGAGCTCCGGTGCACCATGTTTCCATTGATCATCCTTCAGATATTTCTACAACTTGATTGGAGTCCACCTATGGTACATTCATTTGATTAGTGATGAGCTTTGTGGGCACTATGGTGTTGAACGCTGAGCTGTAGTCAATGAATAGCATTCTCACGTAGGTGTTCCTCTTGTCCAGGTGGGAAAGGGCAGTGTGGAGTGCAATAGAGATTGCATCATCTGTGGATCTGGGGGCGGTATGCAAATTGGAGTGGGTCTAGGGTGTTGATGTGAGCCATGACCAGCCTTTCAAAGAACTTCATGGCTACAGACGTGAGTGCTACGCTTGGGGCGTTTGATATATGTGAACGCATTAAACTCTGGACTTCTGTATTTTACCTCCTGCGCCTGACTCCTTCATTTCACCTCGTCACAGAATCACTCACCTGATATGGAGCCAGCAGGAGAAGACCGCATGCCTGGAGTTGTAACAAGGGTTCAGGAGCATTCATCGATGCTAGCCAGCTTGGGAGAAGCGATGGATCGGGTCCTTCAGGCAGTTCAACGCCTGGAGAGAGGAGGACCCGATCTCTCGAGACCAGCTGGTCAACCGGATCCAGCTACATACACCCCAGCCCCTGAACGGATCCAGATATCCCGGCCACCGGCGTTTGATGGGACGACGTTGCTATGTAAGGGATTTTTACTCCAGCTGGAGTTATTCTTCTCCAGCATCAGACCGGCACCCCTGGAGCGGGAGAAGGTATCTGTCCTCGTTTCCTGCCTTTGTGGGAAAGCCCTGGAGTGGGCCAACGCGGTGTGGAACGAGGGAGGTTCCGCGCTGGAGGACTACGGGGAGTTTGGGCAGTTTTTGATCACCTGCCTGAGGGTCGAGAGGCGGGTGAACGACTGGTCCATTTAAGTCAGGGGACGAGGACCGCACAGGACTACGCACTGGAGTTCCGGACGCTGGCAGCGGGGTCTGGGTGGAATGTTTGGCCCTAATCAACCATTTCCGGTGCCACTTAAGAGAGGACGTCCAACGGGAGCTAGCCTGCCGGGATGCCATGCTATCATTCTTCCAACTGGTAGACATGGCCATCCGGCTGGACAATCTGCTGGCAGCCAGAGGACGTCCTTGTAGGGGTCTGCCCGTTCTCACTCCGGATGATTCTGACCCCGAGCAGATGGAGCTGGGAGGAGCCACCGGTTGAGAGAGCACAGGAGGACAGCGACAGTGCCCCACTGGTGGCACGAAGGGACAATCCACTTCACGTCGCTGTCAACGTGCTTTTGGGTCTGGAGGCGGTAGGCAGGGTACTCACGCATCACCCCAGGTAACGAACACCCAAACATGTTCAGAGCCCTTTGCGGCGCAATGTACTTTACCTATCTCCTTCCCCGATCACTTGATAGGTTCCCAGTGTAAGGTGCTAGTCGATTCAGGCGCAGCTGGGAACTTCATGGACAGGGCATTTGCACGCCGTCACTGCATTTCACTGGTTCCCCTATCCATTCCACTCTCCATCAGAGCACTTGATAGTCGACCATTAGGGTCCGGGTTGGTTAAGGAGGTTACGGGTTCAGTCACCATGATTAGGAGACGCATGTTGAGCAGATCAACTTTATGATTATTGAGTCTCCTGCTTACCCTGTAGTCTTGGGTATCCCGTGGTTAGCCCTGCACAACCCCAAGTTCTCATGGCCACAGAGGGTTCTTACGGGGTGGTCGTGTGAGTGCCGGGGTAGGTGTCTAGGTGTTTCCGTTGGTGCAACTACGGTGGAAAGTCCAGACGGTATCCCCACCGTGCGCATTCCCCCCGAACACCATGATCTGGCGCGTGCGTTTTCCAAGACGCAAGTGACTAAATTACCACCTCATCGGGAGGGGGATTGCGCGATAAACCTTCGGGTAGACGCTGTACCTCCCAGGAGTCATGTGTATCCCCTGTCGCAGGCTGAAATGGAGGCTATGGAAACATACGTCACCGAGTCCCTGCGGCAGGGATATATACGTCCCTCCACTTCACCTGCCTCCTCAAGCTTCTTCTTTGTGAAAAAGAAAGATGGCGGTTTACGCCCGTGCATTGATTATCGACCACTGAATAATGTGACGGTACGATTCAGTTATCCTCTTCCCCTCATTCCTTCAGTGATTGAGTCAATGCTTGGGGCCCGTCTTTTCACAAAATTAGACCTCAGGAGTGCCTACAACCTGGTGCGTATTTGGGAAGGGGATGAGTGGAAAACAGCATTCAGCACAACCTCGGGGCATTATGAATACCTGGTGATGCCCTACGGTTTGATGAATGCTCCATCCGTTTTCCAGTCCTTTGTGAACGAGGTGTTTCGGGACATGCTTGGTCGCGGTGTGGTGGTCTACATCGATGACATCTTGGTGTATTCCGCTACGAACGCCGAGCATGTGTCCCTGGTTCGCAAGGTACTGGTCTGACTGCTGGAGAATGATCTTTATGCCAAGGCAGAAAAGTGTGAGTTTTTCCAGCAGTCAATCTCCTTCCTCGGATACTGCATTACTACCACAGGTGTGGAGATGGAGGGAGACCACATTTCAGCCGTGCGTAATTGGCCGACTCCAACCACGGTAAAGGAGGTGCAGCGCTTCCTTGGCATTGCCAACTACTATTGAAGGTTTATTCGAGGCTTTGGCAAGGTCTTAGCTCCCATTACCTCCTTGTTGAAGGGTGGGCCATCCCGGCTCCGCTGGTCTGCTGAGGCATATTTGGCCTTCAATAGATTGCGGGATCTGTTCACCTCAGCCCCGGTACTGGCTCACCCCGATCCATCACTACCGTTCGTAGTGGAGGTGGATGCGTCCAAGGTAGGGATAGGCGCTGTACTATCCCAACGTTCGGGCACGCCACCCAAGCTCCGCCCCTGTGCCTTCTTTTCTAAGAAGCTTGGCGGAGCAGAACTACGGCGTTGGTGATCGGGAGCTGTTGGCTGTTGTCCGAGCTTTGACGGTGTGGAGATATTGGCTCGAAGGGGCGAAACACCCTTTCCTCGCCAGGCCAGGTGGGCCTTCTTCTTCACCCGGTTTGATTTCACACTCTCATACATTCCGGGTACAAAGAACCTGAAGGCAGACGCACTGTCTCGGCTGTATGATACAGAGGAGAGGCCCAGAGACAACACCCCCATACTCCCGGCCTCATGCATTGTGGCACCTGTAGTATGGGCGATGGATGCGGATATAGCGCAGGCATTACGCACAGATCCATCTCCACCGCAGTGTCCAGCTGGGCTGCAGTACATGCCTGCGCTTATCCGTGATTGTTTGATCAACTGGGCACACACGTCACCCTCCTTTGGTCATCCAGGTATCGGTCGTACAATGCGCTGCCTGACCGAGAAGTACTGGTGGCCTACCTTGGCTAAGGACGTGAGGGTGTATGTGTCCTCCTGCTCAGTGTGCGCCCAGAGTAAGGCACCTAGGCATCTCCCAGCGGGTAAGCTACAACCTTTACCAGTTCCACAACGACCATGGTCTCACTTAAGTATTGATTTCCTCACAGATCTTCCCCCCTCACAAGGTAACACCACCGCTTTTCAAAGTCCTGCCGCCTCCTTCCTCTGCCTGGTCTCCCCACGGCCCTGCAGACTGCGAAGACTCTGTTTACTCACGTCTTCCGGCACTACAGGGTACCAGAGGATATAGTGTCTGACCGGGGTCCCCAGTTCACGTCTAGAGTCTGGAAGGCGTTCATGGAACGTCTGGGTGTCTCGGTCAGCCTGACCTCTGGATTTCACCCCGAGAGTAATGGGCAGGTGGAAAGGGTGAATCAGGATGTGGGTAGGTTCCTGTGGACCTACTGTCAGGACCGGCCGGGGGAGTGGTCGGTGTTCCTGCCATGGGCAGAATATACTCAGAACTCTCTCCGCCACTCCTCCACTAACCTAACACCCTTCCAATGTGTTTTAGGTTACCAACCGGTTCTGGCAGTAGCCAGACCGAGGCTCCTGCGGTGGATGATTGGTTTCGGCGCGCGGAGGAGACTTGGGACGCTGCCCACGTTCGCCTCCAGCGCGCCGTGCGTCGTCAGAAGGCCAACGCTGACCGCCACCGCAGGGAGGCCCCGGTGTTCGTACCGGGGGATCGGGTCTGGCTCTCGACCCGGAATCTGCCCCTCCGCCTGCCCTGCCGGAAGCTGAGCCCGCGGTTTGTGGGGCCGTTTAAAGTCCTGAGGAGAATGAATGAGGTGACATACAGGTTGTTACTCCCCCTGATTACCGTATTAACCCCTCATTTCATCTGTCTCTCCTCAGGCCGGTGGTAGCTGGTCCGCTCCAGGAGTCTGAGGTGCGGGTTGTGCCTCCACCTCCTCTGGACATTGAGGGGGCCCCGGCGTACTCGGTCCATTCCATCCTGGATTTGAGGCGTCGGGTGGGGGGCCTTCAGTATCTTGTGGAGTGGGAGGGGTACGGTCCGGAGGAACGGTGCTGGGTCCCAAGGCGGGACATCCTCGATCCCTCCCTGTTGAGGGATTTCCACCGTCGCCATCCGACTCACCCTGCTCCGCGTCCTCCTGTCCGCCCCCGAGGCCGGGGTCGGCGCACTGCTGGAGCCGCGCGTCAAGGGGGGGGGGGGTGGGGGTACTGTCACAATGTCCACCGAGGCTGCCCCTCCTCCTTGTTCAGGCAGGCTACTGTACTAGCTACTGCCGATCTCATTCTCATCACTCCACTTGTCATGTCTTGTCAATCACACACACCTGGTGCTCATTCCCCTAATTAGTATGTGTATAAGTGTTCCCTCTGTTCCCCTTGTCTTTGTGAGTGATTGTTTATTTTGAGAACATGTTATCTCGGTTGAGCTACTCTACATTGTATTTACCAAGGTGGATGTTTTCCCTTGAGCTTGTTCCTTTTGACGCTTGGGGCGTTTGATATATGTGAACGCATTAAACTCTGGACTTCGGTATTTTACCTCCTGCGCCTGACTCCTTCATTTCACCTCGTCACAGTAATCACTGCCAAAGGTGCTTCAACAATACTGAATAAGGGGTCTGAATACTTATGTAAATGCAATATTATTATTTATTTATTTATAAATTAGCAAATATTTCTAAAAACCTGTTTTTGCTTTGTCATTATGGGGTATTGTGTGTAGATTGATGGGGGGGGGGGGGACGACAATTTAATCAATTTTAGAATAAGGCTGTAACGTAAGAAAATGTGGAAAAGTCAAGGGGTCTGAATACTTTACCAAAGCACTGTAAATATAGGGTAAACGCCAGTCATGTTTGAGAAATATAATGAAGGATAATTAATGTTTTGTACGCTCAGTGTATATTCAACGTCATGCCTGTCCCAGTGAAAAGAAAAGAAACACATTTAGTGAGATACATACAGTATTAGATGCACACTATACTTGTTTTATCTATTGTCACTTGTTTTATCTATTGTATTCTATTGTATTTATTTGTCCTGTTTGGTAGTTTATGATGATTCATTTGTACAGATGCACATATTTTTACCAGACAGTAGAGTGGATTAAACAGGGTTTTATGCTGACCTGCATTGTCTTTTCTCTAGTTGGGAAACTAATGAGACATGTACTAATGAATGTCTGTATATGCACCAAGGATTTTAGCAGGCAGAGAGAGGACCCACTTAGTTTGCTTTCTGCATCACTCTCATTGTTGGAAGGTGTAATGAGGTCCCTGTAGATTCACACAGAGCAATATAGAATATCAAGATTAGTTTGTGCTTATCTTCAACTCCCCCATTAGCTAGGAATGTGTTCTACTGTGCTGCTGTGAAATCAGCCTTGACAGAGAGGTTTACGGTAGCCAACCAAGCTGTTAGGGCTCTGACAGCAGCAAGATGTACTATAAATATTGTGCTGGCGCAACACAATAATACATTATGACTAAGTGGGATTCTTCTAAATATTTCAATGGTCACAAAAGTGATGAGGGATTATGATATATAGTGTGAACCTGTGTGCTAGCAAGGCATAGCTCAAAGTTAACAACCTCTCTAATCTGTTTCCTCCTGCAGGTTTAATTTTGAAGAGGAGACACCAACAACAAACTTTGACACCTTTCCAGCAGCCATTCTCACAGTTTTCCAGGTGATGTTTACAAAATGCTCAATGAAGTTGTGCTTTGTTTGCCTTTTGAAAATCACTTTATATTATAACTACTGTAATACCATTAGCTAAATCTGTGACAATATGTTTGTGTCTCCTAGATTCTGACAGGAGAGGACTGGAATGCAGTGATGTATCATGGGATAGAGTCCCAGGGGGGCGTTCGGCGGGGAATGTTCTCCTCCATCTACTTCATCGTTCTCACCCTGTTTGGAAACTGTATCCTATCTGGATGATCGACCTGCATTGATTAAATCAAATCACATTTTATTTGTCACATGCTTCGAAAACAACAGGTGTAGACTAACAGTGAAACGCTAACTTACGGGCCTTCCCAACAATGCAGAGAGAGAAAAAATATTAAAATATTAAAAATAATAACACGAGGAATAAGTACACAATGAGTAACGAATGATAATTTCTCTATAAGCATCATGGGGCCTGTGATAGTAACATGATTTAGCATAGATTTTTACACTATAACAATGTTGCGAGCTCACAGAACAGGGCTCCGGGCAGCCGAGCGGAAATGGAGGAAAACTAGACTCCTTGCCGACCTGTCATCTTTTCACTCCCTCCTCTCTACATTTTCTTCCTCTGTTTCTGCTGCTAAAGCCACTTTCTACCACTTTAAATTTCAAGCCTCTGCCTCTAACCCTAGGAAGCTCTTTGCCACATTCTCCTCCCTGCTGAATCCTCCTCCTCCTCCCTCTCCCTCCTACCTCTCTGTGGATGACTTCGTCAACCATTTTGAAAAGAAGGTTGACGACATCCGATCCTCATTTATTAAGTCAAATGACACCGCTGGTCCTGCTCACACTGCCCTACCCTATGCTTTGACTTCTTTCTCCCCTCTCTCTCCAGATGAAATCTTGCGACTTGTGACGGCAGGCCGCCCAACAACCTGCCCGCTTGACCCTATCCTCTCCTCTCTTCTCCAGACCATTTCCGGAGACCTTCTCCCTTACCTCACCTCGCTCATCAACTCATCATTGAACACTGGCTATGTCCCTTCCGACTTCAAGAGAGCGAGAGTTGCACCCCTTCTCAAAAAACCTACACTCGATCCCTCCGATGTCAACAACTACAGACCAGTATCCCTTCTTTCTTTTCTCTCCAAAACTCTTGAGTGTGCCGTCTTTAGCCAACTCTCTTGCTATCTCTCTCAGAATGACCTTCTTGATCCAAACCAGTCAGGTTTCAAGACTGGTCATTCAACTGAGACTTCTCTTCTCTGTGTCACGGAGGCTCTCCGCACTGCTAAAGCTAACTCTCTCTCCTCTGCTCTCATCCTTCTAGATCTATCTGCTGCCTTTGATACTGTGAACCATCAGATCCTCCTCTCCACCCTCTCCGAGTTGGGCATCTCCGGCGCGGCTCACTCTTGGATTGTGTCCTACCTCACAGGTCGCTCCTACCAGGTGGCGTGGTGAGAATCTGTCTCCGCACCACGTGCTCTCACCACTGGTGTCCCCCAGGGCTCAGTTCTAGGCCCTCTCCTATTCTCTCTATACACCAAGTCACTTGGCTCTGTCATATCCTCACATGGTCTCTCCTATCATTGCTACGCAAATGACACACAATTAATCTTCTCCTTTCCCCCTTCTGATAACCAGGTGGCGAATCGCATCTCTGCATGTCTGGCAGACATATCAGTGTGGATGACGGATCACCACCTCAAGCTGAACCTCGGCAAGACGGAGCTGCTCTTCCTCCCGGGGAAGGACTACCCGCTCCATGATCTCGCCATCATGGTTGACAAACTCCGTTGTGTCCTCCTCCCAGAGTGCAAAGAGCCTTGGCGTGACCCTGGACAACACCCTGTCGTTCTCCGCTAACATCAAAGCGGTGACCCGATCCTGTAGGTTCATACTCTACAACATTTGCAGAGTACGACCCTACCTTACACAGGAAGCGGCACAGGTCCTAATCCAGGCACTTGTCATCTCCCGTCTGGATTACTGCAACTCGCTGTTGGCTGGGCTCCCTGCCTGTGCCATTAAACCCCTACAACTCATCCAGAACGCTGCAGCCCGTCTGGTGTTCAACCTTCCCAAGTTCTCTCATGTCACCCCACTCCTCAGCACATTCCACTGGCTTCCAGTTGAAGCCTGCATCTGCTACAAGACCATGGTGCTTGCTTACGGAGCTATGAGGGGAACGGCACCTCCGTACCTTCAGGCTCTGATCAGTCCCTACACCCAAACAAGGGCATTGGGTTCATCCACCTCTGGCCTGCTGGCCCCCCTACCTCTGCGGAAGCACAGTTCCCGCTCAGCCCAGTCAAAACTGTTCGCTGCTCTGGCACCCCAATGGTGGAACAAGCTCCCTCACGACGCCAGGACAGCGGAGTCACTCACCACCTTCCAGAGACACTTGAAAACCCACTTCTTTAAGGAATACCTGGGATAGGATAAAAGTAATCCTTCTACCCTCCCCCTACCCCACCCCACCCCACCCCTTTACAAAAATTGTTTTTTTGAGGGGGGAGAAAGAAGTCAAAGCATAGGGTAGGGCAGTGTGAGCAGGACCAGCGGTGTCATTTGACTTAATAAATGAGGATCGGATGTCGTCAACCTTCTTTTCAAAATAGTTGACGAAGTCATCCACGGAGGAGGAGGAGGATTCAGCAGGGAGGAGAAGGTGGCAAAGAGCATCCTAGGGTTAGAGGCAGAGGCTTGAAATTTAGAGTGGTAGAAAGTGGCTTTAGCAGCAGAAACAGAGGAAGAAAATGTAGAGAGGAGGGAGTGAAAAGATGACAGGTTGGCAGGGAGTCTAGTTTTCCTCCATTTCCGCTCGCCTGCCCGGAGCCCTGTTCTGTGAGCTCGCAATGAGTCGTCTAGCCACGGAGCAGGAGTGGAGGACCGAGCCGGCCGGGAGGATAGGGGACATAGAGAGTCAAAAGATGCAGAAAGGGAGGAGAGGAGGGTTGAGGAGGCAGAATCAGGAGATTGCATAGGCTGAGATGAACTCTGCCTTGTTGGCCGCAGAACGGTAGTTCCAGAGACTGCCGGAGACCTGGAACTCCACGTGGGTCGTGCGTGCAGGTACCACCAGGTTAGAGATGCAGCAGCCACGCGTGTGAGGCATTTGTATGGCCTGTGCGGAGAGGAGAGAACAGGGATAGACAGACACATAGTTGACAGGCTACAGAAAAGGCTACACTAATGCAAAGGAGATCGGAATGAAATTAACTAAACATCTG
Organism: Coregonus clupeaformis; assembly: GCF_020615455.1. Taxonomy (NCBI): domain Eukaryota; kingdom Metazoa; phylum Chordata; class Actinopteri; order Salmoniformes; family Salmonidae; genus Coregonus; species Coregonus clupeaformis. Next base: position 42,362,440 of record NC_059207.1, read on the forward strand.
GGGAAACGAGGCCTCCCTCACTAACCTTTCACTGAAACACTCAAATACAACTCTTCCAACTTCCACTTTAGAAATTATAATTGCTGTAATCTACAGTAGTTCAATGTTTCCAGGAATAGACTAACTTAGTTTATTCAGCTAGCTAACTTGGTACAGTATTCTTCTGTGAAAACCGCCCAGGGCACCGTATCCTATGACGCCATAGCTAACTAGCATGCTAGAATCCAATAACACACGGTTTAGCACCAATACTTGGTTACAACAAACTACCAATGGATCAGTCATGTCCGTGTCTAGTTCCTTTCATAACGCAGAAGTAATTAAACTTTGGCTAGCTAGCACAAAGTCAGTCATGCTAGCTACACAAGTGGACTACACATCTCGAATGTTCAGAAAGTGAAGCTTACGTTGCAAAATTCTCATTGACTAAAATGATACAATACTGCTAGCTGGTAATGTTGGCTAGCTAGCAGTGGCTGCGGTGTTGACTGTTTGATAATGTAGCTGGCTAGCTAACCTCGATAGTTTCTCTATACTACACCTTTGTCTTTGATACCAAGACAACTATGTAGCTAGCTAACTTTACACTAATCATGCTGGTAGAAATGAGGTAAAACGGATTTAAGTTTTCCTGCATTAAAGTCCCCGACCACTAGGAGTGCCGCTTCTGGATGAGCATTTTCTTGTTTGCTTATGGCCTTATACAGCTCGTTTACTGTGATCTTAGTGCCAGCATCGGTTTGTGGTGGTAAATAGACAGCTACAAAAAATATAGATGAAAACTCTCTTGGTAGATGGTGTGGTCTACAGCTTATCATGTCGTACTCTACCTCAGGCGAGCAAAACATCAAAACCTTATTGACAAATAAACACAGACCACCGCCCTTCGTCTTACCGGAGGTAGCTGTTCTGTCTTGCCGATGCACGGAAAATCCAGCCAACTGTATATCTATGTTGTCGTTCAGCCACAGTGTTTAATGTCCCGTTGGTAGGATAGTCTCAAACAGAGCTCATCCAGTTTATTCTCAAGTGATTGCACGTATGCCAATAGGACGGATGGTAGAAGTGGGTTACCCACTCGCTGACGAATTCTCACAAGGCACCCGGATTTGCGCCTCTGTATCTCCGTCTCCTCTTCATGTGAATGATGGGGATTTGAGACTTGTCCAGAAGCAGCAGTAAATGCTTCGCGTCATACTCATTAAAGAAAAAATCTTCGTCCAGTTAAAGGTGAGTAATCGCTGTTCTGATATCCAGAAGCTCTTTTCGGTCATAGGAGACGGTAGCAGAAACATTACGTACAAAATAAGTTACATACAATGCGAAGAAACACACAAAATACCACAATTGGTTAGGAGCCCGTAAAACGGCAGCCATCCCCTCCGGCGCCATTTTCTTTCCTATGATCTTCTATGTAGAAGAACCCCTTACCTTCTAACAACTCTTGCGTAGCTTGTAAACAAAACATGTTGAATGTGCAGGTTCATGCGAGTCTCAGTTTTTGATAGATAGCTTTTAATAGTTTGTCGCTCAAGCCATTCGGACTCTACAGACATTTTTGCAAAAAGACCCAGCCCCGGTCCCCTTCGGGATCCACCCTTGTCTCACCAACACCGCTCTAGCTCTGTCCCCGTTTATCACATAAACTAATGGTCTTTAGCTCAAACACAAAATGTTTAAAAGGGGTTAGATCATTGGGTTAAAGGCTCCTTAACAGCTTCTACCCCCAAGCCATAAGACTGCTGAACAGTTAATGAAATGGCCACCCGCTGTTTATTATCTATGCATAGTCACTTTACCCCTACCTACAGTGAGGGGAAACAGTATTTGATCCCCTGCTGATTTTGTACGTTTGCCCACTGACAAAGAAATGATCAGTCTATAATTTTAATGGTAGGTTTATTTGAACAGTGAGAGACAGAATAACAACAAAAAAATCCAGAAAAACGCATGTCAAAAATGTTATAAATTGATTTGCATTTTAATGCATTTTGACCCCTCTGCAAAACATAACTTAGTACTTGGTGGCAAAACCCTTGTTGGCAATCACAGAGGTCAGACGTTTCTTGTAGTTGGCTACCAGGTTTGCACACATCTCAGGAGGGATTTTGTCCCACTCCTCTTTGCAGATCTTCTCCAAGTCATTAAGGTTTCGAGGCTGACGTTTGGCAACTCGAACCTTCAGCTCCCTCCACAGATTTTCTATGGGATTAAGGTCTGGAGACTGGCTAGGCCACTCCAGAACCTTAATGCGCTTCATCTTGAGCCACTCCTTTGATGCCTTGGCCGTGTGTTTTGGGTCATTGTCATGCTGGAATACCCATCCACGACCCATTTTCAATGCCCTGGCTGAGGGAAGGAGGTTCTCACCCAAGATTTGACGGTACATGGCCCCGTCCATCGTCCCTTTGATGCGGTGAAGTTGTCCTGTCCCCTTAGCAGAAGAACACCCCCAAAGCATAATGTTTCCACCTCCATGTTTGACGGTGGAGATGGTGTTCTTGGGGTCATAGGCAGCATTCCTCCTCCTCCAAACACGGCGAGTTGAGTTGATGCCAAAGGCATATTATGCCAAAGAGCTTGATTTTGGTCTCATCTGACCACAACACTTTCACCCAGTTCTCCTCTGAATCATTCAGATGTTCATTGGCAAACTTCAGACGGCCCTGTATATGTGCTTTCTTGAGCAGGGGGACCTTGCGGGCGCTGCAGGATTTCAGTCCTTCACGGCGTAGTGTGTTACCAATTGTTTTCTTGGTGACTATGGTCCCAGCTGCCTTGAGATCATTGACAAGATCCTCCCGTGTAGTTCTGGGCTGATTCCTCACCGTTCTCATGATCATTGCAACTCCACGAGGTGAGATCTTGCATGGAGCCCCAGGCCGAGGGAGATTGACAGTTCTTTTGTGTTTCTTCCATTTGCGAATAATCGCACCAACTGTTGTCACCTTCTCACCAAGCTGCTTGGCGATGGTCTTGTAGCCCATTCCAGCCTTGTGTAGGTCTACAATCTTGTCCCTGACATCCTTGGAGAGCTCTTTGGTCTTGGCCATGGTGGAGAGTTTGGAATCTGATTGATTGATTGCTTCTGTGGACAGGTGTCTTTTATACAGGTAACAAACTGAGATTAGGAGCACTCCCTTTAAGAGTGTGCTCCTAATCTCAGCTCGTTACCTGTATAAAAGACACATGGGAGACAGAAATCTTTCTGATTGAGAGGGGGTCAAATACTTATTTCCCTCATTAAAATGCAAATCAATTTATAACATTTTTTACGTATTTTTCTGGATTTTTTTGTTGTTATTCTGTCTCTCACTGTTCAAATAAACCTACCATTAAAATTATAGACTGATCATTTCTTTGTCAGTGGGCAAACGTACAAAATCAGCAGGGGATCAAATACTTGTTTACCTCATTGTACATATTACCTTAATTACCTCGACTAACCTGTACCCCCGCACATTGACTTGGTACCGGTACCCCCTGTATATAGCCTCGTTATTGTTATTTAATTGTGTTACTTTTTTATTACTTTAGTTTATTTAGTAAATGTTTTCTTAACTCTTATTTTTTCTTAACTGCATTGTTGGTTAAGGGCTTGTAAGTAATAATTTCACAGTAAGGTCTACACCTGTTGTATTCAGTGCATGTGACAAATAAAATGTTTGATTTGCGTTAAAGGGGCAGTGTTGTATTTTGAGACCTGCTTGAATATGCAAAAAAGCCAATAGGCAGAGTGTAGCCTACATTTTTGTCTGATTCTCTATGGTAAAAAATATTGTAAAGTGTTTTATTTTGTAAAGTGCTTCCTTGCATCATACAATGCCGTAAAAATGGTGGTACAGACCTTTTTCTTTGTTGGGACAAGTAACTTGAGCTTTTGGATAAGTAAAAAATCTGTCCTACTTGTGTCATAAAATAGTTAATGTCAAGCCTTGCTGTATAGGATGATTAGGATCCGATGTAAATATTGATTGACTGATTAACTGTTTGAACTTTCCTGACCCCTCACTGATCAGACACTCTCCTCAATGTCTTCTTGGCCATCGCTGTTGACAACCTTGCAAACGCACAGGAGCTCACTAAGGTACAGTACATAGTACAGTCGGGCTTTCAGCCTCTGAACGAGAGCGAGAGAGCGAGAGTTCAGCTGATGATCCATCATAAAAGTCAGCTGTCTAATCAAACGCCACATGGAATTTCATCCCTGTATTTATGCTTGTTGAATTAGAGAGGTAATATTCCTATTAGGATATATAGTGCCTTACTTTACTGGTTCTTTAACCCTGTTGTCTGGGTGCTGTTCTGGGATGACTGATGTTTATCCTGGTCAATAACTCAAGGCAATGAACCTCCTAACTGGAGGGAAGAGGCTTAAATCTTAGCGGCCACTCCAGAAAGAGTTGATGGCGTTGATTTGTTGGCTTGTGGCAGGGCTTATCATCATGTCTCCATTGATGGCTCTCCTACCCACCCCTGGGTGATATTATTTCCTCTGTGTGTATGTGCTCCCCAGGACGAGGAGGAGCAGGAGGTGGCCATCACCAAGAAGATGGCCCTCCAGAAGGTCAAGGAGGTGAAGGAGGTTAGCCCCATGTCGGCAGCTAACATCTCCATCACAGTGTAAGTCATGATCTGGCGTTTGATCCAGTTTCCCCCTGCTACCCCCCTGCCCTCCCCCCAAGCACACCACACTGTCTCCCCCTCCTGAGAGATGCTCTTTTATATTATTTTAAGTTTGTCTACATGAGATGTTGTGTTGTTTGTGGCTCTGCATACTGTAAGTTGTATTATCCTGTCTGTAGGCCCAGTTTTTTGTTGATTGTGTTCTTCTGAGTTTTGTATGATTTAACCCTTCTGTTCCCAGTGTTTTGATAGATCATGTGTTCTCTCTTTGAGTCACTGTAGGGCTCAATGTTGTAAATGTGTGAGAAGCAATTAGTAAAAGGCTTTAGAAGGGTCAGAGATACCTTAATACTCTGGCTCCCACCCCTACATAGGCTACACAGTATGCTGTACACAGGCCAACATGGAGCGGAGAGGGCAATGCCAGCAAGGTAATTTAATAAACAATGAGCACAGATTGAGCATGCAACGCTGTACATTCAGACACATGGTTCTGTGGTTCTGTGGTGTATACCATTGTTGGACCCCACCACTAATCTCTTTCGCGTGACAGGCACTTAACATAAAATGTCAATTGAGCTAGCTAAATAGATAGTCCACATGAGATTTCGAGCATATCAGTCATTGTATGTGGCATATCAGTCACTGACGTTCACCTGTATGTATAACACCTGCAATTAGTGTCTTCATAGTAGATGGTAGCAGGATATGTGATTCTGTTATTGTTTTAAATGTTTTGTCTTAAATGTTTCAAAGCACTGTTTTATCTTGTTATTTAAAAAATGTGATGTAGCCATCAATTTGTAGAACCTTATTAATATGGGTTTTGAGAATTTTTTCCTCCATATATCCTCAAACAAATTATAAATGTAATGTAATCGGACTTGAAACATGCCACCTATAAATCTCTTGCATAGAGATTTTTGTCTCTGCAATGTGAGATATGACTATATTCACTATTGTCTTGGAGGTTGAATGTCTCAAAACTGCTGCTATCATTCCTTTGTTTCCTCAATCTGTTGGTCTCAAACTGAGATTCCCATTGAGTTGACGCCTAATGGGAAAGTACAGGGACAGACAGACGGATGGATGAATGGAAAGAGGGTGTCCTGGCCTCCTTCTGACCCTGAACTCTCCCACTCTTTTGTTCTCCCTCCCCCAACTTTTGTTTTTTTGCATGTGCAGTTTTGTAAAGCAAAGTCAAGGTGCAATCTCTCGCAGCTCGTCCGTCTGCAGCGTTAATTCACTGTGAGTGTTTACTCTCCGTTACACTTTACTCCATCACCCTCCTCCTCCTCCTCCTCCTCCTCCTCCTCCCTAGCCTGGGTCCCATTCACTATGTACAGTAGCCAATTAATCTATCGTTATCATGCCTAATGTTGAGCTTGGCTGTAAACGAACACTGGACCAACAGCCTACCTCCCCTCCCCCTGTCTCCCCCTTGACTCTGAACTGTTCTCCTGAGCATGGTGTCATACCATTATGAGTATTCCACTGTGTAGAACTGTTGCAGATGAATGTGGAAGCCTTTCTCAGAAACAGGTGTCATGATATGGTATGCTCATGCTGTATCTACATGTGTTTGTCATGATGGACCAGTGAATATATTGAATACTGTACATCTGCACTTGTTGCAGTGACTGAGCTCTCCTCGTGACTCTCCCTCTCTAAAGAATGACTTCCTGCCTATGCTGGGTTCACCACTCAGAGGTGGTGTGTTGTGCTGCTGGGCTGGGCTCAGTTAACAGCAGGCCCCTGTTGTGTAGAGCAGACGTTCTGTAGGGGAGGGACTGAAAGCCGTTCTCACTCCCTGTCTTAATGACCCACAGCAAAGCCACTAGAAACTGTTGCTGACGCTCAGTGAGTCAGCAGTTCCATCTGAGCAGGTTTGTAATGGCCACCATGTGCCACGGGACCAGATGCCACTGCCAGGCAGCTGGAGAGGCAAAACACACACACAAACTTGCACGGATGTACACACACGCACACACACACACACACACAACTGAAATACCCTTTGTTTGGCTGAAGTGCCATGCCACTCATTTATATTAGGGACTAGTGTTTCATATTTACAAGGATAATATAACCTGGGGGTAGGATTGTTTAAGATAACGTCAGGTACTAAGTATCCTTATTGTTGTGCAATACCAACATCTGGGTCTTTCCCTTGGCTTCTTTATTTTCAGTTCTCCTCTCAGTGAAGTAAGTTCTTTGGTTTCTGTGTTATTCGTGTCGCCCCATGTTTCTCCTCTTTCAGTCTTTCTAAACTCTTGTTTCCCCCTGTGTTTGTTTTCAATGTCTCCTAACCTGTTGATGGCACTTTTAGGGAGCTTACTCTTAGTCTGCCCCTTGTTTGTTTCAATGTGCTCCTTTATGTGTTGTAGGAGTTATGTCTGCACCCCAGTCCATCACTACTTGAGGTAAACTAACTTATGGTGGCCATGACAATCTACTTGTATAACATACAGTGAGGGAAAAAAGTATTTGATCCCCTGCTGATTTTGTACGTTTGCCCACTGACAAAGAAATGATCAGTCTATAATTTTAATGGTAGGTTTATTTGAACAGTAAGAGACAGAATAACAACCAAAAAATCCAGAAAAACGCATGTCAAAAATGTTATAAATTGATTTGCATTTTAATGAGGGAAATAAGTATTTGACCCCCTCTCAATCAGAAAGATTTCTGGCTCCCATGTGTCTTTTATACAGGTAACGAGCTGAGATTAGGAGCACACTCTTAAAGGGAGTGCTCCTAATCTCAGTTTGTTACCTGTATAAAAGACACCTGTCCACAGAAGCAATCAATCAATCAGATTCCAAACTCTCCACCATGGCCAAGACCAAAGAGCTCTCCAAGGATGTCAGGGACAAGATTGTAGACCTACACAAGGCTGTAATGGGCTACAAGACCATCGCCAAGCAGCTTGGTGAGAAGGTGACAACAGTTGGTGCGATTATTCGCAAATGGAAGAAACACAAAAGAACTGTCAATCTCCCTCGGCCTGGGGGCTCCATGCAAGATCTCACCTCGTGGAGTTGCAATGATCATGAGAACGGTGAGGAATCAGCCCAGAACTACACGGGAGGATCTTGTCAATGATCTCAAGGCAGCTGGGACCATAGTCACCAAGAAAACAATTGGTAACACACTACGCCGTGAAGGACTGAAATCCTGCAGCGCCCGCAAGGTCCCCCTGCTCAAGAAAGCACATATACAGGGCCGTCTGAAGTTTGCCAATGAACATCTGAATGATTCAGAGGAGAACTGGGTGAAAGTGTTGTGGTCAGATGAGACCAAAATCGAGCTCTTTGGCATCAACTCAACTCGCCGTGTTTGGAGGTGGAGGAATGCTGCCTATGACCCCAAGAACACCATCCCCACCGTCAAACATGGAGGTGGAAACATTATGCTTTGGGGGTGTTTTTCTGCTAAGGGGACAGGACAACTTCACCGCATCAAAGGGACGATGGACGGGGCCATGTACCATCAACCTTGGGTGAGAACCTCCTTCCCTCAGCCAGGGCATTGAACATGGGTCGTGGATGGGTATTCCAGCATGACAATGACCCAAAACACACAGCCAAGGCAACAAAGGAGTGGCTCAAGAAGAAGCACATTAAGGTCCTGGAATGGCCTAGCCAGTCTCCAGACCTTAATCCCATAGAAAATCTGTGGAGGGAGCTGAAGGTTCGAGTTGCCAAACGTCAGCCTCGAAACCTTAATGACTTGGAGAAGATCTGCAAAGAGGAGTGGGACAAAATCCCTCCTGAGATGTGTGCAAACCTGGTGGCCAACTACAAGAAACGTCTGACCTCTGTGATTGCCAACAAGGGTTTTGCCACCAAGTACTAAGTCATGTTTTGCAAAGGGGTCAAATACTTATTTCCCTCATTAAAATGCAAATCAATTTATAACATTTTTTACATGTGTTTTTCTGGATTTTGTTGTTGTTATTCTGTCTCTCACTGTTCAAATAAACCTACCATTAAAATTATAGACTGATCATGTCTTTGTCAGTGGGCAAACGTACAACATCAGCAGGGGATCAAATACTTTTTTCCCTCACTGTACATAACTTCCTGGTGATGACCATCATCATCATCGTGTTTACATTATTGAAGCAGGATGGAACCAAAATCTTGTCCCGCTTCTTTACTTTGCCCTACATATTCATTTATCATCTCCTCCTTATAGTGTACCGTATACTATACTGTAAATTCACTCAAATAATCCCCTGCCACCTCTCCATTCACCCCTAAGTCAGAGACTTCATAGTTTAGAGCTATACTCTGTTCTCAGGTAAGTAATGGAGGAAAGATTGGAGCCCTGGGGTTGAACATGACTACTAGGCTATAACAAGTAGACATGATAGAATATATAGTTTTCATACCGTTGTAGGAAAGTTAATACTGTTTTCTACACAGCAAAGGAAGTCATGTTTGATGTATTGGAATACGTGTGGTAGGTAGACTACTGATTTAGAATGCATGTGTTCAACCATTTCAAAGTACTCTACAGACACGCAAATGAAGCATGTCAGAGCATGGTCTTGGTCTACCATGCTTGGCCTGTCCATAAAGACTCTCTTTTTACCTGTGGTAATGGAGTGGGACCGGACTGTTTTGCTGTGAAGAAACCTCCATACTGTATATAAATTGTATGTCTTATTATCCTTCTCTTCAAATACATAATAAATACATATAACTCATGCAGTAAAGGACACTTTTTCAGTGTACCCTATTAAAGGTGAACTACGCTGTCCCTCTGACCTGTCTGTCCACCTGCAGTAAGGAGCAGCAGAAGTCTCTGAAGATGATGTCAGTGTGGGAGCAGCGCACCACTCAGCTGAGGAGACACAACCTGCGGGCCAGCAGTGAGGCCCTGTACAGCGAGCTGGACCCTGAGGAGAGGCTGCGCATGTCCTCCGCCCTGCACATCCGCCCTGACATGAAGACCCACCTGGACCGGCCCCTGGTCGTGGAGCCCCACGACGGCCCCGGCCCCATGGGCCACCTCAAGCCCCGGACCCCTGAGGAGACAGATATCCCTGGGGACCAGGCCGGCCCCCAGCCACGCAGGCGCCACCGGGACAGGGAGAGACCCATCGATGAGGCCAATGAGAATGGAGATCCAGGCAAAGAGGGTAGGCACCATGTCCATCACAGTCGCAGCAAGGACCCCGACGGGACTCGGGGTAAGGAGGGGAAGAGTGAGCGGTCGCACAACCGAGTGGGTGGCAGGAGGCACCACCACCAGACCTCAGTGGACGAGGAAGGAGGAGGGGGAACTGGAACGGGGGAGAGAGAGCACCGCCACCACCATTCCCACAGACAGGCCAGAGAGGGTAACGGCACTGTCAACAGCGGACGCAAGGACGAGCGCAGGTCACGCCACAAAGATGGCCGCTCGGGAGAGAGGTGCTCCAGGGGAGAGAACGGGGCCAATGGGGAGAGGAGGAGACACAAGACCCACAGCTCCAGGGGCCAGTCCACACTGGAGGGAGAGGAGCACAGTGAGAGGGGGAAGGGCCACAAGTAAGACTGTCTCAGTCCCTGTCTCTCTGTTACTTCTCCTGATGACATCTACATGACTATATTGGTTAACTACTGCAAATCTATATGGTACATCATTTCGCAATGATGAGAGCATATCCTATAACGTTATTTTAGAGGAATAGATGTATTCCTAGTACCAAAGATCAATGAGTTGTGCTATATGGTCATTCCCTCTGTTTCCCAGGGACAAATATGTGGAGTCCGAGGGCGACTCCCTGGCCACTAGCCCCCAGCAGGACCCTGGAGATCAGAGGTGGGGCACAGAGATAGCTGAGGACTCAGACAACCAGAGGAACGTCAGACGGACAGGACAGACAGCCGTCCACATCCCCCCTGACACCTTCACCTCCCCGCCTGGAGAGACCACCCTTATCCCCAGTCAGTACCAACCTTAACCCTAACACTCATTCCCAGTCAGTGTCCTGTGTTGCTAAGGTATATCTAAACCTTTGTGTCTGTGTCCCAGTGAACAGTATAGACTGTGAGACCATGCCTATGAACGAGGAGAAGAAGACCCTGGAGGAGCTGACTCGGAGCGGACCCAGACCCATCCTCCCATACAGCTCCATGTTTGTGTTTGGCCAGACCAACGTGTGAGTGGGCCACGTGGACAGCTCTACTATATGCTACACAACTCACACCATTCAAACCACACACACTCTGCCTTCCATTTAGTCCCAGGCTACATGATAACATTGTCACATGGCCCCACGTTTAACTCCTGTTAACATTTTAGTGCATATCTTAAAGGCAATTAACAGCCAGCCACTGTGATAGCCTGTCTATATGCAGCCAGCCACTGTGATAGCCTGTCTATATGCAGCCAGCCACTGTGATAGCCTGTCTATATGCAGCCAGCCACTGTGATAGCCTGTCTATATGCAGCCAGCCACTGTGATAGCCTGTCTATATGCAGCCAGCCACTGTGATAGCCTGTCTATATGCAGCCAGCCATTACTAGGAACAGTGTTTAAATTAGCTGATGTCTCTCAGGTGAGCTGTGTATGGACTATAGGATCTATTTCTCTCTCTCTCTCTCTCTCTCTCTCTCTCTCTCTCTCTCTCTCTCTCTCTCTCTCTCTCTCTCTCTCTCTCTCTCTCTCTCTCTCTCTCTCTCTCTCTCTCTCTCTCTCTCTCTCTCTCTCTCTCTCTCTCCCTCTTTCCAGGGTGCGGCGTCTGTGTCATTACATTGTGAGTCTGCGGTACTTTGAAATGTGTATCCTGGTAGTGATATCTATGAGTAGCATTGCATTGGCTGCAGAGGACCCTGTCCAGGCCAACGCTCCACGCAACAATGTGAGTCTACACACACACACACACACACCACACACACAGGCAGACATGCCAGACACACACACACACACGCCCCCTCAATCTGGCAGCCATAGTCAGTACATCTACATGTATACCAAGGATGGGCAACTTTGATGGGGGTGGGGGCCACAAAAAATATGGGGCGCAGTCCCAACAACAACAAAGAATACTGATCTAAAATGTTTTTGCTGACACGGGCTAATTGAGTGACTGTCAGGGACTGACATAACGAGATAAAAACTGCTGATGTACAACATTTGGGGGAAATTGATCTGCGGGCCGCCAGTTGCCCATCCCTGATTTACATCTACACGGTCATGACATCTCCGATGACTCAGTCAGAAAAATAATGACAGGTGTGACAACAAAGTTAATCCAAATCTATCTGTAAGCAAGGAGAGGATCAGACAGCTGTTCAAATGAGCTGGAGGAATAATTACATTTGCATGGCCTCTTTTTTATTACTAATGCACTCTCGCTCTCCTGTTCAGGTGCTCAAGTATCTGGACTACGTCTTCACGGGAGTTTTCACATTTGAGATGGTGATTAAGGTAAGAGCTTGGATAGCACTGATGTTTACTACATGTGAAATGACTGAACAAAAATAACATGTTTTCAGATCCCTTTTGGCAGCTGTCTTAGACTTCCACTACGTTTGACTAGAATTGATTTCTTTGTTTTTCACTCAGTTACTTCTATAGTTGTATTGGCCTCATGCCACATACCATGTTAAATTAAATGCATTACTAAATGAGAGCACTTAAATAATAATAATAATGATTTATTACTTTTCTATAGCGCTTTTCATAGAATCTCAAAGCGGTTCAAGAGCAAAAAAAACTAAACAAGCAATAGACCTATACTGTATCATGACAGGTCAACTAATAGAGGCCAAGTCTATGATAGCTGCATCCTCCAAAGATGGAGAGGGTCAGTTCATGACTTGAGTGAAGGGAGCTGGACAGAGGATGGTAGATGATTGTGATGGAGTCTGCTGATGATCTTGTAGAGGGCAAGTCTGGGAACCAGCCTGAGTCTTATAGCCACTGGACTTCTCCTCTTCCACTCTGTGTAGCACCCACTTGGGTGATGCCTCAGCAGCTCTGGGGCGCCAGAAAGCTCACAACACAAAGTTCAGAATAGTAGCCAGTCGTCCTCTCTACGAGCCCTCTGCCTCAGGACTGCTGTATTCCTCTGTCTCCCATTCCTCTCATGCTTCAGGCGACTCCTCAAATGATGTTCTCAAAAGATCTGGAATTGGCAGCCAGGTGAAACAAAAAAGATGGTACTGTGTCCAGATGCATAAAAAAAAGCTAGCTAGCCAAGACAAAAAGTGTTAACCAGTCAGTCTATTTGCAAATCCATGGCTCAAAAACGCCAGATATTTGCAATAAAACTTGATGTTAACAAAATGTTTCCAGTTTTTTTTAATGATATTTCCACACTAGGAGGTCGAAATAACACTCTGAAATTGTGAAAATGATGATAATGCCCTTTTTGTGTAAGAGTTGTTTGAAAAAAATGCCTGGAATTTCATCCTGTTCAGGTGGGGTGGAACTTTTAGCCCACATCATGATGTCACAATGTGATCTGATTATAATAGACCAATGCCTGTTCATCTGGGTAAGGGGGTGGGCTCTAGACCATCCTATGAGCCAGTCAGGGCTGTGTATGTAAATATCTTCACATTTGTTTCCTAAAGCCCACATGAACAGACTGAGCATTTCAACGGCCAAAAGAGGCTCAGGGAAATAAATGATAAAAATATATATTTTCGAGTTGTTTTCATGAAAATAAACACACACAGTGATTTATTAGACATACAGTTATGATTTAAAAATAAAATTACAAAGACTGCATTGGGGCTTTAATTTAATACATTTGGAGTAGGACTATGGGAGGTTGCGCCACCCTCAGTGTACTGTAGCATCTAACCCTGCTCTCTAATTGGTCCAGATGGTTGACCTGGGCCTCCTGCTCCATCCTGGTTCTTACTTCAGAGATCTCTGGAACATTCTGGACTTCATTGTGGTCAGTGGCGCACTGGTGGCATTTGCATTTTCGTAAGTTTAATATTTTCTTACTAACATTCATAATTTCCCCATCCCCCCCAAAAAAGATAAGTCAACTTTTACTAAAGAAACTGATAAACTGCACTTTCCCAGACACTGGTTGTAAAATATGTAGACATGCTGTGCTTGCTTTTTTTTTTACATGCACTATAATTAGTCTGTCATTTCCCATCAGAGAAATTCCTCATCATGAAATTCCTTGCATCAATACAATAGAATATGTACTCCTGAAGGATGATGTCTGCTACTTCTTACTGCTGCAATATTGTAATCATTATTGGCTCAGTGTCATGTGTCAATGTGCAGCGGTAGGACGGAGTCAGGTGTAGGACACAGAACTGAGTAAACGACGTACTTTACTCGAAGAATAAACAACACTAATTTCCACGCAGGGAAAACACACCAGCTCACATAAGTCTCACGCACAAAATGTGGGAACCAGAGGGTTAAATAGGGAAATAATATAATGTAATGGGAACCAGGTGTGTACAATCAAGACAAAACAAATGGAAAAAGAAACGTAGATCGGTGGCAGCTAGAAAGCCGGTGACGACGACCGCCGAACGCCGCCCGAACAAGGAGAGGCACCAACTTCGGCGGAAGTCGTGACACTCAATCTTTGGGCCAAGTTTTTGGTCCAACTGTTTTTGTTGTGAGAATGAGAATAGGGCCATTCAGGTGAAACACTATGTTTAGTCCTGTATGCCTGCTAATGCTGCTGCTGCCTGGGGTATTGACTGAACCTACCATTAGTTCCATAAAAACACAACTGGAGAATAGGAATACATAATGTCCTAGTCGTTTATGTGCTGATAGAGAAACCGGTTGGGGTGTTTTGCAGTAGGGGGTGTAATTGCGTTAAATTAACCTCCACAAAATGCTCTGTTTCATGCTATGTGTGTGTGTATGTGTGTGTGTGTGTGTACATGTGTTATGTGCGCTATTGACTTAAAATTACTCTTCTGTTTCCTTGTGGCTTGGATCTCTTGAAGGAGCTTCATGGGGTAATGCTCTCTCTCTCTCTCTCTCGCTCTCTCTCTCTCTCTCTCTCTCTCTCGTCTTGCCTGTCTGTGTGTGTGAGCTAACAGGGTCTATGCTCAGTCCATAGGCCTGTTCTGTTCTGGGACACACTCATCTCTCTCTCTTCTGTTCATCTTTTCATAATCCACTTGTCTTCTCTCACATTCATCTGCTTGACCATAGATCCTCTGTGGTGTCCAAGTTCCTCTCCGCTACAGGGGGCATGTCACCTCAGTGTTCGTTCTCCTTGTTTCTTATCATGACTACATATTCACCTGGACTGCACTAGACAAATACATCTGTTGCTGTGATGAGAATGATCATTCTACTCTATATCAGCTCATGGTTTCATTACAAAACACACATAGTTAAGCAGTGACTACTTGTACAAGGTAGTAAGGTAGTAAGAAAGAAAGCCACTTTCTCTGCATGGAACTTTAGAGTGTCTTCGAAACTGTTATGGTGTCATCAAGGTATTTAAATTGGTGACTGCTTACTGACCATATAGTACCAGCCTCCATTCCCACTCGTTTGTTTGTTTACAGCACTCCCCCCTAGCCATTCTGACAGACAGCCGGCCGTGTTGATGTTGATGGATGGACATTATTCTCCCTGCATGTCCCGGGCCTCATTCTGCCTGTCATCTCCATGTGATCCACTGCCTCATTGTGAATGAACCGTACCGCCACCTTGATGCGTCATCCACTACTGTACACGGTCTGGGGACTAACTGCCTGGCTCAGTGTTCTGCAGCTGTTGTTGTGTTGGATGCACCGCTTGACATCCATCCTGCTGCTACACACTGTGGAGCTAGCTGCCTTGAACGCCACTCAGGAGATGTCGCTTCCTTAAATCTCTCAACAACAACATATCATTGTTCTGTCTTCCTTCAGACATTCCTCATCTGTCAGGTGTCTTCTGTCCTTTAGATACTGTATGTCTGATCGTACAGAAGAAACAAACTGTTACTGTGCAACCCAAACAAGTGGCAGGAGTATCTTTTTGGCAAATACAACTCGGTTTTTGTCTGTTTTATGAACATTGACTTTAACAATGAAAGCCATTATGCAACTCAATTATCCTTGATGAAGTGTCATTATGGCCTAAATTGCTATGTGGCATAGGGCCTTTTCTAGTTGGATCAGTTCCTCTCACTTTCACAATAGCATTCAACTGTCTGTCACTGACAAACAAGTAGTACAGTAAACGAGAAACGTCTAGGTTTCATATATTATAGGCCCATTTCCATTCACAATATTATATTGTTTAGATTGTACCTGTTTATGCAGACATGTTCATATTTTCTTTGTGTGGGAAGCCGCCGTAATTGTGCTCTGTACTTTGTGTTTTTTCACTGTTTTCCCCATCAGACCGCCACAAGGTGTGCCCAGGTGGGGAACCCCTTCTCCCCTCTTACCCCTCTTTCTTCTGCTTAGACCAGGATCACGTCTCTAAACCTGTATGAGTAAAGGGTTTCCTTTACAGACCAGGAGCCTCTGCCATGTCCCTCTGATAGCTTTCAAAATAAACCTCTCTCTCTTTCTGGGAGTTCACTCTCCAATCTGAATGTAAGAGACTCAAGTAAAACGTGTTCATAATTGATGATTGGCCTAAATTCCAGCATCATCACTGGCTATACTGGCCATTCTAATCATTATGCAGACTCTTTGTATTTATTTTCACTCTTTTATGCCCAAGTCAAATACTCTCAGCTAATGTAAACACAAATTCATGTTTATTCTGTTAACTCTTTTCCCTGGGTGACCCACCAAGCAGAGACCTATCGGTGCACACATTAAAACATAATACAGTCTTGTTCCACATGGACAGAGAGAGAATCTAAGACTACCATTAGAGTAGTGGTAAAAATAGCTGGTGCTGACAGAACATGGTGGTTTTGGTTCTCCTTCCAGGGAGATGAAGTATGGTACAGACCAGCCACCTGTACCTGATAATTATGCCTCATTAAATATTTAACAAGCTTCTCTCATAGCTCTGTCACCATCCAGACCCTGCAGAAAACTCCAAACGCTCCCAATGAACCTCCCAAGTCACATGTGTTTTTCTACAAACTGGTCAAGATTTATTTGAAAGCTATCAGAATGTCATGTGTGGTTTGTCATGTGTGAGTGTTGTGTGATCTCAAACCACAGGCTCTACTTACTGTGAAAGCATGCTGGACTAATGTGCATCAGAGCATGAACGTTGCATGCTGCTGTGGTAGAGTAGAGCTATACCAGAGCCCCACACCATCATATCACATGACCATGCTGTGTTGGGAATACTAGAGTTACAGGATGGCCTTTATTCCCAGTTGGATGGGAAGTGATATGTCTGTTTGTGTGTGTGTGTGTGTGTGTGTGTGTGTATGTGCCTGTGTGCGTGCGTGCGATTCCAGCTGCCAGCAGACAGGGAGGAGGCGGGGTAGGGAAGGGGAAGATGTAGTGTGTTGGCAGATTTGTTGCTCTCTGTTGTCATCTTCCTCCTTCTGGACTGTGTTGTTGGTGCCGTGTTAGTCATTTCCACTAGAGGCTGAGGTGTTTACAAGTCTCTCTTTATCTATTAGTTGATGAGAAACATAGGTTACGGCCAGTGACTGCTGTGTTGGATTTACTTTAACAACAGATTAATTAATGTTGTATTTAAGAGCAGTCTCCAAATTTAGAGAGATGGAGATGAGATTAAGTGACATTGGTGTGGAACATTTTACCCTGTGTTATGATATCGAAGTTGACTGTAATGTATATTGATAAGGAGCATTTATATGACATGTATTGATGTGAAGTATCACATACTGATAGTGTCAATTTATTTATCAGTTGTTGACTCTTTATTGGGGTCATTAAAATCCCTAATTGTTTCACCAATGGGATGCTTTACCTTAAACCAATTACCATTTTGTGTACTGTACCATACATTGGTACATGATTTTACACCATGATTTTACATAATATGCAATATGTTGTATCACTTCATTTTACATTTTACAGTTTAATCATTTAGCAGACGCTCTTATCCAGAGCGATTTACAGTTAGTGAGTGCATATTTCGTTTTATTTTTTTCATTTTTCATTTTACATAATATGCAATATTATGTATCACTTCATTGTATTTCATTTGGAGATGCCTGCATTGTGAGGCATTTGTATTGCTATTCTCACAGCTCCCCAAGGTGCTGATTCAGCAAGAGATTTTCTGAGTCTGTAGGGAACATTAATGTACATGGAGAGTTAATGGGATTCTGCTCAGAATTCTTGACGTTGGTTCAGAAGATTTTCTGTTCTTCCACCCATTGTGTCTGAGAAAGTCTATTAAATCACTTGTTCCTGTATTTCCCCATCAGTCTTAATACTCTACATCCTCACTGACATCCTGTCATCTTCTCCCTCAGTCGCCTGTCTGTATCACCATCCCATCTTAACGACTTAGCGAGGATGTGTGTATGAAACAGCATTGGTTCCTTTAAAAAGAAACATCACTGTGTCTTTTGTATCACTGGTTAGCGTTATTCTGCAGAAACCTGATGCACAGTCTATAGCGTGTATTTACTTGATTTCTTTTCTGGTGTTATTTGCATGGAGAAATATGTGTTGAGATATAATGCTATAAATCCAGAAAGTGTCTAATTCGCTCATGTAATCCAGGATTACATGCTACGCTTATCTGAATGATTTGGAGAGGCATGATCCTATGTGAGATTACTAATCCATTCTCAGTTGGGGCTGGGTGTTGGTTGTCACAGACAATTTACCGTCCCAAGGGCATCTACAGCTTTGACAAAAATGTTTACCCATGTATTATGCGTTGTATTTTTCTACCATCATTCTGAATGTCTTCTATTGAATACAATGTATTTAAAGTAGTGGGAATATAGTACCAACCGTTCTCCTACAAATCTAATTTCTTTTTTTTAGAATGAATATTTCCAGTCACGTTTGGTCAAGACCACTAGAGAGCATTCTTCAAACACTTTCTGTTTATTAGTCTAAGCCTTACGATTCATGAAACATTTAAAAGCAACAGTGATTTATCAACAATCTACTGACTTCTGTCACAAGTGGTTTGCCTCTTTTGTAATGCAATTGTTGTTTGAGCAATTTATGAATACAACTATCTTCTCACAGGTTTTAGTAGTTGAGTGAAGACCTTACAGATTTGTTGTCTAATTTAGTGTTTTTCTTGTGCAGAGGGTCCAAAGGAAAGGACATCAGCACCATCAAGTCCCTCAGAGTGCTGCGAGTCTTACGGCCCCTCAAGACCATCAAACGCCTGCCAAAGCTGAAGGTACCGTATGGGACTTACACTACACTACAGTCACATGTATTCACTGCTGTTGACTTATTAATGAGTGTTGTCAGGACATAATCATCAGTGTGTACAGTATCTAATCCAGCCCCATGTTTCTGTGTGGGGGGGTGTCCTTTCTCAGGCTGTGTTTGACTGCGTGGTCAACTCCCTGAAGAACGTCTTCAACATCCTCATTGTCTACATGCTCTTCATGTTCATCTTTGCTGTCATCGCTGTGCAGCTGTTCAAGGGAAAGTTCTTCTACTGCACCGATGAGTCTAAGGGACTGGAGAAGGACTGCAGGTAGGTCTACAGCATTTTGAAATGAAACAGGAGAAGGCATATGAACAACGTTGGCACCAAGGCACTGGGCCCAACAGTCTGATAGAGCAAACCATGGAATAACGGTAACAGCACTAGGCAGGGCTCCCCCTCCTGCCTGGCTCTGGCTTGCAGCTTTGAATGCCGCTATGCCAGTGTACAATTATCTTCCCCAATAGAGAGAAGCACAGCCCAGTGCTGCTTTGAAAATGATTACAGTAATTATGTGTTTTTGTTTGGGGATCTTATTAATTTGTGGACGGTGTCAGTCTAATCAAAAGAGTATCTCAGTATTCATATTCCTGTGCAGTAAGTTGTACGCCACTCCCCCCCGTCCCCCTCCCCCCCGTCCCCGTCCCGTCCCGTCTCGCTCTCTCTCCCCTAAACAGAGGTAGTTTCCTGGACTACGATAAGGATGAGGTGGCTGCCCAGCCCCGGGTGTGGAAGAAGTATGAGTTCCACTATGACAACGTGCTGTGGGCCTTCCTCACTCTCTTCACTGTGTCCACCGGAGAGGGCTGGCCCGAGTAAGTCCACTTTCCAGGTTCCTTTTGAGTAGCTCTGTAAAGTTGAGGTCTCTGGTGGACTGGTCGCTCTCAGACAGACAGGCAGTAGAACGGGTGAACGGGCCTGGGGATATGTTCGGACAATATGCTGTAGCTCTCAGGCAGATACACAGACGGACAAACAGACAGACTGACAGACAGACAGACATACAGTAGAACAGTAGAGGGTGAACAAGCCTGCCCTGGGGATATGTTCTGAGAATGTGCTGTGCTAGTCTCTGTAATTGTCTTTAATTGTCTGTAATTTATATAATATCTAAGCAGAAACCAAATTACTAGGGGTGCAGCTAGACAACAGCTTATCATGGTCGTCTCAAATAACTCATCTATGTAAGAAAATAATTAAAACTACATGCAAGATCAGAAGGATAGAAAAATATTTACCGTGAAAGATTATTAAGCAAACAACCCAAGCATTAATTGGGAGTCAGGTGATCTACTGTTCTGTGGTCTGGGGAAATGCATCAGCAAGTGAGATTAAGAGGCTGCAGATTGCCCAGAACAAAGCAGCAAGGATTGCTCTAAGGTAGAGATATTATTATTATGTTGTAGTCATGCACAATGCTCTTGGGTGGTCATCAATCAACAAGATAATAAAAAAAAAAACATGCTTATTTTATTTCACAATGTACACCATTTAAAATGGCCAAACATTCAGTGTGCCGGCTTGTCGGGTCAGCACCCCAGAGAGTGTCTTCTGTGCATAATTCTCTTTCTTATTCCGGCTCCTCTGTCCTCCTCAATGAAATCATTGAATTAGCTATGTTATTAAACAATCCAGTGATTTATGATATGTAAAGATTATGGACTGGTGAGTCCTTTAGGTCAGGGGAGAAGTCCATTAAATAAGCCTCAGTCCTCATAACCTGGAGGGCTAATTGGCCAGGCTCTCTCTCTCTCTCAGATGGGTTATTACTGTAAAGACTATCTTAACACGGCTGATGAAAATGAACCTTTGTATCAGCAGCGTTGAACATTAATCACATGCCTATTACATTTTAACAAAGGCTTTTAATTGACTATGTCCCTAATTTTAGACATAGAACTTTAAATAGTTTATTTTCCAGTTAGGTTTTAGTCATAAACTGTCCCAGCAGTTTAACCAAAGTTGACTGTTGTGGTAAGTGGTTCCATATATTGACAGCATGGTTCCTGTGTTCCTCTCCAGTGTTCTGAAGCACTCTGTGGATGCTACCTTTGAGGACCAGGGTCCCAGTCCAGGCTACCGTATAGAGATCTCCATCTTCTACGTGGTCTACTTCGTGGTCTTCCCCTTCTTCTTCGTCAACATCTTCGTGGCTTTGATCATCATCACCTTCCAGGAGCAGGGAGACAAGGCCATGTCAGAGTGCAGCCTGGAGAAAAATGAGGTAGAGTACGGGAAAAAACTCACTTCGAAGCAATAACAATTCATATTTCTTCCAAGTATACTTTCTCCATTTGTGATGTGTTGGTCATAAGTGCCCTGTGCAGTCCAAAGCTCACTATGCTCTGTAGATATTACCACCCTTACATAATGCTGAGTACTCAGTGCAGGTACAGTCTTTCTCTCACTGCTGTTGTTGTTGTTTTTTATGCTGGGTTCAGTTGTGCGTGTTGAGGCGGTGAGGCTGCAGTGGATCCTGCAGTAGCAACAGATGCAGTACAGCCTCCCAGGTGAGGGCCAGTGTGACAGGTCCACAGGTCCACGATTAATTCTGGAGCCCCGTCTGTGGTTACACGGGTGGACACCAACCCAGCGAGCCATCCCCTATCCCCCCTACCTCATGTCTACCAGGACCCTATTAGATAGATATACAGTATCTCCCTCCGTCCTTATTCTGAACTAACACAACAGATACGTCTCCCTGTGTCTGTTTGTATGCTAACCTAACTTGACTTGGCTAACTGGAGCCAGAACACAGCCAGGAGGAGCTAGCCATGTATCCATCCTCTGGATTCAGACATCTCCTCTGCACATGGCTCTGATAGAATCATGACTCTCTGCTTGCTGTCTAGTAAGATATTCATTGTTTTCTTCACAGTATTTCCTTCTGAGTTGATGATACAGATGCAGTGGTCCTAATGAAGGCAATGGTTGAAAGAGTGATGGATTGACAACTGATGATTGTGCTGATGGTCATGATGATGAGGAAATGGATGGCGATTATGAAAGGGAATATTGGATGCATGTCATTTCCGTCTCATTCTTTTCAGAGGGCCTGCATTGACTTTGCCATCAACGCCAAGCCACTGACCCGCTACATGCCAGAGAATGTGCAGTCCTTCCAGTACCGGATGTGGAAGTTTGTGGTGTCACCCCCATTTGAGTACGCCATTATGATCATGATCGCCCTGAACACCGTGGTGCTCATGATGAAGGTTGGTACAGTCCATCTCAGTCACCATAAAATATAGTAGGATATGACTAGGGCCTGGATTTTTTCCTAGTCTGATCGCGTGGCCAGGAAAAACTCCTACTCACACAGTGTTGGTGTTTTAGGAGGTATAGCTATCTGCTTATCAAGTCTCTCTCTCTCTCTCTCGCTCTCTCACTATCTCTCTCTCTCTCTCACACGCTCTCTCTCACTCTCACTCCTACTCACTCACTCATTCACCCACCCTGCACCAGTTCCATGGAGCTCCAGACTTCTACGAGGCCATGTTGAAGCACTTCAACATCGTCTTCACTGCCCTCTTCTCTCTGGAGTGCATTCTGAAGATCATCGCCTTCGGTCCGCTGGTCGGTTTGCTGTCGTTCTTCCTGTTTATCTGCATGCTGTCAATATGGCAAAGGTTATCAATGATTTGAAGTTTATTGAATTCATGCACTGCATGCCTTGAGTTTGTGAGTGATATTCAATCCCTCTCATTCCAGAACTACCTGAAGGATGCCTGGAACGTGTTTGACTTTGTGACGGTGCTGGGAAGTATAACTGACATCGTGGTCACAGAAATCAATGTAAGCTAAGAGTCCAGCAGAGCACACAATGTGCTTCTTCCACTTTCCTCGATATACATTACAATACATTCCTGCAGTCAAATGACCAAATCACCCTCTAGTGGCCCCATGGGTGGAATGTTATTAATATTTTCCATAATTTCATAATTAATAAACATGATTTATTAAACGCAGAAAATCCGGAGTTTCTATGTCTATATTTTAGTATTCTGTGGTGTATATAAAGTATAATATTGGGATCCAAACTCAAAACTGAATAAATGTCAACTCTATATCTGACATGGTGTCTTATGTTTTTAAGCCCATAACCATTTGTGTGAGGTGTATACTTTTGTTTCAAAGTAGATTTGTTTAAGACTACCAAGAAACACTCTGTGTGACCCTGATTTTGCCCACTGCAGTAAAAGGTTAATAAGGCAGAGTACTGGGAGTTTAGTGACATGCAGAGACATAAGGCTGTATAGGCAGTTTGTGTATACAGAGTGGGCTTGGCCTGATGTGCTGAATAGCCGTCTCAGCAAAGATGGCTTGGCTCGGGCCCAGAGGGGGAGAGAGAGAGTTTGTGAACAGAGCTACATGTTAACATTATTGATTCTTCACTGATGCCTGATATGGGCTCTGAGTGAGAACGTGAGAACGTGAGGCAGTTCAGCTGAATGCAACAGGGAATAGGATTTGTGTGTGCGTGTGCATGGGTGTGTGTGTATCATTATTACCATCTCCTAGTAATTATATGTGAATCATTCAACATGTTTCTCTCAGTCCCTGTAGTACTTGTTTTTTAATGTTCTCCTAGTAATACAGTATCTGTATCTGTCCAGTATCCTACAGTATCTGTCCAGATGTCTGTATCATTGTCCAATGCTCTGACTGATTTAAGTGTGTGTTTTGAGCTGACAGGCTTTCTTTATGTCTCTCTCTCTCTCTCTCTCTCTCTCTCTCTCTCTCTCCCTCTCTCCCTCTCCCCCTCTCCCTCTCCCTCTCCCTCTCCCCCTCTCCCTGTCGCCCTCTCCGCATTGTCCTCTTGTTGAATGTCTTCACTGATGTGCCCACCATCTGCTACGGCTAAACAACTGCTCTTATAGACAACGGTGAGTGACTACCCTCTTCCTGTCCCATTGCTCTTTCTCCTTCCATTCTTCTGCTCTTTTTTTCTCAACACTTTTTTGTTGTTGTTGTTTTATTTTACTTTTTGCATTGTTGGTTAAGGGCTGTAAGTAAGCATTTCATGGTAATGTCTACACCTGTTGTATTCGGCGCATGTGGCAAATACGATTTGATTTGATGATCTACAGCACTGTGTCTACAGGTTTGAATGGATGTATTGTTTGGCCTCCTTTAGCAAGCTAAACCTGGACCAACCAAATACAATCATGTTGTTTAATCTGCATCATTGTCATTATGTAGTGATTTGGGGTCATATTTTGAATGCCTCCAATGAATGGGCTGTAGTGTTGACTGTTTTTGTCTCCTGGCCCCACAGGACCGGCTTTTGAACCTGAGTTTTCTGAGGCTGTTCAGAGCAGCTCGTCTCATCAAGCTACTGAGGCAGGGCTACACCATCCGTATCCTGCTGTGGACCTTCGTCCAGTCCTTTAAGGTGACACACACACAAACACCTGCACGCACGCACGCAGGCACGCACACAACACATACACGTGCACACAAAGACAAACACACACACACATACCCACCCACACACACACACACCTCACCCACTGCCATGGCCCTAATGGTCCCACCCACTCAACCCTAAAACATCCTCTACTTCCAGGCCCTGCCCTATGTTTGCCTTCTGATAGCAATGCTGTTCTTCATCTATGCAATCATCGGTATGCAGGTGGGTGCTGCTTCCATTATCTCCTCAAATGTTCCCTCAAAATAATTGGATTATACATGCCTACAGACTAATGGTGTGAAATTGTGTTTTTTATTGAATAAGAAAATTGTTATGGAATGTAATGCATTTACTGTCATGATCAGTGGGTATGATCAATCTCTTACTTTTCCAGGTGTTTGGAAACATTGAGCTCAACGAGGACACAGCCATCACTCACCACAACAACTTCCGCACTTTTCTCCAGGCTCTCATGCTACTGTTCAGGTATATACACCCTTTCCTTAGTTACTCCTTCCTCTTCCTCTCTCTCCCTCTCCCTCTCCCTCTCCTCTCCTCTCCTCTCCTCTCCTCTCCTCTCCTCTCCTCTCCTCTCCTCTCCTCTCCTCTCCTCTCCTCTCCTCTCCTCTCCTCTCCTCTCCTCTCCTCTCCTCTCCTCTCCTCTCCTCTCCTCTCCTCTCCTCTCCCTCTCCTGTAACTGTAAGCCAGGGTTGGTATGTATTCTCTTGTAATTGGGGCATGCAGCAGAGTGGGCTGTGCGTACTGTACTGTGCCAGGCACCCCCCCAGGTTACACGTCTTCTGGGTAGTGCTGCCTGGAAATTAAAGTGGTCTTGTGTCCTCCTCTCCCACTCTGCCACAGCATCCCTTTGTTCTCTCAGGGCCCTCCAGTCCAGATCATCATGATAGGTTTATATTAGTCAACAAACTCCAGGAAACACAGAGATCATTTGAACAGCCACCCTGCTCTGGCCTCTTCTCTGTTCTGCCAAGCAGCAGAGTGAGCATGCAGTTTGAATTGCTACTCTGAAGGATCCTCCACCATAGTTGGAACAGGAACTAGGAACTGGGAACATGTTTTAGTACACTGTGAACATCTTCCAAAATGACTCAAAAGGTATCTTTCTTTTACTGTATGTCACTATGTCTGTCTGTCTGTCTGTCTGTTCGCTGTCTGTCTGTCCACTGTCTGTTCGCTGTCTGTCCCCTGGCTGGCTGGCTGGCTGTCTGTCTGTCTGTCTGTCTGTCTGTCTGTCTGTCTGTCTGTCTGTCTGCCTGCCTGTCTGTCTGTCTGTCTGTCTGTCTATCTGTCTGTCCACTGTCTGTTCGCTGTCTGTCTGTCTGTCTGTCTGCTGTTTTTCTGTCTGTCTGTCTGTCCACCCCTGTGTTCTCCAGGAGTGCCACGGGGGAGGCGTGGCATGAGATCATGCTGTCGTGTTTGAGTCACAGAGCCTGTGATGAGAGGTCAGGCAACCTGGAGAAGGAGTGTGGCAGCGACTTCGCCTATTTCTACTTTGTCTCCTTCATCTTCCTCTGCTCCTTCCTGGTCAGTACTGATGTCATCCAACATACACACATAACCGTTAGATTTGTGTTGATGTGCGGCACAGGACGTTGGTGGCACCTTCATTGGGGAGGACGTGCTCGTGGTAATGACTGGAGCGGAATGGGTGGAATGGTATCAAATACATCAAACACATGGTTTCCATTTACTCAGATCCAGCCATTATTATGAGCCATCCTTCCCTCAGCAGCCTCCACTGATGTGCAGTCTGGAATAAGTGATGTTAACTTTAGGCAATGATCTGAAACGTAGGATTAGTAGTTACCTAATGTTGTGCAAAACTATTTAGCTGTCTATTGTGCTGTCATACTGCGTCTATTCCCATAAGTCCTTGTTAAACCTCTCTTCCAGATGCTTAATCTGTTTGTGGCTGTGATCATGGATAACTTTGAATACCTGACTCGAGACTCGTCTATACTGGGGCCTCATCATCTGGATGAGTTCATCCGTGTTTGGGCTGAGTACGACCCTGCTGCCTGGTATGTGTCCCCCTCCCTCCCTATTTCCCTCCCTCTTTCTCTCCCTCCCTCCCTCTCTCCCTCCCTATTTCCCTCCCTCCCTATTTCTCTCCCTCCCTATTTCCCTCCCTCCCTCTTTCTCTCCCTCCCTCCCTCCCTCCCTCCCTATTTCCCTCCCTATTTCCCTCCCTATTTATCTCCCTCCCTCCCTATTTCCCTCCCTCCCTCCCTATTTCCCTCCCTATTTCCCTCCCTCCCTATTTCCCTTCCTATTTCCCTTCCTATTTCCCTCCCTCCCTCCCTATTTCCCTCCCTCCCTATTTCCCTCCCTCCCTCCCTATTTCTCTCCCTTCCTCCATCTGGCTGGGGCACCTACTTTATCTCACCCAGTCAGAATGGAATCTAGTATTACTGCTGCTAGTATGGAGGGGACTGACTGACACTGCCTGACACTTTGTGGCTTTCTGACAATCATCTATGTAGATGGTATGGTAGCATACCTCCTAGTACCCAATCAGCCCTCTGATTATCATTGTTGTCTTGAAGCTGTCCTGAAGTTGTTGTTTCTATATCTGCTTGTTCTTTTTGCAGCGGACGGATTCGCTATAACGATATGTACAACTTGTTACGAATTATCTCACCCCCCCTTGGCTTAGGGAAGAACTGCCCTAATAGGGTAGCATACAAGGTTTGCAACCCCAGAACATTTCCTCCACTAGGGTGCTTTGTGTACCTATGCCAAGAGACGTAACTGAATGGCTGTGCACCAATGACTCGCCTACACACTAGCACCCGCCCTTCCAGACTGACTGGCTTTGGTTAATGATGTCGGACAGGAAACAAAGCTTTCAAAGCCCCAACTTTGCCTGACATTGGAATCCCTATGCAATGACTACTTTCTATATGGTGGGTCGAGGTATAAAGTGAATACATTCTGGTCTGTACCTGGTCCGTCTTCTATCTTTGTACAGTTAGATTAAACACTGATGTTTAGGCCCAAACGCTAGATGTAAACATTGTAAAGAGAAGGGAAGGCTTTAATTAATTCTGGCATTGAAACCTTTGTTTCCGTGCTCCTGGTGAACCCCCTCCCCCTGGATGTCTCTCAGCATGCAGAAGCAGACATCCTCACTACGTACGATGCTGTCATTCTCTCCCCATTAGCATCCTGTGTGTTCTGCTTCTCACTACAGACTCACTTCCATCCCATGTCTCCCCTCAGGGATCTGAGCAGCTCACTTCTTCCTGAGCTGAGTTTACCACTGTACCGATGCATCCCTGGTCCACTGTGGCCAAAGATGGCATCCATCTCCATGTCACTACTGGAAATCTAAATAACACAGATTTCTGCTTTTGTTTTTTCCTTTTCATTTTGTTTTATTTTTTATTGATTTATTTATTCCCTTTTGTTCCTCTCCTCCTTGTCTAACTTCCCCATCCTTCTCTATTTGGCTTTTTGTTTCCTACTCTGTGAAGTGGCCGTATCAAGTACCTCGATATGTATCAGATACTCCTCCACATGTCCCCACCCTTAGGTTTGGGAAAGAAATGTCCGCCAAGAGTCGCCTACAAGGTAGCCACTCACTCTGCTTGACCTGTCTTCCCATTGGCTTAACCTCCAGCCAATCTCTGTGCTCTGCAGCGTTCTCTTGTTTATTTTGTTTGTTTTGCTACTGCTCTGATCTTTTTCGTGTAGCCACCTCCCTCCCCCTCTTTCTTTGGGCATAGCTACTTTCTTTGGAGCAAGCTCAGCTGGTGTGGTGATGTCCACTAAAGGCAGAGAGAAACAGTAGACCCTGAGATACATACAGTATCCACACTATCTGAAAGCTTGTTACTAAGCATTTAGTTACATTTACGGTAGTAGGTGTTAAACTCCTAAAATATGGATAATGTATACATCATATGATTTCATATAATCCATTCTCTGTCATTTAATACATCCAACACAGCAGACATGCACAGATTAATAATTGGAATAATATTTATATGTTATTTTACAACGCATACAAAAAGTCATATTAGACCAATCCAGCACTGTCCCCAGACAATTTAAATCATGTATCAATCAATATACAGTCTTATAGGAAAGGGGTTTAGTATTGCTCTCCCTCTCCTTTATCTTATTTTAGTCAATCCCCTGAGTTGTGTGCCTACTGAGGGTTTTTGTCTTGCCAGTGTGTGTCGCTTCTGTGTGTGTTTTACCCTCTCTGATCCTATCTCTCATTCTCTCTCATCCTGTCTTTCATGTCTACTTTCTCTCTATTGATGGGTGTTCCCATGTGTGGGTAGGGGTGTTTGTCTCACCCCTCCCCTCCCCTCCTCTCCTCTCTCATTCTGACTTGGGTCAGCCTTACTTTTGCACTCCCTCTGATCGTAGGTGAATGCTTTTTGTGTTCATGGGAGCTCAACTCTACCACAATAACTTAAATATCAAACATAGTGTTATATATGCATGTAGTGGTGTAGTTATCATCCCTTTGATAAGCAGTTCAGGTTATTTTTTTATTTTTTTTGCTCAGTCTTAGTCCTCAAGATGTTATTGACATGAGCAGAACTGATTATTTTTTAACTCAGTTTAAGATTGTTAGGAGGCAACCACAGAGTCGAGCTCCTGAGATCTTTGAGGCACTTCCATGGTTATGCGTACATGCCTTTTCTCACCATTATTTCGATCAATGTCAGTCTTGCACCGGTGCACTTTGACCTGCAGCATGGTGCATACTGTAGCCAATAGCAGTGAATGTTTACTTTGCATCCTCGTTGTACTAGTTGAGAAAGCTTTTTGTGTGCTGTAGCAAAATTATCCACAAATAATCCTAAAACCTTCCAAATGATTCATTTACAAGAATAAATCTGAAGAACAAACAATCACATCTTATTGTATTGTTGAAATAAAAGCAGGTAAAGCACTCAATATACTGTACATGAGTCCTCTGTGAATATTACCAGCAGCACACAGACTGGTTTCTCCTGACTGGTCAATGGTCTGGATGAAGTGTTAAACAGTAAAAGTGTGTTCTAACCTCCGTCCACACACTCTCTCCAGCGGCTAGTCAAGATGAACATGCCCATCGCTGATGACAACACAGTTCACTTCACCTCTACTCTCATGGCCCTGATCCGGACGGCCCTGGAGATCAAACTGGCCTCAGGTGAGACTGCTCTGTCCCCTCTCTCTCCCTATCCTCAGCCCTCTCCCTTGTCCCCTCTCGCTCCCTATCCTCTGCCCTCTACCCCGTCCCCTCTCTCTCCCTCTCCCCTGTCCCTCTCTCCCTATCCTTTTACCCCTCCTCTGTCCCCCCGTCCCCTCTCTCTCCCTCTCCCCTGTCCCCTCTCTCCACTCACCCCTGTCCCTTCTCTCTCCCTCTCCCCTGTCCCCCTCCCCTGTCCCCTCTCTCCCCCCACCCCTGTCCCCTATCTCTCCCTCTCCCCTGTCCCCCTCCCCTGTCCCCTCTCTCCTCTCCCTCCCCTGTCCCCTCTCTCTCCCTCTCCCCTATCCCCCTCCCCTGTCCCCTCTCTCCACTCACCCCTGTCCCCTCTCTCTCCCTCTCCCCTGTCCCCTCTCCCCTGTCCCCTCTCTCTCCCTCTCCCTGTCCCCCTCACCTGTCCCCTCTCTCCCCCACCCCTGTCCCCTATCTCTCCCTCTCCCCTGTCCCCCCCCCCTGTCCCCTCTCTCCTCTCCCCTCCCCTGTCCCCTCTCTCTCCCTCTCCCCTCTCCCCCTCCCCTGTCCCCTCTCTCCACTCACCCCTGTCCCCTCTCTCTCCCTCTCCCTGTACCCCTCCCCTGTCCCCTCCCCTGTCCCCTCTCTCCTCTCCCCTCCCCTGTCCCCTCTCTCTCCCTCTCCCCTGTCCCCTCCCCTGTCCCCTCTCTCCCTCCCCTGTCCCCTCTCTCTCCCTCTCCCCTTTCCCCCTCCCCTGTCCCCTCTCTCCCTCTCCCCTATCCCCCTCCCGTCCCCTCTCTCCACTCACCCCTGTCCCCTCTCTCTCCACTCACCCCTGTCCCCCTCACCTGTCCCTCTCTCTCCCTATCCTCTGCCCCTTCCCCTGTCCCCCCTCTCTTCCCCCTCCCCTGTCCCCTCTCCCCTGTCCCCTCTCTCTCCTTATTATCTTCCCCTCTCTCCCTCCCTATCCCTGCCCTCTCAGTTGCTGGGCGTCTGCTAAAATTCCACTGTCCAACACACCCTTGGAGTGTGTGATACATGATAGGAGTGGTGCATACTGTGCCTCTGAAATCTATCCTTACTTTTAATGAGGCCAACTTGATTAGAGACAATGCATTCGAACTCAAGCAAAAGCAAAAAACACTAGTTGTAAATGTTAGATGTAGCTATCCGTCACATGTTGTCTTCCCAGACAGACAAACAGACAGACAGACGTTGTTATGTCCCCTGGATGTGTAGCAGGTGCAGATGCTGCTTGTTTGTTGCTTACAGAGGGGTTTGCATTAGTAGATATGGGTCCCATTTGGTCTCATTAGGCTACTCTGTGGTGGGCTTTGTGTTTAGGGCCTGTACTGCAGAGTGAAGGATGGCACAGTACATTATGCTTTTCTCTAGCTTCACTGCTCACTGAGCTATTCTCTATTCTCTGTCTGCTTCTCCTCCACAATGACTCTGAAAACTCATGTTTACTTTCCTGTGTTTGTTGCTTGTTGCTATACTTCTTGAAATAGATCATTGTGTGTATTTGATGCTAGAAGATTCTATTTTCTCTTGTGATCTTCTCATCAGGGATGGTTGCCCAGCGTCTCTCTGATGCTGAACTGAAGAAAGAGCTCACCCAGGTTTGGCCAAGTCTCTCACAGAAGACTATGGATCTGTTGGTGACACCACACAAACGTAAGCACCTCTGCATGGCAGTTCTCTCGGATCCTTTTCACTGATCCTTGTCCTTGTCACTGATATAGTCAGGGGTGCACATAACTTTTTCAGTGAGTTACTCAGGTGAGTACCAGCAGATGGTGTTTGGTACTCACCATATATGTAGCGTGGTCTTAATAAGTGCAGTCTTCTTCACTGTCCTCCTCAGTGCCGCCACCACTGTCCTCCTCAGTGCTGCCATCACTGTCCTCCTCAGTGCTGCCACCACTGTCCTCCTCAGTGCCACCACCACTGTCCTCCTCAGTGCTGCCATCACTGTCCTCCTCAGTGCTGCCACCACTGTCCTCCTCAGTGCCACCACCACTGTCCTCTGCTTCAGCTTCCTGCATGGTAGATGATGAAGATGCTGCAGATGCACCTCCCTGTCCTTGGTTGAGCCTCCGATTAGCTGTCTCCATCCACAGGTCAACAGCAGGCTTTGGGTCAAATGTCTCTGTGGTCTGCTTTGACAGGTGAATGTGCATCAGTGCTGAGAGACGAGCATGTGACAGACAAGATCTGTACTTGGTTTTTATAATGTTGAGATGTGAGAATCCCCTCTCACAAGCTGCACTGCTTAAAGGCAGTGTAAGAGACAGCTTAACCACCTTGTTGATGTTGGAATAAGCATCTGGGTTACTTGTACTTACTATTTGGACCAAGTCATACACAGAAGAGGCTCCCAGGCGTTTTCCTGCCTGCTTTAAGCGCACCCATTCTGTCACAGTGGTATCTTTGTCAAGTTGCAAGGTGGCCTCATATTTCTTGAGAATGCTGCAAACTGTTGTGTTTCCAAAACTGTGGAGGTCTTGCATTTCCTGAGGCCATGTTGAAGGATCAAATACTAAGAAATGATCACATGACTTGAGGGAGTCATATCTGATTTCAAACTCTTCAATTAACCCCCTGAGTATTGTCTCTGTCAGCATCAGCATTGGAAACAGTGTGTGCCCTATGGCTTTCACCATCAAGCAGAAGTGTGAACTGTCCAATGGCCACCATGAGTTCATCCTTACATTCTCCAATGGTCAGCTTTTCCTTCTGAAACCTAATGGATGTGGTGTTCAAAATGTTGCAAATGTCAAGCATGTTTGACAGAAAGCACTGAAAACGCTCTGTGCAGATATGCTGCAAGTCACTGTTATCACTCGTAACCAGTTGCATTTTAATGGCTGGCAATAGTCTTGATATTTTTAACAGTGTTTCATGCCTCCATGCAGACCATCTGATATTATGAAACTTACCCAGTTTCACAAAGGAGATCACATTTTCTTCACATAGCTTATTCAGTGCAGCAGTTTTTTTTTGCTCCACCTTTTTGTAAATAAAACTGCAGCAGCTTGACCACAGAGCGATTAAATGTCTCACAGTAAGGAACGTTGCGATCAGCTGATTTCGCGCAATTCTCCAGTGTGTGTGCGGTGCACAGAATGTGCACAAGGGAGTCTCCAACCGCAGCAAGTTGCCGGAGTTTAGGCACAACGCCGTTGTAGATACCCACGTTGACATCAGCAGTCTGTGCACACAGCGACCAACTTTGTTGTCCAGTCATCCAAGCCTGTGTCCTGGAAAAGTCTCACAAGTCCGTCTGTTATGGCCTGTGCGGTTCGGTCAGCACCCAATTCAATCAGTCCAATAAAGTCCGAAGTAAACTCTCCGTTGCTGGACACAGACACACTGTAAACGATTTCCTGCTCAGTTTTTGTGATGTCCTCAGATCCATCAAAAAGCAGCCCCCCAAAATTCAGCAGACTGCAACTTGGCTCGTAACTCCCCGCTGATGGTGTGAGCGATGCTCTGCATGATCCGTGTGCCCTCTTCACGTGAATGATATGCACCTCCGACATTTACTTCTAGCCGCTTCAGTAAAGGAACATCCTCAGAATAGGAAGACATGGGACGTGCGTGTTTAGCTTTATGGAAGGCGAGGAGAAAAATATTAAACAGAGCTTGCCGCTGTTCTTCATTCAGCTTGTCTCGCCATCTGGCAAGTGGGCGACTGGACATTTATTCTCGGCTAGCTTGTTTAGCAATGGCTTGCGCTACATTCGTGTGCTCCTTGCTCTTTTCATGTTTGTCAAATAAAGGATGGTTGAAATTCTTTGAGCCTTTATAAAATGCACCTGTTTTGTCTGCTAGATGTGGATTTGAGTGGCAAATCTTGCACCACATTTCAATGCGCTCATCGTTAGCTTCAAGCCACTGCACATCTTGGAGCCACTTTTCCGAAAAAAGTATTTTCTTCGGCTCTGGCTCCAGTTGGCGTTTCTTTGTAGCCAAAGAAGCTGCTTAATGTCTGTTGCTTTTTGGACATCCCTGACAGTAGTTGACAAGCAACATGTAATGTGTAAGGTTAGATGAGAAGATCGGTCAAGTACGCAAAGGCGCGTAGTAACACAAGTGGCATTACGCATTCCTGATTTTTGTCGCGCTTGCGTACCTGCGTACCAGTTATGTGCACCCCTGGATATAGTTAATCTTTACAAGAAGGATACTTGGAGTATGTGTGTATCTTTTCATGCTACATCTTAAAGTGGCAAGCCCCCGACTCCTCACTCTGAAACAACATTACACATAGGTTGCCATAACAACCAGAACCCTTTCTCTTACTTGGCCATCAGTTAAGATTCCAGTAGTTGGCTTTGCCTCCACTGACATCTTGTGGCAGGATCTAAGTATCTCACCTGAGAACAATGGTATTTTAGACAGATGCTCCTTCTCTCAAGCCTGGCATGCACCAATTTTCTTCAAACAGCTAAATCACTCTTTGTTGCAAGTGATACCTTTGGGTTGACTGAATTGTATTGGAGATTAAGTGGCATCAGAGGGTCTGGATGAGACCAATAGAGATGGATGAGACAGCAGTTTTCGTCACCCACTCCCCTCTGTCCCTCTCTCAGCCAATGAGCTTACTGTTGGGAAGGTGTATGCAGCCCTGATGATCTTTGACTACTACAAGCAGAACCGAGCCAAGAGGCTCAAGGAACAGCAACAACAGCAGCAGCAACAGAATGCTACTGGCTCCCAGGTAACACACACACACACACACACATTATTGCTGATACCCAGGAGTCACAAATCCCCCCCATGAAAATGTTTTAAACATTTTCTGCCAAAACCAATATGTTGATTCAAATTTCCAAGTTTTGATTTACTATATTTTGGAGGTAGAGCCCTGGATCAATATTGTGCAGTATGTTCAGTATATCAGCATCTTGCCGTCTTTCATCCACAGGGGAAGGTGGGGGCTCTGTTTAAACCGATACTGCCCCTGACTCACAAGCAGGAGAATGTGAAGGAGAAGGCCATGACCAACGTGGAGCCTCCCTGTGAGCTACTGCCTCAGCCCCAGTCTCAGGCCCTACCTACACCTAGACCCAGGTCCACCCTGCTCAATAATGGAGGCACACTGTGAGTTCACTAACATACAGCCAGTGGCAATGTCGCTCTTGTCTTGGGGTAAAACACTATAATACTTTATAATTTTAAAGCTTTAACTTTAAAACAATCATATAAAAGTTCTATGACCGGACTTCCTGGAAAACAGTGGCAAATGTTACTGAGTGGAGTGGACTATCCTGGCAAAAAAAATATTATAATAGAATGACAATAACATCTACATTTGTTTATGTCTAATAATTCAGGCCAGGCCATGATGGCACCATGAAAGGATCGTCCTCCTGGGTGTCAGAGAAGTCTAGAGAGGTCCACAGACCCAGGAGTAAGAGAACTGTCCAAAGGGGCCAGTCTGAGGATGTCCCAAACATAACCATTCCCCAGGTACTGTAGCCAGGCCAGACTGCCCTCTGCTTTAATACACACACATGAACATCATGGCATGCTACCTGCATTTTTTCTCCTGATGTATCTGTTCGCAGTACTTTACTTGACTGGATGTACTTATCTCTATGCAAGCACTTATCTGTGTGTGTGCGTGCATGCATTCATGTTTTTGTGTACGTATGTGTGTGTTATGTCCCTCAGGAGTCAGTGGAGATGAGGAAGATGGACACCAGTGGCAGCACAGTACCTGGTCCTGGGTCTGGACTGGAGAGCCAGGGGAGAGCTGTGTCCATGCCCCGCCTCAACGCAGAGCTGAAGGTACAGACACACCCTAACACACACACACATAATTTGTGAAGCAGATGCTCCATGCCATAACTAAACTCTCTTGGAGAAAGCATGGTTGCGTGGTGTTTCGCATCAGTGGCTATACTGCGGGCAGATTACTATGGTCAGGTGGCTATCTCATCTAATATTGCTGCAGTATAACTGCTAAAAAAAAATTAAAAGATTCCTTCTATTCGTCCAATGAAATATAATCAGCTCCTAATTTCCTGAGTGATATTGATGTTAATCGATTGTTGTGTTTAAGTGCATTCCTTTCAGGTTAAAATGAATGTGTGTTGATCCTACTTTTAGTGCACAGAAGAAGTCCTGG
Organism: Coregonus clupeaformis; assembly: GCF_020615455.1. NCBI lineage: Eukaryota > Metazoa > Chordata > Actinopteri > Salmoniformes > Salmonidae > Coregonus > Coregonus clupeaformis. Next base: position 42,398,090 of record NC_059207.1, read on the forward strand.
ATAATTTGATTAGAGCCTGGCAGACCGCCAACTGCTTGTCCCGTATCGTTTTTCCTTTGCTGCGAACAGAAGAAGAAAAAAATAAATGATAGTGGCTCAAAATGGATGGGTGTAGAAAATCAGAGTGTTCATCCCTCATGCGTTCAGGGAGGAAGAGAGTAATCATGTTACTAAGGATAGACAATGTGAAGAGGGGGATAAATGGAATGAGAGGAGAAGAGGATTGCCTCGTGACTTGCTGTCTAATTTTTCTCACCTTTTCTAACGAGGGCAGGAAATCCTTCATCAAATACAATTAGAGATGGCCTTTCTGAGATTGCTTGCTATTGTTAGAGTGAAATGGGGAGGCATGTAGCCTGAACTCTACCCTGAAACAGACTTGGTCTCCGGCTTGGTTTTCCATGGCTTAATTAGATTTGTTCCCTTCCTTTTTGGGGCAATGCCTCATTTCTCTCTCCCTGGCGATGCCAGCACGATCAGGGCTGTAAATCTCACAGCATGCCTCCACCTCCTCAACATCCTCTTTGTGCACTAGTGACATGTGACACCCAGGGTAGACATGAACCCTCACATGAAGCCTCTCGGAGAGGGAAAATGCCCCTTGTTTCATTCTCAAAGAAGCCCAGTGAGAAGCTAAGCCCAAATCCCTTTAAACTAGAGTGCTGGATGATAAGAGGCAGTACTTGTTGATTTAGTGGTTTCAGCACCTTTTAATATGTATGAAACCCTTTTGATTCCCTAGGGGCAGCTCTGGCCCATAGACTTGCCCCACCTGGCTCTCTGCCAGTTCAGAAGCTTGGCTCACTAGAACAAAAGCTAAATAGCCAGATATGTTTTCTAAGATATCTTAGTATTAATGGTGAAGGGGGCATTGAGTGTCAAAAGACATAGAGACATGGGGGAGTTCTGTCTGCTTGGAATGGGTAATTATGTCTTATTGCCAGGTGCTGAAACACACAATGAGATATCACATATTTACCTTCCTTTAAAAAGAGTATACTGAAAGCCAAATGCCCTCAGTGGCCATTTAAACATAATCATGTCATATTTACAAGCAGATCATTTATTTTTAATCACCATGTTAAGACACCTCTGTAATTGTCCTGCTACTTCTCCTCTATTCTTCTCCTAACTGTTCAATGTCACCTCTCTCAGTCTACCCTCCTCTTTTCTCCTGTCTCTCTGGCCTGATGCTTTCCCATGGTCCTCTTCCTCCTCCTCCTCCTCTGCTGTGTGACAGAGGAGCAAGTCGCGTCACTCCCCGGGGACCCTGCTGGCTGTATGTAGCCCTGTCTCCTCTCCCTCATTATCTCCTCTGCACCAGCTCTACTCTGTTTGTTGATCCCAATGTACTAGTATGTGTCAAACTAGATTATATTTCGTATTAACTGGCCGCGCAGGTGTGTAAAATGCTAGGTTCTGCAAGCATATGATTGTACAGTATTGTCAGTGTTTGACACCAGGTAGAACATTAACAACCCAGTCTACATGTTTTTTGTTCTATAATATACAATGTGGGGGATATACTGTGTGATTTTAGGATGAGAGTTAAGCTCACTGTGAAACTGTAAATCAAAGGTCTAGCCAAGTACAGTGTCTCGTGGAAGAGACTCTTCCTTTGATCATTCTATGGGGACTGTACAACACTCATTAAAACACAGCTGCTGATGCCAAGCTGCTCTTAGATACCAAGCCTATGGAGTTTGTCAGTAGTAAACTAGTGATCAGATGGAGCTGTTTTGGAGAGAGAACGGTCTGCTGCTACAGGTGGAAACATAGCCTCAGTTTCCTCTTTGATGCTCTTTTCCTCAAGCAGCCATCTAAGACTCAGGGAAATTGGTAGCAGTGTCTATGATTTTACCAACAGCAATCTAGGTAGGTTGCTCTGTTTTTGAGGACACTGAAAATGTGAATAGTATATTTTGCAGCAAGGCTCTGCAGGATATAAATGGTGTTTCACAATGGAGTCAGAGAGGTGTACAGTACACCAGAGGAGGCTGGTAGGAGGAGCTATAGGAGGACGGGCTTACTGTAATCCCTATTCCACCATGGACTAGTCAGTGATTCCTAGTTCCCATGGACTAGTCAGTGATCCCTATTCCTCATGGACTAGTCAGTGATCCCTAGTTTCCATGGACTAGTCAGTGATCCCTAGTTCCCATGGACTAGTCAGTGATCCCTAGTTCCTATGGACTAGTCAGTGATCCCTAGTTCCCATGGACTAGTCAGTGATCCCTAGTTCCCATGGACTAGTCAGTGATCCCTAGTTCCCATGGACTAGTCAGTGATCCCTAGTTCCCATGGACTAGTCAGTGATCCCTAGTTCCCATGGACTAGTCAGTGATCCCTACACCCCCCTATTCCTATTTGTCCCACACAGCCTGTTCCTGCCTGCAGCCCAATGAAGCGCTCTGCGTCCACCCACGCCCCCCAGCGCCCCCAGGAGGTGAATCTGCGTGACTTCACCCTGGAGAGGCCCAGCACCCAAGAAAGGCCTCAACACCACCACCACCACCGCTGCCACCACCACCGCCGAGAGAGGGACAAGAAGCAGCGGTCACTGGACAGGACGCCAAGCACCGCTGGTTAGTGCACAGATACACACTATAAACACATCATGTTTTCAATGTGGAATTACAGGGATCTCTTTTTCATTAAAGTTACAGGGTGTCATATGTTATATGAGTGCCGACCCACCATTACCCTGATTACAAAATGTGGGTGTTTAACCATACAGTCCTGCAGCTCACTGTCCCCTGGTGTCACTAGAGTCTGAATGTATAGCCCTCTCTGCCTTATTGCCTTCCATCCAGTCAGAGGGTGAGAAGCAGACCACAGCCCAGCTGGCTGGGGCTCATCTGTTATAGAGATGCGCTCTGGGCTCCATGGAGGCATCGTTCAGGCCTGGGTGTTACAGTGGAGCTCTGCAGCTGATCTTTATTACACAGATAAAAGGGACTGACAGACCAAAGGCTACCCAATGACCTGCTAATTTATGGGCACCTCTTGTCTCAGCAGGGCAATGCTGAGGAGAGGATATTTTTTGGGAAGAAAAGCCTTCGGTGTGCTAGTAGTCTGTCCTTTGCACGTTTTTAAGAATCTTCTGTTTCAGAGTGAGGTAAAGACTGGGTGCAATCAGGGGTTGAATTGGGAATTCAGAGGTGAAGGGGGGAATTCAGAGGTGGAGGGGGAGTTAGGGTTAGGTTGAGGCCAGGTTTGAACATAGGCTAGGGTTAGAGTTAGGATTATGCCAAGATTGGGGTAAATTTATGCCAAGATTATGGATAGGGTAATGCTAAGATAAGGGTTGGGCTAGGGCTGACCACATCCAACCCACATCTAACTCTAGCTTTATGTCCACATCACGGTTCAACCCTAGTCTCAACTCTAATCCTAACTCTAGCTTTATGTCCACATCACGGTTCAACCCTAGTCTCAACTCTAATCCTAACTCTAGCTTTATGTCCACATCACGGTTCAACCCTAGTCTCAACTCTAATCCTAACTCTAGCTTTATGTCCACATCACGGTTCAACCCTAGTCTCAACTCTAATCCTAACTCTAGCTTTATGTCCACATCACGGTTCAACCCTAGTCTCAACTCTAATCCTAACTCTAGCTTTATGTCCACATCACGGTTCAACCCTAGTCTCAACTCTAATCCTAACTCTAGCTTTATGTCCACATCACGGTTCAACCCTAGTCTCAACTCTAATCCTAACTCTAGCTTCATGTCAACATCCCGGTTCATTCTTAACCCTGGCCTAACGCTAACCCTGGTTTGTATTTTTACTAAGGTACACAAGAAGAACCGGCTGCAGAGCCCTCGTCTAGAGACAGGGTGCAGGACCGCGGCCGCTCCCATGAGAGGAAGCACCACTCGACGGTGGGGGAGAAGCAGCGCTACTACTCCTGCGATCGCTACAGCAGCAGGGAACACTGCAACACCACCAAGTCTGCCACCACCAGCTGTGCCACTTCCCCCAGCGAGGTGCAGGAACCCAGCATCAACAAGCAGGTGGGAGGGCATGGGCAGAGTAGGATAGGATATGGACAGGGCAGGAAACAGTATCGGTCTGGCAGGGTGGGGCATGACAAAAGCATGCCAGGGTATAGCCATGGTATGATATGGGCAGGGCATGGAAAGGAATCAGGGTATGCAATGACTGAATGAGAATCAGAATAATAAACACACTAGACACTATCAGTAAGTTTATGTCTGTCTGATTTAGTACAGCACAGTGTATATTGTGTGCAACTCTCTTAGTGATGATCTGTCTGCTCTCTGTTTCTGTCTCTTGCTGAAACTCAACTTTCTCTTCTTTCTGCCCTTTAGTGCAACCACTCATGGCCTTTCAATTCTCTTTCCACTTTTCTTCTTCTTCTTCTTCTTCTTCTTCTTCTTCTTCACCATTTTCTGTCCATTTTGTCTGTCTTCTTCTCTTCTCTTTTTCCTCCCATCAATGACTGTCCTTTCCTTTCATCTCTCTGTCCTTCCTGGTTGTTTTGTCTGTCTTTTCCCACTACCCTCTCTCTCCTCTCCATCTGATTATGGTGTCTTTCCCTTCGTTCTGGTGACCCTGTCCCCCTGTCACCTCCTCTCCTGTGCGGTCTCCTCATCTTTTTTATCGTTTCAAATTGCTTTTTCCAATTTTCATCTAGGGTAGTGGTTTGGTTAAAGGCAGCCCAGTGATGTTGACCTCAGGGGCTAGCACACCCAGCCATGGACGCAGGCAGCTCCCACAGACCCCCCTGACCCCTCGCCCCAGGGTGGCCTTCAAAACGGCAAACTCCTCCCCTGTGCACTTTGTGTCTGCCAAGTGTGGCAGCGGCCTTCCCACCCTGAGTCCTAGCCGGCTGAGCCGTGGGCTGTCCGAGCACAACGCCCTGCTGCACAGTGGCACCTCCCACATCCCCTCCCCCATCACCCACATCAGCTCTGAGCCCTTCTTGGGCTACAGTCACAGTGACCCCCAGGGCCAGGGCAGCCCGTACTGCAGCCTCTGGGACGAGCTGCTGAGCCCTTATGCTGCCAGAGCACGCTCCCCTTGGACTGCACGGCCTCAGATGCGGCCGGGGGCCATCCACCTGCCTCCGCCACCCCAGCAGAGACGTGCGGTGCCCAACGGATACCACTTCACCTTTGGTGGTAATGCCAACGCCAGCCTGGGCTCTGGCTCTGGTGCCAGGGCACCCAGGTACTATCACAAGGCAGAGGAGGATGAATGGTGCTAGCACGGCTTTGAACAGATGTTTTTAATGCATTTTTGAGGAATCGTGATGAGTTTTATCATCTTTTTTGAAGGTTTTAGTTTACACTGTTGTTGTACGATAAGCTAATTATGGGAAATAAATCAAGGAAGGTTGGAATTCATTTGAATGTGAACAAAGCAGCAGCATTTTTAGGACCTGGATGAACATGAAAGTGGATGTGTATTCGGTGAATTGTTGGTAATTTAGTTGGCTCCGACCAACTGTAAGGCGTCTTTGTCTTATTCACTGAAGACAATGGCATTTTTCATTGATGGCACTTTTGCTTTGCTTCTTTATCAACTTAATTATTTTGAAATAAAACGTATCCGAGTTTTTTCAGTCTTGATAGTGACCGAAATAGTGGCATAAGAAACCCTCCTACAGGTACACACAGTAGAGATGGGTGAGCAGCAGCCCTCTTTGCTGTCTCTGCGATGAGCAGAGTGAGAGGCTCAATGGAAAGTCCCATGACAATACCTAGACACTGTTAAGTACGTGCAACAACATATGATTAGGAAATACTTATTCAAACCTCGCTAAGAAACACACTTGAAAGTATCCTAAACGGCTATTGCTTTGCTTTGGGACTCTTACCATTCGATGATATAAAGGAATTTACAGTTGCCCAATCCATTATATGACATTCCCTTTCTGTCAGAAGATACAGCCTGATAGAGCAGAGGGATCGATGTTGTCATTACAGACAATGATTGTTGATTTGCTGCTGTTTACCATCAAACTTCACTACACTACTAGAGAGAAATTAGGAATGGAAATTAAATGTAATTTGTTTTATATAAAACTATTGTAGATGTTATCTTTTCATTGTCTGCATTTTTTGTATGATGTAAAAGCAACTTTGTTTATGTAAATTGCTTAAGATTTGTCATCGTTTCAGGTCTAATGTTTCTTACATACTGTCTGCTTCCGATGTTTAATACAAAGTGCCTATCCTTTTTAGATATATGGTAGTAAAGATACAAAGTCAACCGTTTTTTGGAATGCATCAACACTCAAGTAGTGGTTTGGTCAATTGGGTAGTTCTGCAGGAGAACAAGATGTACAGCAAGCCTTATCTGAGAAACGAGCACTTTTATTTCAGAAAAAAAAAACTATTATTATTATTACCTTATAATTGCTGATATTTTTCTTGTATGATTTTCTTTTTGGTAAATATATATATATGGTAATATATTTCATCAATTTGAGGGGGGACAACGAAAGCTAGTGCAAAAGCATATATCATGAACACTTATCAAACGTAGCATATCAATCCAGTTAGGAAGACATAATCAGAGGAACACAACTGCATGTTTAAATCATAAACCTGGTTGACACCAGTTATAAAGATGTAGTAGTGTATATTTATTTTCCTGGTGAGGATACTCAACTGCGATAGCATTGCAAGCTATTGTATTGCCTTCTGTTTCAATGTTATAACTGCAGACTTAGTAAAGAACACAAAGAATCTGATGATAAACAAACAGTGTGCACTTTTTGCGCTTGAGAAGCAAAGATGAATACAGATCCCTGATGAGAGAGTGTGCTAAGTGGTGCTGAGTGCCCTAGCACCAGCACACCAGACCCCTCTGTGTCTCTCAATTGGCTCAGACCCCTCTGTGTTAAGGTTTAAGTCTCCCCATTGGCTCGGACCCATGTGACCAAGATCTGCCCTCCGATCTCTGCTTCCATTTTGAAGGAGAGAATTTCACAGCTGTCAGATCATAATATAAATCTGGTTCTTTCTATCTACCCAGCCATGGTAACCGCTGATGTTGATGGTTCACATCTGCCTCTAAAAAGCTTCAGATATTCTATATGGATAGTAATACAATATGATGCCCTGGGATGGATGATCTAATTCTTGGATAGCTAAGAGCTTCTGCTCTTTTCTATTCTACAGTACATTGGGTGTGTAATGTATCAAGGTGTGCTGTATAAAGGATGCTCTACTCCAGTGAAGGTTTTGCTCAATTATTGATAGTAGCGGAGACACATTAGGTGGGACCAGGTGTTGCCATGACCACACACTCGTCAGGGTTCTGTACTGCATATTTCCCAGAAGCAGGGTTTTGACGACAGGGAAAGTAGGGCTATGCAACAAGACACTAAGGTCATATACATCCATTCTGTAGCTTTACATGCTGAGATCTCCAGATTCAGGCTTCAGCATGATTGTGACCAAATCTTTTATATAAAATGTTTTTACAAAATTATAAAAATGTATTTAAAAATGAATAATGGCACAACAAGTAAAGCGGAAATTAATAAAATATTTGGAAATACAGCAACTTTATATATTTGCATGCATACAATTTGCCCACTTTGACGATGTCAATAGGTAACCTGTGTCTTAAAAAGGAAGTAAACAATGTTATGGTTATTTCTATCTGTTCCATGTTAGGTGATCGCGTCAGAGGAGGGTGTTCATAAACATTTAATAAACTGTAATGGTTTTGTTTTTGTATGAGAAGGGAGCAAATTCTCCACATTCTTGTACAGATACATGAATTGACTTCCCCTTGACATGTTTCCATAGTGGGTCAAAAACATACATATACTATCAGTCTCTTCCTTCATCTCTGTGGCCTCTGTATTATTTATTTAAAAAGAAACATATCCACACCCTAGTCTCTAACAGTTGGTTGCCAAACACTGAACTGTTCCTATTTCTCGTTCTGCATACCAACTGCAGTGTACATGTGGCTTCTGGAGAAAATAATGTTTGCATGTTCTGACAATGTATGTGCATGTAAATCTTAGTACTTTTTTCATACCATCTGTTCATTTCTTGTTAATGTTTCTTGATCTTTGATATCAACTGTGGGGTTTGTTGAAAAAAAACTTTATATAAAAACAGTATTGAACAATGTTGATAGTTCCAGCCATGCAACAGAGCTGGAACATTATTTGGGACTTGAAAGTGAGTTGTTTGTTGCCTGATTATGTTTATTGGCCAGACTTTGAATTCTGCAGTTGTTTCTACGTTTACATTTTGTATGCAACCAAGTCCCTTGAATTAAAAAAATTATATGAAACAAACGTGCTTCAATATGTGTAATAGCTGGAATATGTTTCGTTTATGGAATAAGCAGACAATGACCAGTTGATGTTTATCCATTTATAGTATCGGAGGGGTGTTGGACTTGGATGGGTGAAGATGTACCTTATGTTGGTGTCAATGGCGCAATGTTATTGGTCTACAGCCTACAGTGGGCGGAGACATTTCCCAAAATACACAAGGTTGAACATCCCGGTGATGCTCAAGTCGCGGGAAACAGTTGAAGCATCAACTTTCTCGAGCCTGCCTAAGACAACACTTTACCAACAAACATAGCTAAAATGTTTTCCATGTAAAGTAATATTGACAACCTAACATATAGAGGAGTCTTTCCACAAGATATTCGAATTAATGATAATGTTTTGGTACTTTTGTTGTCATTGCTGTTGTTTATCCAAACAGAACAAGAGCTATGTTATATCCGATAGAATTGATGATATTATCAGTGTCTATTTACTCTCTTGGAGCCGCTATTGATGATTTTGAAAAGGATATGGGCTCGGAGAATCTTGGGAAAGGTAAGACAGAGCGCATCAATGTATCACACACGTACTTTGTATCGTTATTCTTTTATGTTATTTCTCAATTTTCCCTTAGGTTTTTCAAACAAGTCATCATGATACTTCTAAAACGTTCATATGAATTTGGTCTTGGCAAATGTGTTGTCTCAACAGGTGTCTGAAAAAACTAATCTATTCTGCAATATTTTTCAATGATAGAATGAAACATTTTAGACAGTCCGTGCACAGTTTTAACTCGACTGCTAATATTACGAACTGAAGTAGCCCGTATTTCTTTACCCCAGTCTGTTTAGACATTGATATTCACGATGCAGTAATACCATACTCAACCACTTGGAGCAGCTGTTGATCGGTTTTAGTCAACTACATTGTCACCACAAACAAGCATGTATTACAGTTATAGGATAATAATAAATTGTATCATGTTGAGGCAAGATGGGAATGATGTGTTTTACTCTGGAAAGTCTGCTTAGTTCTAAAAGAAAATCAATGCTTTTCCAAACATTCCCTGTTCTATCATTGAGGGGAAGAGGCCAAGGTAGGCACTACTAGGCATGCAGGTTGAGTTGTTTAACCTCCATTATAAACTGGGTGGTTCGAGCCCTGAATGCTGATTGGCTGACAGCTGTGGTATATCAGACCATATACCACGGGTATGACAAAACATTTATTTTTACTGCATTAATTACGTTGGTAACCAGTTTATAATATCAATAAGGCACCTCTGGGGTTTGTGGTATATGGCCAATATACCACGGCTAAGGGCTGTATCCACGCACTCTGCGTTGCATTGTGCCTAAGAACAGCCCTTATCCGTGGTATATTGGCAATATACCACACCCCCTCAGGACTTATTGCTTAATTATACAATGGTTGGGTCTAATCCTGGATGATGATTGGTTAAAACCGCATTCCAGCAGATGTCTATTCCACAAGTTACTACCGGCTAAAGCTATGACGTTGAAATGCCTATTTATTATTTTCCATCTGACTGCACAATCCACTGTCTCAACAGCCCAGCTAGGCAATTTATAAACTTTATCTCCACTATAAAAAGCATCTAGACATTATCTCCCATTTCTTTTAGACTAGCATTTGGTTTTCAACAGCGGAGATTTGTGTAAACCTTGCTGTCTGTCTCTCGGGACGAGACAGACAGGCAGACAGCTTTTCTCAGCCAGTCGAAATCATGAATCAGCTGGAATCATTTTTATGGATATATACAAAGAAATGTCAATAGAAACAGGTTAAACGAAATGTAGCTAGTTTGCAGTCTTTCCAGCTTCAGTTTGAAGTGATTGTGTTAGCTGTGTTGTTGGCTAGCTCCTCTGAACAACAGTGACCTGACAAGAGAGCACATTTTCTATGCCAGGCTAAATCGAAAAAACAGCTTAAACAAAGCAAATGGAGCTACTTTGCTGTTATTCTGTCTGCACTGTTTGACGTGCCTGAAAGGTTAGCCGTAGTTGGCTAGCTAGCAAGCAAGGGTTAAGAACGTTGCCAGCCAATATGGCAATGAAACATTTATAACAAACATTTATAACAAACAAACGTCAATAGATACAGAACAAAAATACTTAACGACTGGATCGCGTCTCTGGCAACCGAACAGATAGAACGAATGACCAGCCAGCTTGGGTAGCAACCTTAGATTTGTGTCGGGACTATATCTTGTGGAAGGATGAAATAGTATGAATAAATTCATCAAAATAACAACACCAATGCCAATATATCCTCCAAACACTGGCTTCTCAGGCATTATCACTTAATTATCTGCTGTACCTGTGAAAATCAATAAGTATAGAATTTGGTTCACATAGGCTACAGAATATGCATAGTAGCCTCACACAGTAAACACAGAGTTAAGTAATTACCATCATTTCCCATACAATGTCACCACCTCATTCCACCATTACATAATATCTGGTCTTATATAATACTGTCCATATGTGAAGGGAAAATATGCTGATAATGTTTTCTAATAGTGCTTGTGTTACCATAAGATCTCATGAGCCACATTTAATCCAGCTGCTCCCAGTGGAGCTCTGGGAGGGAACAGGCCCACAGTCTCAGGGTCAGAACTGATTGGTCTGGCCTGGGAGAGCCAGTTATAGACTGGACTGTATGAGAATGAGGGAGGAAGGGAATAATTATGTGTCATTCTAAGATCCCCTTCCCATCAACTATGACCTGTACATAATCACATAATGATGTTGGTCACCAAAGGGAAAGAACTGAAGTGTCTCGTTCTGCTCAGTCGTTTATGTGGGGTGTTTCCAGTTGAGTTGTTTGGTTTGAAGCTCCTTCATGACGTCTGGTTCTGCCTCTTGGCAACCATGTTGGTTCATTGAATAGAGCAAGGGGCAGCTGCCCACATCGTTACAAGAGGGTCCCTTGGGTTAGGTTGGATTGCAGAGCCCAAGCCCACTTAGCACAGTGCTGCTTTAGCAGCTTTTTCTGTGAATAGACTTTCGATTAGCCTGTACAAAGATACTGGTTCCATTGGACCATAAGGATAATAATCTCAATCTTTAAAGAATGCTCTATTGCAGGATATCGACCATAACCTTATTTAAATGTATTTATTCACATTTTAGTTATAATTATTGTGCTAATAAATGTCAATATCCATGAGGTAACAGCTCCATAAATATGTTTTTCTAATCTATCTGTTATTAAAGCTTTGATATGTGACAGCGTAATGTCATGTTTTAATTGTATAATTAACTCTCTGTTCCCATATCGTGTCATTGAGTGCAGATCAAAGCCTCTGCGCTGTCTGGGTCTGAGGGGCACCACTCCAAAGCCAGACTACTGAGGCCTGAATGCCAGACATACAGACAGTAATTCATGTTATCCTGGTTTGATAACCATAACTATGTGTCCAGGAGAGAATAACGTCTGCCTGCTGATTGTGTGTCTGGACAGCATTACATAGGCCAGGCCAGGGGCACCTGGTGGAACTATGGCTAAGTATATTATAGAAACTGGACGTTTGGGGGGAAAATGAAAGAGCTTCATTTTCTGAGTGATTGTCAGATTGAGTCAAAATAATTATATCATAAGTTTGGTAGGGCTATCTGTGTTAGACATGCAGGTTGGCATTTATTGTTATGAATATTGCCTTGGAGGCAGCTCTGCAAAGTGGTCACTAGCTGGCACAGCCACAAAGTCATACAATCAGATTTGAAACCTAACCCTAACCTTACCCACGCTGCTAACCCTAATGCCTAACCCTAACTTTAAATTCATTTTGTTCTCATTAATTTTTACAATATAGACAATTTTGACTTTGCAGCTGGCCCATTTAGCAGAAATCACTCAGTTCTGCCTCCAGGGCAAGCAAGATTCATGACAATAAACGTCAACCTGCGTTAGACATGCTGGACAAAACAATTATATTTTCAGGTTGCTCAGTTTGGAAACCAGCAGTGGTGGCTGGAAACCCTCTGAAATGTCAGAAATGTCCTCACAATTTTAGAATTTGCTATATGCCAGGCCATGTTGAATTATGCCGCTGTTATGCGTGGTTAAGTACTGTATTGGAAGTTGCAGGTAAAACTTTACAGTATTTGGCTTTAGCCATCCAGCTGTCCCAATGTCATCTCTTGTGAGTTATCATCATGCCTGTCTGCTTAGGTGGCCTATTTGGTGAGGTGATTGCTAAATAACTTTAAGTAGGCAGGATAATTGCAGTTCTGCTGTTGGCAGAAATCTACAAACATTTTTATGCTGTGGCTTAGAATGAATAAATGCTCACTGTCATCTGTGTGAATTTTAATAATGGGTCAGGAACTCAAGGCAGTGTTTAGATTCATTAACCTTGCACATGTGGAAAGAGCATAAATATTCAGAAGCATTCCAATTTCTTATTTACACTTACACACACAGATGGTGCTGCGGTGGATAGTAACCGTCTTACGGGCTCCTCTTGACCAATTCTGTTGGGGGGGGGGTTTTACGCTGAGCTCAACTTTGTTTTGTACATACTTTCTCCGCTATGATTTCCTATGACCGTAAACAGCTTCTGGACATCAGAACAGCGTTTACAAACCTTGATTTGGATTAACATTTCTACTTCAACGAGACGGCAGATCTGGACGTTCTGCTTACTCCGGACCAGGCATTAATCCCGGGACTTGAAAGAGAGAGTGGTGGTGAAAGAGAGGCAGGCAAGGCAGCATCCTGACGAGACTACGTCGGCAAGCAAATAGACCGCCATTGCCCTCTGTTCTATTGGGGAATGTGCAGTCACTGGAGAACAAACTGGATGAGGTTCATTCGAGACTATCCTGTCAACGGGACCTGAAAAACTGTAATATTCTATTTTTCTCAGAGTCGTGGCTGAACGAGGACATGGAAATATACACTGAGTGTACAAAACATTAAGAACACCTTCCTAATATTTACTTCCACCCCTCCCATAGCAGCATTGTAGTTCTTGACTGGCACCTACTACCATACCCCGTTCAAAGGCATTTAAATATTTTGTCTTGTCCATTGACCCTCTGAATGACACAGATACACAATCCATGTCTCAATTGTCTCAAGGCTTAAAAATATTTGTTTAACCTGTCTCCTCCCCTTCATCTACACTGATTGAAATTGATTAAAAAAGTTAAGGGATCAAAGCTTTCGGGATTCACCTGGTCAGGATATATCATGGAAAGAGCAGGTGTTCTTAATGTTTTGTACACTCAGTGTACATCTCGCTAGTTTTTCTATGCATTCGTCAAGACCGGATGGCAGACTCAGGTAAGACGAAGAGAGGAGAGTGTGTCTCTTTGTTAACAACAGCTTGTGTACAATCTCTAATGTTAAGGAAGTCTCAAGTTTTTGCTCGACTGAGTTAGAATTCCTCATGATAAGCTGCAGACCATACTCTTTTTTGTAGCTGTCTATTTACCACCACAAACCAATGCTGACACTAAGACTGCAGTCAACGAGCTGTATAGGGCCATAAGCAAACAAGAAAATGCAGAGGCGGCGTTTCTCTAACGCAGGGAAACTGAAATCCGTTTTACCTCATTTTTACCAGCATGTCACCTGTGCAATTAGAGGCAACAAAACTCTAGATCCACACCCAGAAACACATACAATGCCCTCCCTCGCCCTCCCTTTGGCAAATCAGACCATATCTCTATCCTCCTGCTTCCTGCTTACAAGCAAACTCAAACAGGAAGTAGCAGTGACATGCTCAATATGGAAGTGGTCCAATGACGTGGATGCTAAACTATAGGACTCTTTTGCTAGCACAGACTGAAATATGTTCCGGGATTCATCTTCCCCACATGACCATACGTACATACCCCAACCAGAAGCAATGGATTACAGGCAACATCCTCACTGAGCTAAAGGCCAGAGCTTCCGCTTTCAAGGAGTTGGACACTAATTCGGATGCTTATAAGAAATCCCGCTACGACCTCCGACGAGCCATCAAACAGGCAAAGCGTCAATATCGGACTAAGATCGAATCCTACTACACTGGCTCTGACGCTCGACAGATGTGGCAGGGCTTGCAAACTATCACGGATTACAAAGGGAAACCCAGCCACAAGCTTTCCAGAGACGATTGCCTACCAGACGAGCTAAATGCCTTCTATGCTCGCTTCGAGGCAAACAATACTGAACCATGCATGAGAGCACCAGCTGTTCGAGACGACTGTGTGATCTCGCTCTCCATAGCCGATGTGAGTAAGACCTTTAAACAGGTTAACATTCGCAAGGCCACGGGGCAAGATAGAATACCAGAATGCATACTCAGAGCTGATCAGCTGGCAAGTGTCTTCACTGACATTTTCAACCTATCCCTGACCCAGTCTGTAATACCAACTTGTTTCATGCAGACCACCATAGTCCCCGTGCCCAAGAACGCCAAGGTAACCTGCCTAAATGACTATCACCCTGTAGCACTCACATCTATAGCCATGAAATGCTTTGAAAGGCTGGTCATGGCTCACATCAACACCATCATCCCAGACACCCTGGACCACTCCAATTCGCACACTGCAGATCCACAGATGACGCAATCTCTATTGCACTCCACACTGCCCTCAGCCACTTGGCCAAAAGTAATACCAATGTAAGAATGCTGTTCATTAAATACAGCTCAGCATTCAACACCATAGTCTCCTTCAAGCTCATCACCAAGCTCAGGACCCTGGGACTGAACACCTCCCTCTGCAACTGGATCCTGGACTTCCTGACGGGCCACCCCCAGGTGGTGAGGGTAGGTGACAACCATCTACCACACTGACCATCAACACGTGGGCCCCTCAGGGATGTGTGCTTAGTCTCCTCCTGTACTCCCTGTTCACCCACGACTGCGTGGCCACGCACGAATCCAACACCATCATCAAGTTTGCTGACGACACAACGTTGTTAGCACTGATCACTGATGATGATGAGGCGAGCACAGAGGGGCGAGCACACCACCATCCACATCGATGGGGCTATAGTGAAGCGGGTTGAGAGCTTCAAGTTTCTCGGTGTCCACATCACTAAGGAATTAACATTGTCTACACAAACCCACACAGTTGTGAAGAGCGCCTCTTCCCCCTCATGAGGCTGAAAAGGCATGGGCCCTCAGATCCTCAAAAAGTTATACAGCTGCACCGTTGAGAGCACCTTGACTGGCTGCGTCACCGCTTGTTACGGAAACTGCAAGGCACCCGACCGCAAGGTGCTACAGAGGGTGGTGAGTATGGCCCAGTACATCTCTATACCATGCGTTAGAGGAAGGCCCAAAATATTGTCAAAGAGTCCAGCCACCCAAGCCATAGACTGTTATCTCTGCTACCGCACGGCAAGCGTTACCAGTCCACCGAGTCTGGAACCAACTTGACCCTGAACAGCTTCTACCACCAAGCCATAAGACTGCTAAACAAGACTGCTAAATAGCTAATCAAATGGCTACCCAGACTACCTGCATTGACTATGCACACACACTGGACTCTACCCACAAACTCACATATACTTACACTGACACCACAACACACACATACACATCCCAACACACACATACACTTTTATTTATTTGTATTAGATTTTTTTTAGGGGGTAGATCAGCTTTAATATTGCAGAGAGATCGTGGCTTCCATCAATGTAATTGTCTGCATCATTTCCAATCCCCCATATCTTTTTTGTTGTAAAATATATATATATATAGATATTTTTTACATATATTTTCCTTTATTATTTTCCCCTAACCCTACCACCCTTCCCCTAATTGGAGTAAACTAATGGACAACAACACTTAGGCTTCTACTTCCAGCTTATACATACTATATACATTTTACGGACAGTATATTTTACAATAGTTATCTTTTGTTTGTTTTTAGTCCCATCCTTCAGTTACCCTCAACCCCTCCCATATAAGACCATCCAGTTTTGATTTCTATTTGCCATATATTTTTCAACTGTGCTGTTTCACAAAAGTTCTGAACCTATATACATTTTACAGACACAGTATATTTAACATTAGTTATCTTGTTATTTTTTGTCCCACCCTTCAGCTCCACTCAACCCCTCACATCTATCTCTGAACACCATCCAGTTTTGATTTCTATTTGCCATATATTTTTCAACTGTGCTGTTTCACAAAAGTTCTGAACCTTTCTATTCTCATAGTTTCTACAGATTGTAAATTAAAGATAATTTTTTTTGCTAAGAGTATTATTATATTATTGATTGATTGACTATCACCCTGCATTTCTATTTGCAGAGTTAGCTCCAGTAAATGTTGCAATTCTTCAGCCATTCCAGAACCTGCGACCAAAAACAAGCTACACATGGACAGAACCAAAACAAATGATCTAATGATTCTGTCTCTTCACAACAAAATCTGCAGAGCTGGGATGGTTGTATCCCCCATATACACTGTGTGCACAATTATTAGGCAAATTGTATGTTTGAGGATTAATTTTATTATTGAACAACTACAGTGCTCTCGGTCAATCCAAAATGTTAATAAACCTCAAACCTGAATATTTAAGAAAGTAAAAGTGAGGTTTTGGCTTTCTTTGGAGAATATCTATGTGTGCACAATTATTGGGCAACTATTAGTGTGCAGAATGATTATGCAACTAAATGAAAAACGATAAGTTCCCCATCTCACTTGTTTATTTTCATCTGTTAAAGTGAGAATAATAAACAAACAACTCAAAATTTACAAAGAAACATTTCTGACATTTAAAAGAAAAATCAGTGACCAATATAGCCACCCTTCTTTTCAAGAACAGTCATAAGCCTTCCATCCATGGAGTCTGTCAGTTTCTTGATCTGTTGACGATCAACTTTTTGTGCAGCAGCAACCACAGCCTCCCAGACACTGGTCAGAGAGGTGTACTGTTTTCCTTCACCGTAAATCGACTGTTTAAGAAGGGACCACAAGTTCTCAATAGGGTTTAGTTCAGGTGAGGAAGGGGGCCATGTCATTATTCTTTCATCTTTAAGGCCTTTACTGGCTAGCCACACAGTGGAGTACTTCGATGCATGTGATGGAGCATTACCTGCATAAAAATCATGGTCTTCTTGAAAGATGCAGACTTTTTCCTGTACCACAGCTTGAAGAAAGTGTCTTCTAAAAAAACTGGCAGTAGGTTTGGGAGTTGAGTTTGAGTCCATCTTCAACCCGAAAAGGTCCAACTAGCTCATCTTTAATAATACCAGCCTATACCAGTACCCCACCTCCACCTTGCTGGCGTCTGAGTCGAAGTGGAGCTCCGTGCTTGTTACTGATCCAGTCACGGGCTCATCCATCTGGTCCGTTTTGAAAAATCTGTCTTCAGATATTTCTTGGCCCAGTCTTGACGTTTCAACTTATGTGTCTTGTTCAGCGGTGGTCGGGTTTCAGCCTCCCTTACCTTGGCCATGTCTCTGAGCACTGAACACCTTGTACTTCTGGGCACTCCAGGTAGGTTGCAGTTCTGGAATATGACAGCACTGGAGGATAATGGGTTCCTGGAAGCTTCACGTTTGATTCTTCTCAAATCTTTGGCAGTTAATTTGCGTCTTTTTTTCTCAACACGGTTCTTGCGACCCTGTTGACTATTTGCAACAAAACGTTTGATGGTTCTGTGATCACGCCAAGATATCTTAGCAATTTCAAGAGTGCTGCATCCCTCTGAAAGACTTTAAAATCTCAGTTAAATCTCTTTTTTGGCCCATTTTGCCTGAGGAAAAGAAGCTGCCTAATAATTATACACACCTTGATATAGGGTGTTGATCTCCTTAGACCACACCCTCCCTCATTACACAAATACACATCACCTGATATGCTTAAATCCAATAAGCATTCCAGTTTATACAGCTTGTAGTTGGGAAATATGCATAATAATGATGATATTGTCAAAATACTGACTTGCCTAATAATTGTGCACACAGTGTATATACAATTTTAGTGGTTGCAAGAATTTTGTATAATAACTTAAATTGAAAAACTCTAAGTTTTGAATCCAACGTCGTTTTGTGTATCAGTTCATAAACCAAGTGCCATGGGATCGGTACATCAAAAATCTCTTCCCAACTATTTTGCAATCTGTATGGCACAGCTGTCATGTTTTGGTCCTTAAATTAAACTGGAATACTTTTTTATTTATCACAATTTTCTCCAAAAATATTGTTTTTCTAATCAATTAGTATATTTGAGTTTAACCATAATATTTGTTTTCATATTTGTCCTGTCTTTTTCTGTTGGATTAAACTGAAATTGCAACCAACTTTCTCTGGCTTGTTTTAAAAATAGCTATATTTTGGAGATTATTTCAATTTCAAATAACCCAAAAGTGAGAGTTTTAAATTGAATAAAGGGAAAAAGGCCATTCTTTAACATGGGGTGAGACATTCTTACTAATCTGCTAGAGAACAAGTTCGGATTTAAGTATAACTTTTGTTTGACTGAAGCCTTTAGTGAGAGGTCTAATGCTTTAATATTGAATAACGTCTGCCCTCCGAATTCATATTCATTATATAAAAGGTCTGTTTAATTTTGTCCGGCTTGCCGTTCCAAATAAAATTGAATCTTTTTTGCTCATATAATTTTAAAAACAAGCTGCTAGGTGTATGCAAGGCCATAAGCAAGTAGGTAAACTGGGATATGACTAAAGAGTTCATCAGGGTGATTTATTCCACAAATAGACAGGTATTTTCCTTTCCATGGTAGCAAGATCTTATCTATTTTTCTAACTTTCTATTAAAATGTATTGTAGTGAGATCATTTTTTTCTTTTGGGATATGAAAACCGAGTATGTCCACTTCACCAGCAGACCATTTTATTGGTTAACTACACGGTAATGTTAAAGTTTAATTTTTTAGTGATCCAATACGTAATATAGTACACTTATCATAATTTGGTTGTAATCAAGAGAGGTTAGAACAATTATCTAGATCCTCTATGAGGCTGTGGAGGGATCCAAATTGTGTATTTAAAAGAAAACATTAATTATCATCGTACAATTACACCTTTGTTTTTAAGCCCTGGATTTCTAGCCCCTTGATATTATTGTTGGATCTGATTTTAATAGCTAACATTTTGATGGCCATAATAAATAGATATGCCAATAGTGGACAACCTTGTTTTACTCCTCTTGACAGTTTAATACTTTCTGAGAAGTAGCCATTATTTACTATTTTACACCTAGGGTTACTATACATAACTTTAAGTATAAGAGATTCTCCAAAATTGAAATATTCCAGGCGTACTTTATCAAAAGCCTTTTCAAAGTCAGCTATGAATATCAGGCCTGGTTTCCCAGATTGTTCATAGTTTTCTATTGTTTCCAGTACTTGTCTTATATTATCTCCAATGTATCGTCCATGTAAAAAACCTGTCTGATTAGGATGAATAATATCCAACAATACCTTTTTAATTCCTTGCGCTATGCATTTTGCTAGAATTTTTGCATCGCAACACTGAAGTGTAAGGGGTCTCCACTTTTTTAAAGGGACTGGATCTTTATATTTACCACTTGGGTCCTGTTTCAGTAATAATGAAAACAGACCTTTTGTTGAGTATCTGCTAATCTACCATTTTTATAGGAGTGATTAAAACATGCTAATAACAGTCCTCTGAGTACATCTACAGTGCCTTGCAAAGGTATTCATCCCCCTTGGCGTTTTTCCTATTTTGTTGCATTACAACCTGTAATTTAAATAGATTTTTATTTGGATTTCATGTAATGAACATACACAAAATAGTCCAAATTGGTGAAGTGAAATGAAAAAAATTACTTGTTTCAAAAAATTCTGAGAAATAAATAACGGAAAAGTGGTGCGTGCATATGTATTCACCCCCTTTGCTATGAAGCCCCTAAATAAGATCTGGTGCAACCAATTACCTTCAGAAGTCACATAATTAGATAAATAAAGTCCACCTGTGTGCAATCTAAGTGTCACATTATCTGTCACATGATCTCAGTATATATATACCTGTTCCGAAAGGCCCCAGAGTCTGCAACACCACTAAGCAAGGGGCACCACCAAGCAAGCGGCACCATGAAGACCACGGAGCTCTCCAAACAGGTCAGGGACAAAGTTGTGGAGAAGTACAGATCAGGGTTCGGTTATAAAAAAATATCAGAAACTTTGAACATCCCACGGAGACCATTAAATCCATTATTAAAAAATTGAAAGAATATGGCACCACAACAAACCTGCCAAGAGAGGGCCGCCCACCAAAACTCATGGACCAGGCAAGGAGGGCATTAATCAGGGAGGCAACAAAGAGACCAAAGATAACCCTGAAGGAGCTGCAAAGCTCCACAGTGGAGATTGGAGTATCTGTCCATAGGACCACTTTAAGCCGTACACTCCACAGAGCTGGGCTTTACGGAAGAGTGGCCAGAAAAAAGCCATTGCTTAAAGAAAAAAATAAGCAAACACGTTTGGTGTTCGCCAAAAGCCATGTGGGAGACTCCCCAAACATATGGAAGAAGGTACTCTGGTCAGATTAGACTAAAATTGAGCTTTTTGGCCATCAAGGAAAACACTATGTCTGGCGCAAATCAAACACCTCTCATCACCCCGAGAACACCATCCCCACAGTGAACCATCCCCACAGTGAAGCATGGTGGTGGCAGCATCATGCTGTGGGGATGTTTTTCATCGGCAGGGACTGGGAAACTGGTCAGAATTGAAGGAATGATGGATGGCGCTAAATACAGGGAAATTCTTGAGGGAAACCTGTTTCAGTCTTTGAGACTGGGATGGAGGTTCAGCTTCCAGCAGGACAATGACCCTAAGCGTACTGCTAAAGCAACACTTGAATGGTTTAAGGGGAAACATTTAAATGTCTTGGAATGGCCTAGTCAAATCCAATTGACTAGGCCAATCCAATTGATAATCTGTGGTATGACTTAAAGATTGCTGTACACCAGCGGAACCCATCCAACTTGAAGGAGCTGGAGCAGTTTTGTCTTGAAGAATGGGCAAAAATCCCAGTGGCTAGATGTGCCAAGTTTATAGAGACATACCCCAAGAGACTTGCAGCTGTAAGTGCTGCAAAGGGTGGATCTACAAAGTATTGACTTTGGGGGGGTGAATAGTTATGCGCGCTCAAGTTTTCTGTTTTTTTGTCTTATTTCTTGTTTGTTTCACAATAGAAAAATATTTTGCATCTTCAAATGATATAAACCCCCCAAAAATCAATTTTAATTCCAGGTTGTAAGGCAACAAAATAGGAAAAATGCCAAGGGGTTCCTCCTCGGTTGCATCAAGAAGTTCCTCCTCTGTAATTTGGGCTTCACATTAATCTTTCTGTACAGCTGTTAATTTTATTATGAATTATTATTTATTCATAGAAAAAAATCCTTACAATTAACTTCGGTTAGTGAAGATGGAGGAGACTGAAATTAAAACATATGCTTAAAGTACTTTGCTTCCTCTTTCAAAATATACAGTGGGGAAAAAAAGTATTTAGTCAGCCACCAATTGTGCAAGTTCTCCCACTTAAAAAGATGAGAGAGGCCTGTAATTTTCATCATAGGTACACGTCAACTATGACAGACAATTTGAGAAAAAAAAATCCTGAAAATCACATTGTAGGATTTTTAATGAATTTATTTGCAAATTATGGTGGAAAATAAGTATTTTGTCACCTACAAACAAGCAAGATTTCTGGCTCTCACAGACCTGTAACTTCTTCTTTAAGAGGCTCCTCTGTCCTCCACTCGGTACCTGTATTAATGGCACCTGTTTGAACTTGTTATCAGTATAAATGACACCTGTCCACAACCTCAAACAGTCACACTCCAAACTCCACTATGGCCAAGACCAAAGAGCTGTCAAAGGACACCAGAAACAAAATTGTAGACCTGCACCAGGCTGGGAAGACTGAATCTGCAATAGGTAAGCAGCTTGGTTTGAAGAAATCAACTGTTGGAGCAATTATTAGGAAATGGAAGACATACTGATAATCTCCCTCGATCTGGGGCTCCACGCAAGATCTCACCCCGTGAGGTCAAAATGATCACAAGAACGGTGAGCAAAAATCCCAGAACCACACGGGGGGACCTAGTGAATGACCTGCAGAGAGCTGGGACCAAAGTAACAAAGCCTACCATCAGTGACACACTACGCCGCCAGGGACTCAAATCCTGCAGTGCCAGACGTGTCCCCCTGCTTAAGCCAGTACATGTCCAGGCCCGTCTGAAGTTTGCTAGAGTGCATTTGGATGATCCAGAAGAGGATTGGGAGAATGTCATATGGTCAGATGAAACCAAAATAGAACTTTTTGGTAAAAACTCAACTCGTCGTGTTTGGAGGACAAAGAATGCTGAGTTGCATCCAAAGAACACCATACCTACTGTGAAGCATGGGGGTGGAAACATCTTGCTTTGGGGCTGTTTTTCTGCAAAGGGACCAGGACGACTGATCCGTGTAAAGGAAAGAATGAATGGGGCCATGTATTGTGAGATTTTGAGTGAAAACCTCCTTCCATCAGCAAGGGCATTGAAGATGAAACGTGGCTGGGTCTTTCAGCATGACAATGATCCCAAACACACTGCCCGGGCAACGAAGGAGTGGCTTCGTAAGAAGCATTTCAAGGTCCTGGAGTGGCCTAGCCAGTCTCCAGATCTCAACCCCATAGAAAATATTTGGAGGGAGTTGAAAGTCCGTGTTGCCCAGCGACAGCCCCAAAACATCACTGCTCTAGAGGAGATCTGCATGGAGGAATGGGCCAAAATACCAGCAACAGTGTGTGAAAACCTTGTGAAGACTTACAGAAAACATTTGACCTGTGTCATTGCCAACAAAGGGTATATAACAAAGTATTGAGAAACTTTTGTTATTGACCAAATACTTATTTTCCACCATAATTTGCAAATAAATTAATTAAAAATCCTACAATGTGATTTTCTGGATTTTTTTTTCTCATTTTGTCTGTCATAGTTGACGTGTACCTATGATGAAAATTACAGGCCTCTCTCATCTTTTTAAGTGGGAGAACTTGCACAATTGGTGGCTGACTAAATACTTTTTTTCCCCCACTGTATTTTGGTGAATCATTGGTGACTCCACCATTTGTAACAAGTTTCAGTAAACTATATTTGGTAGCATTTCTATGTTGAAGATGAAAAAATAATTTAGTGCATTTTTCCCCGTATTCCATCCAGTTCGCTTTATTTTTATAATATATTACACTTGATCATACACTTCTTTCCACTACTCTCCTGCACTGACCCAACTCTATGCACACACACTGTACTCTACCCACACACTCTCACATACTTACAATGACACCCCAACACACACATACACACATACACACAAACACTACATACTCCCACACACACATAACACACACACACACACATGCATACTGACGCCACACACACACACACACACATACATACACATTCACCACATAAGCTGCTGCTACTGTGTATTATCTATCCTGTTGCCTAGTCACTTTAAACCTACCTATATGTACATAGCCACCTCAATTACCTCTTATCCCTGCACATCGACTCAGTACTGGTACTCCCTGTATATAGCCATGTTATTTTTACTCATTATTGTTATTCGTTATTCACTGTGTATTTATTCCTTGTGCCACTATTTCTATTTTTTTAATCTTTAACTCTTGTTGGAAAAGGACCCGTAAGTAAGCATTTCACTCATAGTCTACACCTCTTGTTTTTCGAAGCATGTAACAAATACAATTTGATTTGATTTGATTGACTTGACTGTATCCTTACTTCACTTTCAACTGACCTCCATAGCCAGCCCTCTCCCCAGGGCCACGTTTGGTTTGTGTGGGTTTGTTACTTAAATCCTCCCTAACCTGAATTATATCGCTATCTCCTGGTCTGGGGGTCTCGATCCTGACATCAGCGACCTGGCTCTCCAAACACCAGTCAGAGCTGTGAAAAGCTCCACTAAGAGTTGCAGTGTCTTTTCAATTATGGACCGACGGTTCGGGCCAGGGATATCCAAGAACAACAGTTGGCTGAGCTGAGGTGCTGAATGGATTTAGCCTGGCAGGAGTCAGACAGAGGCTGGCCTGTTAGAGACTAAGGGAGATCTGTTGTGGTTAATAATAATCACTGACTTTCCTTGGAACCATTAGCTAGCTCATGGGAAACCCGAAATTCCAAGTAGGTTATTTAATTTTCAACCTTGAATTCAGATGCAGCAATTTATAATTGATCACTAATCGGTTTAGGCAGACAGAAATGACATACATTATACTATTATGATCTGCCTGCCTTGTTTCTCTGAATATACCATATGGCATTATTTCATATTGGCGTAGACAACCCACCAACCCCTACCCAAAACTTTTATGATGTCTATGATGTCAATCCAGATTAAAATTAACATGACATTATTCTAAAATGTATAAAGGGGACATATGTCAGTCTGGATTTCCTTTATGGATGCCAAATGCAGAGTATTGCTTTACTTTGCAAACACACTTGGTGGATTTGGCTGCAACAACACTGACATTCAGACCTAGGCCTACCTCCTTGCTTTGAGAACACACAGGGCTAGTGTTCCCTCAATTATTGTTGTGGCCTACTCATAAATGAGCCCCCCCACCACTATGATGGATACTCCACCTACAATGTCTAATAAGTGATGAGACCATTTAAATGTTTCAAGTTAAACCTGCATCTCATAACTGCATTCTTGTAAAACTATTGTAAAACTAGTTTTGTCCAACTGCAGCAACTAGAAAGGGCTAAGCAGCTCAGTAGCTCTCAGGCTCACTCAGATTGAGTTATTGCCTGTGATCCACAGTGCAATGTCCTGTAAGAATGATGGATTTCCTCCTGATGGTTTTCAAGTGCACAGTGCCATGGCTGTATGGCTCCGCCAGGGCAGGTTCTACCCAGCTGGGGCCCTGGCATACTGCAGGCATGCTGTAATGTCATGTTGGAGCAGTCTGGCCCCCCAGCCCCTGTCAGCCCCTGAGGAGGACGGGGCAACACAATGCACAAGGCCAGCCCTGGGGGTCAGCACGGAAATCATGTGTCAACATCAGAGGTCAAGTCCTATAAAGATCTACAAAGTACTTACTTGACAGACCTCATGCCAGCTCTGTTGGTGGGATGCTTGTGCTTTGTGCTTGTAAAGGTGGACTATGAAAGACGATTTGGGTACATTTCGTAATATACTAGGCCTATAAAATGATTTTTTTGTGTAAAGTGAAATCCACCTCAACGGAAATGTTAAGAAACCAGTAAAACATGATCAGTGGTAAAACCAGTAAAACATGATACTAGTTACTGACTTGTGTAGTAGCCTAGTCTCTTGTGACAGCCTTAAAGATACACTATGCAGAAATCGCTCTGCCATTTCCTGGTTGTCTAAAATTATAATAGTTTGCCTCATTTCAGTTTATGTGACAAAACAAGCAAATAGAGTGTAGAGAATCGTTGTACCATCTAAACCGCTGTGAAATATATTTTCCATAACCAAAAATATTGTATTCAATTACTTATTTCCCTCATTAAAATGCAAATCAATTTATAACATTTTTGACATGCGTTTTTCTGGATTTTTTTGTTGTTATTCTATCTCTCACTGTTCAAATAAACCTACCATTAAAATTATAGACGGATCATTTCTTTGTCAGTGGGCAAACGTACAAAATCAACAGGGGATAAAATACTTTTTTCCCTCACTGTATACCACTTCTTAGACTTGCTTTCAATGAGAATGATATATCTATAACACACATTTCTATGTGAATTTGGTTAGGTCGCCCAAAAAGTTACATATTACATCTTTAACATTAAAAGTAGCTGATTTGGTTCTGGGTGCAGAGATGAATACAGTCAAATCCTAAATTATTGTCACCCTTGATAAAGATGAGCAAAAAAATCTATATTGTATTTTCAAAAAAATTGAACAATTATAATATTTTATACTGATACAATTGCTCAAAGAAAGAGATTTTGTTTAACTAGTTAAACACGTCTCAAAAAGGTAAGTGTCAAAGTTATTGGCACCCCTAAAGATTCTTATGAATACAATTCATATCAGCTTATGGAACTTTATTGTGGCCTATCATGGCTTCCTATAGAAATGAGGTAACATGCATGTAAAACAATTTGTCATCCATCACCATGGGGAAAGGCAAATAACTCACAAATGATAAATGGTTGTTGACTTTCATAAATTAGGCAATGGGTACAAAAAAACAAATAAACCACTTACCACTATTAGGGCAACAATTAAGAAGTTTAAAACCACTGGAACAGTGGCAAACTTCCCTGGTAGAGGACCCAAGTGTATCTTGTCCCCACGCACAGTGAGAAAGATGCTTCGGGAGGCAAAGAAAAGTCCAAGTGCCACAGTTGGACAATTACAGAACTTGGCCGCATCTTGTGGTCACCAAGTCTCCAAATCTACAAAGACGCCACCTCCATGCCAATAGTCTATTTGAAAGGGTTGCCAGAAAAAAGCCTTTATTGAGAGCAATCAACAAATGTAAACACCTGGAGTTTGCTAAACGGCATTGGCACTTGGATTGGAACGGGGTGCTATGGTCAGATGAGACAGAAATAGAGCTCTTTGGCCATGCACACCAGTAGTGGGTTTGGCATCGAAATGAGAATGCAGAAAAGATGTAGAAAAGAACCTCATACCTACTGTAAAATATGGTGGTGGATCTTTGACGTTATGGGGCTGTTTTGCTTCCACTGGTCCTGGGGCCCTTGTTAAGTAAGGTCAACGGCATCATGAACTCTACCAAGTACCACAATTAAATGGTTAATTGACCACAAAATCAACATTTTGCAATGGCCATCTCTGCAGTCCATAAGCGCAGACCAAAGGATATCAAGGATCGGGAAAAATTCTCTATAGACTAAGGAATGGTATAAGATCCCTCCCAATATGTTCTTCAATCTCATAAAACATTATAGAAAAAGGCTAAGTGCCGTTACCTCGCAAGTGGACGGTGCGCAAAATATTGAAAACAGGGGTGCCATTAATTTTTACACCTATCTTTTCCTCTGAGCAATTGTATTAATATAAAATAATATAATTTCCCCAAAAATGTTTGGCATACAATATAGCTCAGTATTTGTATTATTTATTTTAAACAGTATTTTTTGCTCATCTTTATGAAGGGTGCAAATAATTTCGGATTTGACTGTTCAGTATATCAGCACCTTTATAGACTTAATTTCATCCCCCCGCCCCCTTATTTCCTAAGAGTTCCAATAACCAGATTCATTAATTGTGGAAATGTACAGTACAGTGGTTCAAGCATCTTGACATGATCTCATGGTGAATGTTAATGCAAGGTGGATAGTTGAACCCCTTCCAAAAATATAAAGTCGCTATTTGGCCAGAGGCCAGGAAAGAAAGCTTTTGACAGGTCAATGTCAAACCAACCTCCGCAGTCTCCAATCTCTCCATGTGTGTTCAGCACCCTGGATTCATTAAATGGGAGGAATATGCACCTTCTTACTGTACACTGCCTCTGATCCCATCTCTCAACAAAGAGCTTGCCCAGACTGACCCTGACCCGTGGCCATCGCCACTGAAGAGCTGGAGAGCTACTTGTCTACGTGACTCCTCACAGGAACTTGAATATCCTCACTATGTAGAGTTGCATACTTTAGTTGCAGTCAAAGCATAAGCCATGCATAAAGAAATGTGCCAGTAGGCTACATATAAAAAGGCTTCCGTTGAAATAAATTGTGTTGCTGAACAGGCCAGGTTTTCTAGGGAACCAACAGGCGTTTTCTAGGGAATCAAGTTGTCATGGTAACATCTGGGAAATGCATCACTAATTATTCTGACTGAGGAGCAACTACCGGATGGTGATAATGAGTTGTGAATGTACGTTTCTTGGCAGAACAACGTCCTTTCCATCTTTGAATTCTCCTTCCCTTGCCCTAGCTGTGTGTGTTCCACATCAATCACCTTTTCTCCAGGGAGTCTGGGCACGAAACTCCTGTTTTTATATCCCATTCTTCTGTTGTTTGAGATTTTTCCGAAATGTATCTAGTAAGTGTCATCTGGCTTGTTTTCCTTCGAGCGCCTCACCCCTGAGAGGGCTCTGTTTCACTTGATTGCCACTGAAATATCATTACCATCTTAGGGTCTCCTGTAGGACTTTTTGGCATTGTACTGTGTATCCCTTTTAAGACGTGCGATGTCATCGAAACATCTCTAAAATGGTTGATTTAAGGAATGTTGCTAGAATGGCTGGTGGAGCAGTGAGTTTACATTTTGACCTTAGCATATTTGGATGTTGGGTCTGAGAGAGGCCTCTGCAGTCTGCAATCAGCTGAGATCAGCATTTGGGTTACAGTTTTAAAATACTGTATGTTGATATGATTTTTTATTTAAACCATGTGGATGTGATGTTCAGTGGAGTCGTTCCTACAGCAATGTCCATATAGGGGAACCTCTTGCCTTTGTTCCTCTCATCTGTTCCCCAGCAGGCCTACAGAGAGGCAGCCAGTGCTCCTGCTAGGTCTCAGCAGTCAGACAGCACTGAGACAGACATGATATATGACTTTCAGACTGTCTCTGTCTGTCCCCCAAGTGTGGCGACACCTGTGAAAATAATATGCCAGAGCACTTATGCACAGCATGGCTTTGTTCTGTCTGTTATCTGACATAGGATTCAGCAGGGGATTCCTTCTGGCTGACATAGATGAGAACATGTTCAAAGTGACTAAAGTAGTGCATCACTGGATTTCAAAACATCCTCGTAATGTATTCATTCGTTGTACTTAATACATTAACCATATGGTATTAATTAGTAGTAGTGTACTGAGTTCGTGAAAGGATGCCTCTCTCTAACCTCTACTTTTCAGTCTTGGCTACTGGGCCCTATGTGACAGACTGGACAGTCAGAGTAGTGTGAGAGGCTGTGGGAGCCCAAAGCCCAAAGCAGACAGACAGCTGATGGATGGGCTGCAGAGCCCTCCTGTAACCCAGCGTGAACCCAGATCCAGGCAGCCTCGGAGCCCTAAACCAATCACTGCACTGCACTGCACGACCTGATCCTGGCCTCACTGATGGACTAAACAGGACATGCCCCAGGGCTCACGGCTCATGACTCTGCTCAGGTTCTATCAGGGCAAAGCTCAGTGCTAACCCTCATTCATTCCCTATTTGTCACAGACCAGAGGCCTTATTTATCAAAGGTGTGTGCGCAAAAAAAATACTCTAAACCTCAGTTTACCCACAGAGGTTGTTGGTATTTATAAATGTTGAACTTGACGGGAAAGTGTGTGTATCTCCACGCAAATCTCAGACCATGCTTACGCACAACTTCTAGTGGTTGATCAACTGTATTGCAAGCAAATACTGTTATTTTGGGGGAAATTGAGTTGTTTGATGCACAGGAATTATAATACTGGTAGGCTAATAAAAACATAAAAATGTAGGCCTAATAATAAAACAGATGCATTTCCCATTGGTAAGAAGATCGCATAGCATCATGTCGCCTAATATATTGTAACGACCTTAAACCAACATCTAGCGACCTCATAAAGGGGTTCGGACCTCTTGGCGTAATGGTTAAGTTGTTCGCTTGCCAGTCGCTGGACCTGGGTTTGAGTCCTAGTCGAGGTTACCCCTCGAATTCGCTACAATATAAATTGTATTTTTATCAAAATCATATTGCAGGGTATGGTATGTCTCTCCTTTTCTGACATGACTGGTTTATTCCCGCTCATTCAATAGCCAACCATGCTAGAAAGTTAATGCACTATACATACAAAGGTATGTGGACACCCCTTCAAATTAGTGGATTCAGCTATTTCAGCTACACCCGTTGCTGACAGGTGTATAAAATCGAGCACACAGCCATGCAATCTCCATAGACAAACATTGGCAGTAGAATGGCCTTACTGAAGAGCTCAGTGACTTTCAACGTGGCACTGTCATAGGATGCCACCTTTCCAACAAGTTAGTTCGTCAAATTTCTGTCCTGCTAGAGCTGCCCCGCTCAACTGTAAGTGCTGTTATTGTGGAGTGGAAACGTCTAGGAGCAACAACGGCTCAGCCGCGAAGTGGTAGGCCACACAAGCTCACAGAACGGGACCACCGAGTGCTGAATTGCATAGCGCGCATAAAAATTGTCTGTCCTCGGTTGCAACACTCACTACCGAGTTCCAAATTGCCTTTGGAAGCAACGTCAGCACAAGAACTGTTCGTCTGGAGCTTCATGAAATGGGTTTCGATAGCCGAGCAGCCGCACACAAGCCTAAGATCACCATGCGCAATGCCAAGCATCGGCTGGAGTGGTGTAAAGCGCGCAGCCATTGGACTCTTGAGCAGTGGATACGCGTTCTCTGGAGTGATGAATCATGCTTCACCGTCTGGAAGTCAGATGGACGAATCTGGGTGTGGCGGATGCCAGGAGTCTCTACCTGCCCCAATGCACAGTGCCAACTGTAAAGTTTGGTGGAGGAGGGATAATGGTCTGGGGCTGTTTTTTATTGTTCGGGCTAGGCCCCTTAGTTCCAGTGAAGGGAAATCTTAACGCTACAGCATACAATGACATTCTAGACGATTCTGTGCTTCAAACTTTGTGGCAACAGTTTGGGGAAGGCCCTTTCCTGTTTCACCATGACAATGCCCCTGTGCACAAAGCGAGGTCCATACAGAAATGGTTTGTCGAGATCGGTGTAGAAGAACTTGACTGGCCCGCACAGAGCCCTGACCTCTACCCCATCGAACACCTTTGGGATGAATTGGAATGCCGACTGCGAGCCAGGCCTAATCGCCCAACATCAGTGCCCGACCTCACTAATGCTCTTGTGGCTGAATGGAAGCAAGTCTCCTCAGCAATGTAACAACATCTAGTGGAAAGCCTTCCCAGAAGAATGGAGGCTGTTATAGCAGCAAAGGGGGGACCAACTCTATATTAATGCCCATGATTTTGGAATTAATGTTTGATGAGCCGGTGTCCTCATACTTTTGGTCATGTAGTGTAGACCGGTAGCCTATGACAGTATGGGTAGGCTACAGTATTGCTGTGCGATAGGAGCGGGACATAATAGCCTATTTAATCTCAGAGCCTATACCAAGGCAGGAGATAGAAACACAGTCATGTATTGATAAACAAAATATTTAACAACAATTCATATTTTGCATTGAAATGTAGGCTGTAGGCAGCATTTAGTTTTAAATTGTTCAATAGTCAATCAATCTTGCAGAATGCGTGGCCAATGTTTGGCACTCGCTATAGGCAGCATGCCTTATTTATTTTTTGAAGTCACTGCAAAAGATTACAACATTCTGCTCACACCTCTACAGAAATTAGATCAAATTTGCCATTTGCGCTTTCTTTTATGAACTGTCATGGCCCAGTTTCAACACCTCCAAATCATACAGCAAATGAGGTCATTTTTGTTACCATAAAAGGTGAATGAAAGAGTGTATATGTTGCGTGCGACAACAATAATTTGTTGCGCACGCAAATTCTAGAATCTCCACCATGTACACCAGAATGTTGTTAGAAATGGATGCATGGTTGATACTGTAAATGAGGCCCCAGTTGTTGTTGCATGATACTGATGAGTGATGTAGGCTACTGCATTTAGAGTGGTTATGTGGATTTACTAATGGTTTAGGAATGGGTTCATTTTGGTAAATGAACGGTTTATTGTTTTAATAATTGTTCTAGGAAGCCAGGGGCCTCATTTATAAGCATTGCATACATTTTACACTAAATATCTGCACGCGCAATTTCTGAAAAGACTGCGCACACACACATTTAGATTTATAAACGTGGCGCATGCAATACGTAAAACTGTGCATGCGTGAACGAGCATTATAACTACCACGCGCCGAATACAACAGGTGTAGACCTTACCATGAAATGCTTACTTACGAGCCCTTAACCAACAATGCAGAGTTTTAAAAGTAAATAAGAAAAATGTGCTAAATAAACTAAAGGAAAAATAGTAACACAATTAAATAACAATAACGAGGCTACATACAAGAGGTACCGGTACCGAGTCAATCTGCAGGGGTACAGGTACGTTGAGGTCATATTTACATGTAGGTAGGGGTAAAGTGACTATGCATAGATAATATAATATAATAAGCCATTTAGCAGACGCTTTTATCCAAAGTGACTTACAGTCATGTGTGCATACATTATTTTATTTTTTTGTGTATGGGTGGTCCCGGGGATCGAACCCACTACCTTGGCGTTACAAGCGCCGTGCTCTACCAGCTGAGCTACAGAGGACCACGAGAGTAGCAGCTGCGTATGTGAAGAGTGTGAAGGAATGTGAAAATTCAAGGTACAGTTGAAGTTGGGAGTTTACATACACCTTAGTCAAATACATTTAAACTCAGTTTTTCACAATTCCTGACATTTAATCCTAGTAGAAATTCCCTGTCTTAGGTCAGTTAGGATCACCACTTTATTTGAAGAATGTGAAATGTCAGAATAATAGTAGAGAGAATGATTTATTTCAGCTTTTATTTCTTTCATCACATTCCCAGTGTGTCAGAAGTTTACATACACTCAATAAGTATTTGGTAGCATTGCCTTTAAATTGTTTAACTTGGGTCAAACATTACGGGTAGCCTTCCACAAGCTTCCCACAATAAGTTGGGTGAATTTTGGCCCATTCCTCCTGACAGAGCTGGTATAACTGAGTCAGGTTTGTAGGCATCCTTGCTCGCACACGCTTTTTCAGTTCTGCCCACACATTTTCTATAGGATTGAGGTCAGGGCTTTGTGATGGCCACTCCAATACCTTGACTTTGTTGTCCTTAAGCCATTTTGCCACAACTTTGGAAGTATGCTTGGGGTCATTGTCCATTTGGAAGACCCATTTGCGACCAAGCTTTAACTTCCTGACTGATGTCTTGAGATGTTGCTTCAATATATCCACATAATTTTCCTTCCTCATGATGCCATCTATTTTGTGAAGTGCACCAGTCCCTCGTGCAGCAAAGCACCCCCACAGCATGATGCTGCCACCCCCGTGCTTCACGGTTGGGATGGTGTTCTTCGGCTTGCAAGTGCCCCCTTTTTCCTCCAAACATAACGATGGTCATTATGGCCAAACAGTTCTATTTTCGTTTCATCAGACCAGAGGACATTTCTCCAAAAAGTACGATCTTTGTCCCCATGTGCATTTGCAAACCGTAGTCTGGCTTTTTTATGGCGGTTTTGGAGCAGTGCTGAGCGGCCTTTCAGGTTATGTCGATATAGGACTCGTTTTACTGTGGATATAGATACTTGCGTACTATTGTTTGTACAGATGAACGTGGTACCTTCAGGCATTTGGAAATTGCTCCCAAGGATGAACCAGACTTGTGGAGGTCTACAAAAAAAAATTCTGAGGTCTTGGCTGATTTCTTTTGATTTTCCCATGATGTCAAGCAAAGAGGCACTGAGTTTGAAGGTAGGCCTTGAATACATCCACAGGTACACCTCCAATTGACTCAAATTATGTCAATTAGCCTATCAGAAGCTTCTAAAGCCATGACATCATTTTCTGGAATTTTCCAAGCTGTTTAAAGGCACAGTCAACTTAGTGTATGTAAACTTATGACCCACTGGAATTGTGATACAGTGAATTATAAGTGAAATAATCTGTCTGTAAACAATTGTTGGAAAAATGACTTGTGTCATGCACAAAGTAGATGTCCTAACCGACTTGCCAAAACTATAGTTTGTTAACAAGAAATTTGTGGAAGGGTTGAAAAACTAGTTTTAATGACTCCAACCTAAGTGTATGTAAATTTCCGACTTCAACTGTATGTGTGTGTGTGGGGGTGTCAATATGCATGTGGGTGTGTGTGTTTTGTGTGTGTTTCCATGTGTGTCTGTGTCTGTCTGTGTGTGTGTGTGAGAGAACGGTATGCAGTGAGAAATTGGCATACTTATGGCAACATCATAAATCTAAAGCGATTGACATTATTCTGAACAACAGTGCATACCCCAGACCCCCACCCATTACTAGTAATGTTGCTAATGTACAGAACTACTGTAATGACAGATGTCAAGCCCCATCTGATAGTGTACCACTGACCACGGCCTCTTGGTGTGAAACTATTGAAACATTACAACCAGACTATTTCCCAGATACATGCAATTTCACCCATGAAGAGGTAGATATATTTTTTAACTTCCCTACCAAACAAAAAGGCAAATGGATCAGATGGTGTCACTTAAGAGACTTTAAAGGCCACAAGGCTCCAGTCCTCCCATGCCCTCATACATATCTTCGATGCCTGTCTGATTAATGGAAAGGTACCTGACTCATGGAAGGGTGCTCTTATCCACAGAATACCCAACAAAGACAATGTTCCAGATGATCCATCTATACTGAACAAAAATATAAATGCAACATGTAAAGTGTTGGTCCCATGTTTCATAAGCTGAAATAAAAGTTCCCAGAAATGTTTCATACGCACAAAAAACGTATTTCTCTCAAATGTTGTGCACAAATTTCTTTACATCCCTGTTAGTGAGCATTTCTCATTTTCCAAGATAATCCATCCACCTGACAGGTGTGGCATATCAAGAAGTTGATTAAACAGCATGATCATTACACAGGTGCACCTTGTGCTGGGGACAATAAAAGGCCACTCTAAAATGTGCAGTTTTGTCACACAACACAATGCCATAGATGTCTCTAGTTTTGCGGGAGTGTGCAATTGGCATGCTGACTGCAGGAATGTCCACCAGAGCTGTTGCCAGAGTATGTAATGTTCATTTCTCTACCATAAGCCACCTCCCATATCATTTTAGAGAATTTGGCAGTACGTCCAACCGGCCTCTCAACCGCAGACCATGTGTAACCACACCAGCCAAGGACCTCTAAATCTGGCTACTTCACCTACGGGATCGTCTGAGACCAGCCACCCGGACAGCTGATGAAACTGCGGAGTATTTCTGTCTGTAATAAAGCCCTTTTGTGGGGAAAAACTCATTCTGACTGGCTGGGCCTGGCTCCCAAGTGGCTGGGCCTGGCACCCACAGAAGCAATCAATCAATCAGATTCCAAACTCTCCACCATGGCCAAGACCAAAGAGCTCTCCAAGGATGTCAGGGACAAGATTGTAGACCTACACAAGGCTGGAATGGGCTACAAGACCATCGCCAAGCAGCTTGGTGAGAAGGTGACAACAGTTGGTGCGATTATTCGCAAATGGAAGAAACACAAAATAACTGTAAATCTCCCTCGGCCTGGGGCTCCATGCAAGATCTCACCTCGTGGAGTTGCAATGATCATGAGAACGGTGAGGAATCAGCCCAGAACTACACGGGAGGATCTTGTCAATGATCTCAAGGCAGCTGGGACCATAGTCACCAAGAAAACAATTGGTAACACACTACGCCGTGAAGGACTGAAATCCTGCAGCGCCCGCAAGGTCCCCCTGCTCAAGAAAGCACATATACATGCCCGTCTGAAGTTTGTCAATGAACATCTGAATGATTCAGAGGAGAACTGGGTGAAAGTGTTGTGGTCAGATGAGACCAAAATTGAGCTCTTTGGCATCAATTCAACTCGCCGTGTTTGGAGGAGGAGGAATGCTGCCTATGACCCCAAGAACACCATCCCCACCGTCAAACATGGAGGTGGAAACATTATGCTTTGGGGGTGTTTTTCTGCTAAGGGGACAGGACAACTTCACTGCATCAAAGGGACGATGGATGGGGCCATGTACCGTCAAATCTTGGGGGAGCCAGTGCATTGAAAATGGGTCTTGGATGGGTATTCCAGCATGACAATGACCCAAAACACACGACCAAGGCAACAAAGGAGTGGCTCAAGAAGAAGAACATTAAGGTCCTGGAGTGGCCTAGCCAGTCTCCAGACGTTAATCCCATAGAAAATCTGTGGAGGGAGCTGAAGGTTCAAGTTGCCATACGTCAGCCTCGAAACCTTAATGACTTGGAGAAGATCTGCAAAGAGGAGTGGGACAAAATCCCTCCTGAGATGTGTGCAAACCTGGTGGCCAACTACAAGAAAGGTCTGACCTCTGTGATTGCCATCAAGGGTTTTGCCACCAAGTACTAAGTCATGTTTTGCAGAGGGGTCAAATACTTATTTCCCTCATTAAAATGCAAATCATTTTATAACATTTTTGACATGCATTTTTCTGGATTTTTTTGTTGTTATTCTGTCTCTCACTGTTCAAATAAACCTACCATTAACATTATAGACAGAAAATTTTTTTGTCAGTGGGCAAACGTACAAAATCAGCAGGGGATCAAATACTTTTTTCCCTCACTGTATGCCAGATAGGCTCTACACCGGTTGTAAAGCTGATTAATGTGCTTAATTTTAAGAAGTTATTTGGCCACTTTAGTTGTGATACAAACCTTATCAAAACATATAGGCCTATGGGCTAGGCTACATGAGAATATGATTTGAAAAAGTCGCAAAAAAAGGCATGCGCTGTTTCTTGCCTTACTTACTGCACACACTGGTCATCATTCTCAAGTGATAATACATCATTCACAAGTGAGATCTCCCGAGTGGGGCAGTGGTCTCCCGAGTGGCGCCGCCCCATGGGTCTCCCGAGTGGCGCAGTGTGCCACTAGAGATCCTGGTTCGAATCCAGGCTCTGTAGTAGCCGGCCGCGACCGGGAAACCCATGGGGCGGCACACAATTGGCCCAGCGTCGTCCAGGGTAGGGAAGGGAATGGCCGGCAGGGATGTAGAGCATGGCGTTTGCAACGCCAGGGTTGTGGGTTCGATTCCCATGGGGGAAAATAAAAAATAATGTATGCACATTACTAACTGTAAGTCGCTCTGGATAAGAGCGTCTGCTAAATGACTAAAATGTAATGTAAATGATAATACATAATTCAGAAGTGATAATACATAATTCACAAGTGATAGTATATCATTCACAAGTGATAGGCTAATATTGTCACCCATCAGACTATTCTTAATTTAATGTTGTCTTTACATATACTAAATAATATATGTGTGAAATTAGTTTTGATTTAGAATGCGCCATTATCATGCACCTGTCTCGGAACAGGGCGTAAAAAAAATTACACGTCATCTATGCACTTAAATAGCGACTGGAGGACGCTTTTCCCATGGTTCATTTTCAGGCCAGCCAGGTAGGCTATACTCTTGTTATAAAGCAATGTGCTTTATATTAGGAAAGTTAATAAATAAATATAGTAGGCCTAGCCTATAGAAAGCTGATGGGATTCTCCTCTTTTTATTAGAGGCCATCAAAACTCTGTTTTCTCATGCAATTACATAGCCTGTGGAAATGTTGCACAACATGAGTGTTTGATTTGATTTTTGAAACCATTTGCATTGATGTCAGAGTGATTAGAGGGACAATAGAGTGCTGAGTCCCAGGCTGTTAGAAAGTTTGGTAGGTAATGACCATCAGCAGCATCAGAGCTTGGAGAAGCCTAGTTACTGTGACAAAGCGGTCACGTGGAATTTGACTGTGGTCATGACTTGTGGACACTGGTGTGGCGGTAATACATTCACCGTAACAGCCCTACATGAAAACATCACAGTCAGGTAAGGAATTTATTCTGCAATAGATTTCTAATTATTTTAGAATGTAAAGTTAAAATAAATAGATTTTCGCTCTTCTCACTAACAGCAAATGATTGCATCTTGTTATTATGAAGTCAAATCAAATCACATTTTATTTGTCACATGCGCCGAATACAACAGGTGTAGACCTTACAGTGAAATGCTTACTTACAAGTCCTTAACCAACAATGCCGTTTTAAGAAAGAATACCAAAACAAATCACACAAAAAATACAATATAAGATCATCCGAAATGAAAGTAAAAAATAATTAAAGAGCAGCAGTAAAATAACAGTAGCGAAGCTATATACAGGGGTTACCGGTACAGAGTCAATGTGCGGGGGCACAGTCGAGGTAATTGAGGTAATATGTACATGTAGGTAGAGTTAAAGTGACTATGCATAGATAATAAACAGAGAGTAGCAGCAGCGTAAAAGAGGGGGTGGGAGGAGTGGGGGGGAACAATGCAAATAGTCTGGGTAGCCATTTGATTAGCTGTTCAGGAGTCTTATGGCTTAGGGGTAGAAGCTGTTAAGAAGCCTTTTGGACCTAGACTTCGCGCTCTGGTACGGCTTACCGTGCGGTAGCAGAGAGAACAGTCTATGACTAGGGTGGCTGGAGTCTTTGACAATTTTTAGGGCCTTCCTCTGACACAGCCTGGTATAGAGGTCCTGGATGGTAGGAAGCTTGGCCCCAGTGATTTACTGGGCCGTACGCACTACCATCTGTAGTGCCTTGCGGTCGGATGGCGAGCAGTTGCCATACCAGGCGGTGATGCAACCAGTCAGGATGCTTTCGATGGTGCAGCTGTAGAACCTTTTGAGGATCTGAGGACCCATGCCAAATCTTTTCAGTCTCTTTAGGGGGAATAGGTTTTGTTGTGCCCTCTTCACAACTGTCTTGGTGTGCTTGGACCATGTTAGTTTGTTGGTGATGTGGACACCAAGGACCTCAACCTGCTCCACTACAGCCCCATCGATGAGAATGGGGGCGTGCTCTGTCTTATTTTTCCTGTAGTCCACAATCATCTTCTTTCTCTTGATCACGTTGAGGGAGAGGTTGTTATCCTGGCACCACACGGCCAGGTCTGTGACCTCCTCCCTATAGGCTGTCTCATCGTTGTCGGTGATCAGGCCTACCACTGTTGTGTCGTCGGCAAACTTAATGTTGGTGTTGGAGTTGTGCCTGGCCATGCAGTCATGGGTGAACAGGGAGTACAGGAGGGGACTGAGCACGCACCCCTGAGGGGCCCCATGTTGAGGATCAGTGTGGCAGATGTGTTGTTACCTACCCTTACCACCTGGGGGCGGCCCGTCAGGAGGTCCAGGATCCAGTTGCAGAGGGAGGTGTTTAGTCCCAGGGTCCTTAGCTTAGTGATGAGCTTTGAGGGCACTATGGTGTTGAACGCTGAGCTGTAGTCAATTAATAGCATTCTCAAGTAGGTGTTCCTTTTGTCCAGGTGGGAAAGGGCAGTGTGGAGTGCAATAGAGATTGCATCATCTGTGGATCTGTTGGGGCGGTATGCAAATTGGAGTGGGTCTATGGTTTTTGGGATAATGGTGTTGATGTGAGCCATGACCAGCCTTTCAAAGCACTTCATGGCTACAGACGTGAGTGCTACGGGTCGGTAGTCATTTACATTAGTGTTCTTGGGCACAGGGACTATGGTGGTCTGCTTGAAACATGTTGGTATTACAGACTCAGTCAGGGACAGGTTGAAAATGTCAGTGAAGACACTTTCCAGTTGTTCAGCGCATGCTCGGAGTACACGTCCTGGTAATCCATCTGGCCCTGCGGCCTTGTGAATGTTGACCTGTTTAAAGGTCTTACTCACATCGGCTACGGAGAGCATGATCACACAGTCATCCGGAACAGCTGGTGCTCTCATGCATGCTTCTAGTTGCTTGCCTCGAAGCGAGCATAGAAGTAATTTAGCTCGTCTGGTAGGCTCTTGTCACTGGGCAACACACGGCTGTGCTTCTCTTTGTAGTCTGTAATAGTTTGCAAGCCCTGCCACATCCGACAAGCGTCGGAGCCGGTGTAGTATGATTCAATCTTAGTCCTGTATTGACGCTTTGCCTGTTTGATGGTTCGTCGGAGGGCATAGCAGGATTTCTTATAAGCGCCCGGGTTAGAGTCCCACTCCTCGAAAGCGGCACTGATGTGGTGTACTCCTCAATGCCATCGGAAGAATCCCGGAACATATTCCAGTCTGTGTTAGCAAAATAGTCCTGTAGCTTAGCATCTGCGTCATCTGACCACTTCTTTATTGACCGAGTCACTGGTGCTTCCTGCTTTAGTTTTTGCTTGTAAGCAGGAATCAGGAGGATAGAGTTATGGTCAGATTTGCCAAATGGAGGGCAAAGTACTCAGTACTTTGTTGAAGCACCTTTGGCAGCGCTTACAGCCTCAAGTCTTCTTGGGTATGACGCTACAAGCTTGGCACACCTGTATTTGGGGAGTTTCTCCCATTCTTCTCTGCAGATCGTCTCAAGCTCTGTCAGGTTGGATGGGGAGCGTCGCTGCACAGCTATTTTCAGGTCTCTCCAGAGATGTTCGATCGGGTTCATGTCCAGGCACTGGCTGGGCCACTCAAGGACATTCAGAGACTTGTCCCATAGCCACTCCTGCGTTGTCTTGGCTGTGTGCTTAGGGTCGTTGTCCTGTTGGAAGGTGAACCTTCGCCCCAGTCTGAGGTCCTGAACGCTCTGGAGCAGGTTTTCATCAAGGATCTCTCTGTACTTTGCTCCGTTCATCTTTCCCTCGATCCTGACTAGTCTCCCAGTCCCTGCCGCTGAAAAACATTCCCACAGCATGATACTGCCACCACCATGCTTCACCGTAGGGATGGTGCTAAGTTTCCTCCAGACGTGAAGCTTGGCATTCAGGCCAAATAATTAATTATTGGTTTCATCAGACAAGAGAATCTTGTTTCTCATGGTCTGAGAGTCTTTAAGTGCCTTTTGGCAAACTCCAAGCAGGCTGTCATGTGCCTTTTACTGAGGAGTGGCTTTCGTTTGGCCACTCTACCATAAAGGCCTGATTGGTGGAGTGCTGCAGAGATGGTTGTCCTTCTGGAAGGTTCTCCCATCTCCACAGAGGAACTCTGGAGCTCTGTCAGAGTGACCATCATGTTCTTGGTCACCTCCCTGACCAAGACCCTTCTCCCCCGATTGCTCAGTTTGTCAGGCGGCCAGCTCTAGGAAAAGTCTTGCTGGTTCCAAACTTCTTCCATTTAAGAATGATGGAGGCCACTGTTTTCTTGGGGACCTTCAATGCTGCAAAAAATTGACACAATCCTGTCTTGGAGCTCTACGGACAATTCCTTCGACCTCGTGGCTTGGTTTTTGCGCTGACATGCACTGCCAACTGTGGGACCTTTATATAAACAGTTGTGTGCCTTTCCAAGTCATGTCCAATCAATTGATTTTACCACAGGTGGACTCCAATCAAGTTGTAGAAACTTCTCAAGGATGATCAATGGAAACAGGATTCACCTGAGTTCAATTTCAAGTCTCATAGCAAAGGGTCTGAATACTTATTTTTAATACATTTGCAAACATTTCTAAAAACCTCTTTTCGTTTTGTCATTATGCGGTATTGTGTGTAGATTGATGAGGGAAAAAAATAATTGAAACGATTTTAGAATAAGGCTGTAATGTAACAAAATGTGGAATAAGTCAAAGGGTCTGAATACTTTCCGAATGCACTGTATATTCCCCATTTGCACAAGGCTACTAGGCTACTGTTGCCTTCTTGCAATGCAATACTTCAACCACTAGAAACTGTGCGTACGCAGGTTTAAAGTTTGCGGGAGGAGAAACACATTCTCACGTCAAGTAAAGTTTTTATAAACGCCAATTTTGCATGAAAACTGCCACACACATGTTTTGGGGCACATTTTGTACATACACAACTTTTATAAATGAGGCCCCTGGCAAGGTAATTTATAAACACACAATGCCCAGAGGTATTGGGCTACCTTCTGGGTACTTTGGATCACCCTTTTGTATTGAAATATTACCCTTCTGGAAAATGGGAAGTTTGAAAATATTTGATGGGTGTATTTTTATTGGAAGAGAATGTTGGGAATTTGAAAGAAGAATGCCCCTGTGTGCTGACAATAGGTACACAGATCCGGTCAAATCTGAGAGAAGAGAGTATTGGGGCACAGTCTCATAGCAGTGTAGCAGATGCCATTCCATATGTGTGTCATCTCACTCTGGGGAATGGTGCATAGCAAAACTCCACTGCAAGCCTAAAATGTCACTCATACCATTCATAGCCATGAATGCACAATCAACAAGGCCTTGAGGAATTTGAAGATCTGATAATCTGCAAGGAGGTCAAGAGTGATGGAACCCCAATTAGGACCCATTATTTACATTTTAGTCATTTAGCAGACGCTCTTATCCAGAGCGACTTACAGGAGCAATTAGGGTTAAGTGCCTTGGTCAAGGGCACACCGACAGATTGTTCACCTAGTCAGCTCTGGGATTAGAACCAGCGACCTTTTGGTTACTGGCCCAAAGCTCTTAACTGCTAGGCTACCCTGCAGGGACCCCATTAATAATCATATAAACTGTGAAGAGATATAAAATAGATTTAAAGTTACAGTGTTGCATGACCATACTGTTTTACAGGCTATCCTATGTTTGAGTTAAATGATGCCATGTGACCCAGCAATCCCATCAAAAAGTTCCCTAGTCAGACAGTGCACTCGATCCATCCTTGATTACCTTTAAGAGCACAATTAAGGGAAAGAAACACAGCTTTTATTCCCCTTTATTCCCCAGACAAACATAATGGGTCCCACAAGACTTATTCAGTTAACCGTCCATGTAAATGAAACACACACCAGTGCAGGGGGAGCAAATTGACCATTAAATGGCAACTGCAGCCAGACGTTAGACCCAAAGGCTTTACTGAACTCTTCCAGCTCAATGGACTGAGATTACTATTTGGCAGTCAACACTGAGTTCATGTCTACGTGTTCCTAACAATTTACTAGTAATTCAAGATGAACCAGCCAGAGTATACAACCCTGGCAACGATTCCCTGTTTGGTTTGCCAGACAGACATGACAACTGAAGCATGTTCTGTTCCTGTGTTGGAACAGCAAAGGCTACAAGGCGTTTTTCCAATAGCTCCAATCTGTCAGTCTGTCTAAACAAGAGGATTGTGGTCAAGTAAACTCCTTAGGTATTAGATGTTATCCCCTTCCTCCACTGATAATGCAGCCTGCTCTCTCTCTCTCCATTCAATTCAATTTCAATTTAAGGACTTTATTGGCATGGGAAATGAATGTTAACATTGCCAAAGCAAGTGAAGTAGATAGTAAACAAAAGTGAAATAAACAATACATATTAACAGTAAACATTACACTCAGAAGTTCCAAAAGAATAAAGACATTTCAAATGTCTTATTATGTCTATATACAGTCGTGGTCAAAGGTTTTGAGAATGACACAAGTTTTGGTCTTCACAAAGTTCGCTGCTTCAGTGTTATGAGATCTTTTTGTCAGATGTTACTATGGTATACTGAAGTATAATTACAAGCATTCCATAAGTGTCAAAGGCTTTTATTGACAATTACATTAAGT
The DNA here is from genome assembly GCF_020615455.1 of Coregonus clupeaformis. Lineage (NCBI taxonomy): Eukaryota > Metazoa > Chordata > Actinopteri > Salmoniformes > Salmonidae > Coregonus > Coregonus clupeaformis. The sequence goes on from NC_059207.1 coordinate 42,441,496, forward strand.
TTATGCAAAGAGTCAATATTTGCGGTGTTGACCCTTCTTTTTCAAGACCTCTGCAATCCGCCCTGGCATGCTGTCAATTAACTTCTGTGCCACATCCTGACTGATGGCAGCCCATTCTTGCATAATCAATGCTTGGAGTTTGTCAGAATTTGTGGGTTTTTGTTTGTCCACCCGCCTCTTGAGGATCGACCACAAGTTCTCAATGGGATTAAGGTCTGGGGAGTTTCCTGGCCATGGACCCAAAATCTCGATGTTTTGTTCCCCGAGCCACGTAGTTATCACTTTTGCCTTATGGCAAGGTGCTCCACCATGCTGGAAAAGGCATTGTTTGTCACCAAACTGTTCTTGGATGGTTGGGAGAAGTTGCTCTTGGAGGATGTGTTGGTACCATTATTTATTCATGGCTGTGTTCTTAGGCAAAATTGTGAGTGAGCCCACTCCCTTGGCTGAGAAGCAACCCCACACATGAAAGGTCTCAGAATGCTTTGCTGTTGGCATGACAAAGGACTGATGGTAGCGCTCACCTTGTCTTCTCCGGACAATATGTTTTCCGGATGATCCAAACAATTGGAAAGGGGATTCATCAGAGAAAATGACTTTACCCCAGTCCTCAGCAGTCCAATCCCTGTACCTTTTGAAGAATATCAGTCTGTCCCTGATTTTTCCTGGAGAGAAGTGGCTTCCTCGCTGCCCTTCTTGACACCAGGCCATCCTCCAAAAGTCTTTGCCTCACTGGGCGTGCAGATGCACTCACACCTGCCTGCTGCCATTCCTGAGCAAGCTCTGCACTGGTGGTGCCCCGATCCCACAGCTGAATCAACTTTAGGAGACGGTCCTGGCGCTTGCTGGACTTTCTTGGGCGTCCTGACGCCTTCTTCACAACAATTTAACCTCTCTCCTTGAAGTGCTTGATGTTCCGATAAATGGTTGATTTAGGTGCAATCTTACTAGCAGCAATATCCTTGCCTGTGAAGCCCTTTTTGTGCAAAGCATTGATGACGGCACGTGTTTCCTTGCAGGTAACCATGGTTAACAGAGGAAGAACAATGATTTCAAGCACCACCCTCCTTTTAAAGCTTCCAGTCTGTTATTCTAACTCAATCAGCATGACAGAGTGATCTCCAGCCTTGTCCTCGTCAACACTCTCACCTGTGTTAACGAGATAATCACTGACATGATGGCAGCTGGACCTTTTGTGGCAGGGCTGAAATGCAGTGGAAATGTTTTTTTGGGATTAAGTTCATTTTCATGGCAAAGAGGGACTTTGCAATTAATTGCAATTCATCTGATCACACTTCATGACATTCTGGAGTATATGCAAATTGCCAAAATCAAAACTGAGGCAGCAGACTTTGTGAAAATTAGTATTTGTGTCATTCTCAAAACATTTGACCACAACTGTACAGTGTTGTAACAATGTGCAAATAGTTAAAGTACAAATGGGAAAATAAATAAACATAAATATGGGTTGTATTTACAATGGTGTTTGTTCTTCACTGGTTGCCCTTTTCTTGTGGCAACAGGTAACAAATCTTGCTGCTATGATGGCACACTGTGTTATTTCACCCAGTAGATAAGGAAGTTTATCAAAATTGGGTTTGTTTTCGAATTCTTTGTGGATCTGTGTAATCCAAGGGAAATATGTGTCTCTAATATGGTCATACATTTGGCAGGAGGTTAGGAAGTGCAGCTCAGTTTCCACCTCATTTTGTGGGCAGTGTGCACATAGCCTGTCTTCTCTTGAGAGCCAGGTCTGCCTACGGTGGCCTTTCTCAATAGCAAGGCTATGCTCACTGAGTCTGTACATAGTCAAAGCTTTCCTTAAGTTTGCGTCAGTCACAGTGGTCAGGTATTCTGCCACTGTGTACTCTCTGTTTAGGGCCAAATATCATTCTAGTTTGCTCTGTTTTTATGTTAATTATTTCCAATGTGTCAAGTAATTCTCTTTTTGTTTTCTCATGATTTGGTTGGGTCTAATTGTGTTGTTGTTGTTGTTGTCCTGGGGCTCTGTGGGGTCTGTTTGTGTTTGTGAACAGAGCCCCAGGACCAGCTTGCTTAGGGGACTCTTCTCCAAGTTCGTCTATCTGTAGGTGATGGCATAGGATAGCCTGTAAGACATCTCTCTCTCTCTTGACACTCGGCGCTGGGCCTGCCATTGGGCCTCTGTCAGATGTTTGGGATCAAGCCAAACACAACTCTGCCAATAGTGGAAGAGTGGAGACAAGATGGGGTGTGTTTGTCCTGCAGACAGGTTTAAAACACATTATTCAGCTGAGGTTATCTTCCAGTTTCCCAGCCTAGATGTTTCACTTTGTACAAAAGCACACTCCACTCTACTGTGGTCTTACTTGTTAGTTTGTCAGGTATTTTGTGCTGTTCCCTGTGGTGTACGGATGTACTGTAGTGTTGGCACTGGCAGGGACCTATAATCTCCTCTCCACTTTGTTCCTCTCCTCTCCTCCTGTCTCTCCTCCTCTCCTCTCCTCCTGTCTCTCCTCCTCCCCTCTCCTCCTGTCTCTCCTCCTCTCCTCCTCCTGTCTCTCCACCTCTCCTCTCCTCCTCTCTCCACCTCTCCTCTCCTCCTGTCTCTCCTCCTCTCCTCTCCTCTCCTCCTGTCTCTCCTCCTCTCCTCCTGTCTCTCCTCCTCTCCTCTCCTCCTGTCTCTCCACCTCTCCTCTCCTCTCTCCACCTCTCCTCTCCTCCTCTCTACACCTCTCCTCTCCTCCTGTCTCTCCTCCTCTCCTCTCCTCCTGTCTTTCCTCCCTCTCCTCTCCTCTCCTCTCCTCTCCTCTCCTCTCCTCTCCTCTCCTCTCCTCTCCTCTCCTCTCCTCTCCTCCTGTCTCGCCACCTCTTCACCATCTCCTCCTTTCCCAGCTCCTCTCTCAACACATGGGCTCAAGATGCTTGTCAGAGTTTTTCTGTTCCCACCTGTATGCAAGTCATTCAGTCGGCTTTGAAATGCCCTTTTCCCACTCCACAGATATGGCTGTGTTCCCTTTTGTTAGCCTCTACATGTCATACTGAGCTGTTTAAAAAGAGCCGCTGACGACTCTACGGCATTTACCTTGATACATGCATAAGAAGATTTGTACAGTATAATAATGTTGTATTACAAAAATACATACTCCACGTAATGGAACATAACAATACAGTAATCAATGGATTAGGCTTAATACAGGCATGCTGGAATGTCCAACCATAAGCACCTTGTTTTCAACACCTTGCTCTGTTCAGTACCGTGCTGTAACTGTACAGTGGACTATATGCCCTGGTGAGTTGTGGAATGCTGAATGTGGCTCACAGCAGGCTTTTCATCAAGTTATCAGAGAGTAGTCATGTGTGACTGGAGTCCTCCAGGTCTGGAGGGAGACTGCTGCAATGTGAGAGACAGGCGACTGAAAGATTAATGTGATCTGCAGTTAACATGGGAGTGTTTTCACCACACACACACATGCACGCAGGAACACACATGCACAGGCATGCACGCAAACACACATAGTCACACACACACCACAAGAGGTTGGTGGCACCCTAATTCGGGAGAATGAGCTAATGGTAACGACTGGAGCAGAATCAGTGGAAGGGTATCAAATACATCAAACACATGGTTTCCATTTACTCAGTTCCAGCCATTATTATGAGCTGTCCTTCCCTCAGCAGCCTCCTGTGACACACACACACACTCCAGATATGTCACGGTTCAGACAGACGACAAGAGGACCACAATTGCGTCACACCAGAAAGTTTATTTAAACTTAAGGGGAAAGGGATGTAGGGAGTGAGTGAAGGCTCCAGGGGTTATCCCGTCCGATGTGCTGGGTCGGTGCCTCCCCCCAGTGGCAGCGATGCGTCCGATGACGCCGGTGGTTGGTGGTCCAGAAGTCCTGGGGGGGGGAGGAAACACAGACACAACGGGGCGGAATGAAACCAGGCAGCAGTACAGTTCAAGGGAAATCCAAAATACGTAGTAGCAAGGCAGAAGGCTGGTCAGAGTTACCGGGATTGAAGAGTAGTCAGGAGTCGTAATGGCAGAAGCAGGTCTGGATCTCCTGAGGCAGAAGAGTATCCAAAAACCAGGCAGGTCCGGGGTCACAAAACCAGGGTGAGCCAGAAGCGCGAGCAAACAGGTTCCGGGTGTGAGCTTTGCAGACGATCTGACACCGGAGAGCTGAAAGACAGGGCCTTAAATACTGGGAGAGGTTAGTGGGTAATGCAGCGCAGCTGGCAGAGTAATTAGAGCCGAGCAGAGCAGGGACAGGTGGAGCTAGTTAGGCTGAGTAGAGAGAGGGAGGTGAGCAGAGTGGAAGATAGTGGAAACCAATTAAGGTGGTAACCCGGTGGAGTGAGAGGGCTCATGACAGAACCCCCCCAAGGGACGGCCCCAGAAGTCCCAAGAGCAACACCACGCCGGGCGGGAGGAGGGGAGCCGGAGGAGGGCTAGAACTCCTCCGAACGGTCCCGAGCGAACGTCCTCATCCTCGGAGGAAGCCGGAGGGCCGTGGTCGGGAGATGGGACAGGTCCCGAGACAGGATCAGGCACAGGACAGGAAGCCGAGCGGGCCGGACGGTTAGGGACCCCTCTGGGGCGGCCCCTACGGATTGCAGGTTGATCAGGATGCCGTTGGTGGAAAGCGGTGATGAGAGTCCTATCCACAATCCGACTAGCTGGCACCCAGGTCCTTTCCTCAGGTCCATAGCCCTCCCAGTCAATGAGGTACTGGAGACCCCTACCCCTCCGTCTGGACCGAAGCAGGCGGCGGACGGTGTAAACCAGACCACCATCGACGAGCCGTGGAGGAGGAGGACAAGGCGCAGCAGGGACCAGCGGACTCCTGGGCACAGGCAGGGGCTGCAGCAATCCGGCTGGGGGCTGGCAGAACGACTTGTGTTGGTTGCAGATGGGGCAGGCTTGGACGAATTCCCGTACATCCTTCCTCAGAGAGGGCCACCAGAACCTCTGGGCGAGCAGGTTGTAAGTGCGGGTGGAGCCAGGGTGACAAGCTAGGCGGGAGTCATGTCCCCACTGAACGACCTGGGACCTCAGGTCTTCGGGGACAAAAAGGCGGTCAGCTGGGCAAGTGCTGGGACCTGGCTGGTTACGGAGAGCCTCCAGCACCTGTTCCTCAACAGCCCAGGTCAGAGCTGCAACGATGCAGGGACTTGGCAGAATCGACACAGGGTCCTTGGAGGGGTCAGGAGCGGAGTTAGTAGGTACTGGCCGAGGGGGTAGTGCGCGGCAAGCAGGCAGGTTCGGTGGCAGTCCTCTCCCCACTCCCTGATCACCCCGGTCACCCAGTCGAGCTGAGGGTTGTGCCGGCGGAGCCATGGGTAACCCAGGATGAGGGGTTGGCCTGGAGAGGGGAGCAGGTGAAACTGGATAGTTTCTTGATGGTTTCCGGACAGACCCATCGAGACCGGGGCCGTGACATGAGTGACCGATCCGAGTAAGTGTCCGTCCAGTGCCCGGGCAGGAATAGGAGGTGTCAAACGGAGGTTCTCCAGTCCCAGTTGGCGTGCCAGCTTGATGTCCATTATGTTGGCTTCGGCGCCAGAATCCACCAGAGCAGCCAGGGTGTGAGTTGAGTCAGGGAGGCGGAGGTGAACTTGCAGCAGGGGTTTGCGGTCGGAGGACTGGATGGTCATTGAACTCAACCGGACTCCCCCTATGCCCGGTGAGCTTCGGCCCTTTAAAGGGCAGGTTACCACACGATGTCCATCACCTCCACAATAGAGGCAGAGGTTTGAGGTGAAGCGTCGCTGGCGCTCTGCAGGAGTGAGAGAGGCTCGCCCAATCTCCATAGGCTCAGACTGATCAAGCTGACCTGGGTGAGTGGCAGTAGATGACAGGAGCCCAGTCGGATCTCTCCGAATGCCGGTAGTAGGTGGACCTTGGCGCCCCCTCCCACGACGACGGGTCTGTATCCTACTGTCGATCCTGACAGTCAGTGCGATGGCTTCATCAAGAGTGGAAGGCAGTTCATGGGAGACCAACTCGTCCTTGATATAGTCAGCCAAACTATGGAAGAACGCGTCCACCAACGATGGTGTGTTCCAAGAACTTCGTCTAGCCAGGGTTCGGAAGTCGATGGAATGGTCTGCGACTGTACGTCTGCCTTGTCGAATACTGAACAGTTCACGAGACGCCTCTGCGGTTGGGGAATCCAGGTCAAACACCTTCAGCATCTCCTCAGCAAACAGGTCGAAGGTTGCACATGCGGGGGTTTGACGTTCGAACTCTGCTGTTCCCCAGAGTCGAGCTCGGCCCGTCAGGTGAGTGATGGCATACCCAACTTTAGCCCCCTCCGTGGCGAAGGTCCTTGGCTGCAAGGAGAACTGAAGTCGGCAGCTAGTCAGGAATGGCCGGACCTGGGTTGAATCGCCGTTGAACCGCTCGGGGTTTCCAATCTTGGGTTCGGAGCAGCGGCTGCAATGACCGGGGCAGGTAACTCGGGGGCAGGGCTGGTGGGCAGACTGGCTGGGGTCAGGTTGGTGAGGAGTTGAATGATCATGGCGAGTTGTTGTTGCTGCTGCTGGGACTGCTGCTGGTGCTGCTGGAACTGCTGATGCTGTTGGTGGCCGACCTGAAGCAGAGAGGAGATGACGCCGCTCATGCGGCCTAGCTCTCTCTCAGTGTGTTCCAGGCGTAGCATGGCGGTGGGTTGCTCAGGCTCTTCGGTTTCCATGTCGGGGAAGTGTGCGCTGAGTCCATGATGGTCAGATCGTACTGTCACGGTTCAGACAGACGACAAGAGGACCACAATTGCGTCACACCAGAAAGTTTATTTAAACTTAAGGGGAAAGGGATGTAGGGAGTGAGTGAAGGCTCCAGGGGTTATCCCGTCCGATGTGCTGGGTCGGTGCCTCCCCCAGTGGCAGCGATGCGTCCGATGACGCCGGTGGTTGGTGGTCCAGAAGTCCTGGGGGGAGGAAACACAGACACAACGGGGCGGAATGAAACCAGGCAGCAGTACAGTTCAAGGGAAATCCAAAATACGTAGTAGCAAGGCAGAAGGCTGGTCAGAGTTACCGGGATTGAAGAGTAGTCAGGAGTCGTAATGGCAGAAGCAGGTCTGGATCTCCTGAGGCAGAAGAGTATCCAAAACCAGGCAGGTCCGGGGTCACAAAACCAGGGTGAGCCAGAAGCGCGAGCAAACAGGTTCGGGTGTGAGCTTTGCAGACGATCTGACACCGGAGAGCTGAAAGACAGGGCCTTAAATACTGGGAGAGGTTAGTGGGTAATGCAGCGCAGCTGGCAGAGTAATTAGAGCCGAGCAGAGCAGGGACAGGTGGAGCTAGTTAGGCTGAGTAGAGAGAGGGAGGTGAGCAGAGTGGAAGATAGTGGAAACCAATTAAGGTGGTAACCCGGTGGAGTGAGAGGGCTCATGACAAGATAAGGAACCTGCTAGTAAGCATTTCGTTGGACGGTGAATACCATGTGTATCACGTACATATGACTAGTACAACTTGAAACTCAGAAAAAAGCAATGGGCTTCCGTATGTATATCCGGGTTGTTCTTGAATTGCTGTGGTATTTGCGTCCCTTGACTTTGCAACCATGAAATACACTTTAAAATACAACTAGTTACAGATCATACATGTTTTTGTTTATATTGAACTGTTTTTCAATTATAAAGCATAATGCAAGTCCTTTATACTGCAAAACTTTATGCTTATGCATTGTTTAATGTACTTAGGGTAAGCAAATTGGCTTGTCCCAGTAGTGATGTGTAGAGGTGTAGTGACATGTTTTGGGGATTTAGAGATATCTATTATTTTGAACAAAAGTATTTAATATATTATATAGATCAATAAAAACAAAGGAGGCTATTAAAATGGGGAAAAATTAACAAAATTATTTTTTAATCTTCAACATAGGAATGCTACCCAAAAGAACTTAATGAAACTGGTTACAATTGACGGAGTCACCCATAATTCACCAAATGATATTTTGAAGGAAGAAACAAAGTACTTTAAGCATATGTTTTCTTTTCAGTCGCCTCCATCTCCTCTAACTGAAGCTAATTGTAGAGATTTTTTTTCTATTGATAATGTCAAATTAACAGCCACACAGAAAGACTCATGTGAAGGTGAAATTACAGAGGAGGAACTTCTGGATGCAATTAAAGACTTTAAGTCTGGGAAAACTCCAGGGTTGGATGGCACACCAGTCGAGGTATACCAAACCTTTTTTGATATACTAAGAGGACCGTTATTAGCATGTTTTAACCACTCCTATGTAAATGGTAGATTATCTGATACTCAAGAAGAAGGTCTGATATCATTATTACTGATCCAGTCCATTTACAAAATTGGAGGCCCCTTACACTTCAGTGTTGTGATGCAAAAATCCTAGCAAATGTATAGCGCATAGAATAAAAAAGGTATTGTCGGATATTATTCATTCTAATCAGACAGGTTTTTTACATGGAAGATACATTGGAGATAATATAAGGCAAGTATTGGAAACAATAGAACACTATGGAAAATATGGGAAACCAGGCCTGCTATTCATAGCAGACTTCGAAAAGGCATTTGATAAAGTTTGACTGGGGTTTATATATAAATGCCTGGAGCATTTCAATTTTGGAGAATCTCTTATAAAATGGGTCAAAATCATGTATAGTAACCCTAGGTGTAAAATAGTAAACAATGGCTATTTCTCAGAAAGTTTTAAATTGTCAAGAGGAGTGAAACAAGGTTGTCCACTATCGGCATATCTATTTATTGTGGCCATCGAGATGTTAGCTATTAAAATCAGATCCAATAATAAGGATCTGAGGATTAGAAATACAGGGCTTAAAAACAAAGGTGTCATTGTACGCTGATGATTCATGTTTTCTTTTAAATCCACAACTAGAATCCCTCCACAGCCTCATAGAGGATCTAGATACATTTTCTAACCTCTCTGGATTACAACCAAATGATGACAAATGTACTATATTACGCATTGGATCACTAAAAAATATAAATTTTACATTACCATGTAGTTTACCAATAAAATGGTCTGATGATGATGTGGATATACTCGGAATACATATCCCAAAGGAAATAAATGATCTCACTTCAATACATTTTAATAGAAAGTTAGCAAAAATAGATAAGATCTTACTACCATGGAAAGGAAAATACCTGTCAATTTGTGGAAAAATCACCCTGATTAACTCTTTAGTATTATCCCAGTTTACCTATTTGCTTATGGTCTTGTCTACGCCTAGCGAACAGTTTTTTAAATTATATGAGAAAAAAATATTCAATTTTATTTGGAACGGCAAGCCAGACAAAATTAAAAGGGCATATTTATATAATGAATATGAATTCGGAGGACAGAAATTATTAAATATTAAAGCATTAGACCTATCACTAAAAGCTTCAGTCATACAAAAGTTATACTTAAATCCAAACTGGTTCTCAAGCAAATTAGTAAGATTTTCTCACCCAATGTTCAAGAAAGGCCTTTTTCCCTTTATTCAGATTACAACAACTCATTTGCAGTTATTTGAAAAGGAAATCATCTCCCAAATATCACTATTTCTAAAACAAGCCATAGAAAGTTGGTTGCAATTTCAATTTAATCCTCCAGAAACAACAGAACAAATAATGCAACAATTATTGTGGTTAAATTCAAATATACTAATTGACAAAAAACCTTTATTTTTTGACAGAATGTTTAAAAAAGGTATAATCTTCGTAAATGATATCATCGGTAGGACTGGTGGAGTTATGTTGCACATGCAGCTAACAAAAACATATGGAAATGTCTGCTCTACCCAAAATTACAACCAAATAATTGCAGCCTTACCGCAAAAGTGGAAGAGGAAAGTGGAAGGGGGAGAAAGTAAGGAAGTTGTCTGTCGGCCTTGCATTAAAGAACATAATTGGTTAAGGAAAACTGTAATAAATAAAAAAGTATATCAGTTTCACTTAAGGATCAAAGGATTGACAGCCGTCCCATATAGATTGCAAAATAGTTGGGAAGAGATCTTTGACGTACCGATCCCATGGCATAGTGTTTATGAACTGACACGCAAAACGACACCGGATCAAAAATTAGAATCTTTCAATTTAAATTATTATATAAAATTCTTGCTACCAATAGAATGTTATTTATATGGTGGATACAATCTTCCCAGCTCTGCAGATTTTGCTGTGAAGAGACAGAATCATTAGATCATTTGTTTTGGTTCTGTCCATTTGTAGCTTGTTTTTGGACACAGGTCCAGGAATGGCTAAAGGATTGCAATATTTACCTGGAGCTAACCTTGCAGATAGCATTACTGGGTGATCTGAAAAGTCATAGTCAATCGATCAATAATATAATAATACTTTTAGCAAAACATTTTATTTTTAATTCACAATCTGTAGAAGCAATGAGAATAGAAAGGTTCAGAACTTTTGTAAAACATCACAGTACGGTTGAAATATATATGGCAAATAGAAATCCTATATGGATGGTGTTAAGAGATAGATAGGAGGTATTGAATAGAGATGAAGGATGGGGCTAATAACAAATAACAACAAATGATAACAAAGATAGCTAATAATGTAAGCATACTGTGTCCATAATAAGTATATAGGTTGTATGTTGGGAGCTTTTGGGAAAGAGCAGTTAGAAAGATATGGCATATAGAAGCAAACCGGATGGACATCATGAAAATGATCGGAGAGGTTGAGAGTAGAAGAAGTTCAGGAGCAAAAAAATTAAAATAATAATAATATATATATATTTATTTATATATATATATATATATATAATTATTGGAAAATTAACTGTGTCCATAAGGTGTAGATAGTAAGTATAGACCGGAAGTAGAGGCCTGGGCATTGTTGTTCACTAATTTACTCCAAGTAGGGAAAGGATGGCAGGGTTGAAAAGTAATAAAGGGGAGTATATATATAAAAAACATGGGGGATTGGAAGTGTTGCAGACAATTACATTGATAGAAGATACAATCTATCTGCAATATTAAGCTGAACCACCCCCCCCCAAAAAAAAATTATAATAGTAATAATAATAATAATAAGAAGGCTATTAAAATACTTTTTTTTTTTACTTGTATAATGTCTGTCCCTCAGTTTTATGTCATTGGTGTTACCGCCTTAAAAATAACTCATTACAAAGATATACAAGGACCTTGAGCATTCCCTCCAGTGGCAAACTGTTATCGGGGGAGGGGTCTATATTAATGAAAATGATTAGCTAATCACACCCTTTTAGTATGTCATAAATTTGAGGAATCCATTGATCATTTTCTGTGTCTAAATCAAAAGTGTCACTTGGTGTTACTCAATTTAAATTAAGGGAAATAACATTGTGAGCTAAATTATTAATCATATCAATTGAGTAAATTATTTTTTAAGGGTTAATGACCTTAGATTTGATCATCTGTGGCCTCCATTTAAGAAAATCCTCAATAACCTAATATGTCTCATTGGTGTTACCATCATTGGTGCTACTACTCCTACTGGTAGCACAATGTTATCAGAATGGTAAGATGTACCCAAAAACATTTAATAAATAAAACATCTAGAAAATACAAGCACATGTTTTTCCAAAATGCCAATGCCAAATGCTACCGTAATTCAAGAACGACCCATCTGCCAAGAAGAAAGGGTCAAATTAGATGCTTTTGGAACTCTTGGCAATAAAGAAGGAGAACCCTGAGGCCTGTGATGTCTTGATCCTCTCAGTACACATGTACAGACATCATTATCTATCTATCTATCTATCTGTCTATATGTCTGTCTGTCTGTCTGTCTGTCTGTCTGTCTGTCTGTCTGTCTGTCTGTCTGTCTGTCTGTCTGTCTATCTATCTATCTATCTATCTATCTATCTATATATATATATATATATATATATATATATATATATACAGTACCAGTCAAAAGTTTGGGAACACCTACTCATTCAAGGGTTTTTCTTTATTTTTACTATTTTCTACATTGTAGAATAATAGTGAAGGCATCAACACTATGAAAAAATACATATGGAATCATGTTGTAGCCAAAATATATTTTATATTTGAGATTCTTTAAAGTAGCCACCCTTTGCCTTGATGACAGCTTTGCACACACTTGGCATTCTCTCAACCAGCTTCATGAGGTAGTCACCTGGAATGCATTTCAATTAACAGGTGTACCTTGTTAAAAGTTAATTTGTGGAATTTCTTTCCTTCTTAATGCATTTGAGCCAATCAGTTGTGTTTTTACAAGATAGGGTTGGTATACAGAATATAGCCCTATTTGGTAAAAGACCAAGTCCATATTATGGCAAGAACAGCTCAAATAAGCAAAGAGAAACAACAGTCCGTCATTACTTTAAGACATGAAGGTCAGTCAAGACAGAACATTTCAAGAACTTTGAACGTTTCTTCAAGTGCAGTCGCAAAAACCATAAAGCGCTATGATGAAACTGGCTCTCATGAGGACCACCACAGGAAGGGAAGACCCAGAGTTACCTCTGCTGCAGAAGATAGAGTTACCAGCCTCAGATTGCAGCCCAAATAAATGCTTCACAGAGTTGAAGTAACAGACACATCTCAACATCAACTGTTCAGAGGAGACTGTGTGAATCAGGCCTTCATGGTCGAATTGCTGCAAACAAACCACTACTAAAGAACACCAATAAGAAGAAGAGACTTGCGTGGGCCAAGAAACACGAGCAATTGACATTAGACCGGTGGAAATGTGTCCTTTGGTCTGGAGTCCAACCACTGTGGCTTTGTGAGACGCGGTGTGGGTGAACGGATGATCTCCGCATGTGTAGTTCCCACCGTAAAGCATGGAGGAGGAGGTGTTATGGTGTGGGGGTGCTTTGCTGTTGACACTGTCTGTGATTTATTTAGAATTCAAGGCACTCTTAACCATCATGGCTACCACAGCACTCTGCAGCGATACACCATCCCATCTGGTTTGGGCTTAGTGGGACTTGCATTTGTTTTTCAACAGGACAATGACCCAACACACCTCCAGGCTGTGTAAGGGCTATTTGACCAAGAAGGAGAGTGATGGAGTGCTGCATCAGATGACCTGGCCTCCACAATCCCCCGAGCTCAACCCAATTGAGATGGTTTGGGATGAGTCCGACCACAGAGTGAAGGAAAAGCAGCCAACAAGTGCTCAGCATATTTGGGAACTCCTTCAAGACTGTTGGAAAAGCATTCCAGGTGAAGCTGGTTGAGAGAATGCCAAGAGTGTGCAAAGCTGTCATCAAGGCAAAGGGTGGCTATTTAAAGAATCTCAAATATAAAATATATTTTGATTTGTTTAACACTTTTTTTGGTTACTACATGATTCCATATGTGTTATTTCATAATTTTGATGTCTTCATTATCATTCTACAATGTAGAAAATAGTAAAAATTTAAAAAAGCCTTGAATGAGTAGGTGTGTCCAAACTTTTGACTGGTACTGTATATATACACTACTGTTCAAAAGTTTGGAGTCACTTAGAAATGTCCTTGTTTTCCATGAAAACATACATGAAATGAGTTTGAATAGGAAACATAGCAAAATGCATAGGAAATGTAGTCATTGACAAGGTTAGAAATAAGGATTTTTAATTGAAATAATAATTGTGTCCCTCAAACTTAGCTTTCGTCAAAGAATCCTCCATTTGCAGCAATTACAGTCTTGCAGACCTTTGGCATTCTAGTTGTCAATTTGTTGAGGTAATCTGAAGAGATTTCACCCCATGCTTCCTGAAGCACCTCCCACAAATTGGATTGGCTTGATGGGCACTTCTTACGTACCAAACGGTCAAGCTGCTCCCACAACATCTGGTGACTGTGCTGGACACTCCATTATAGACAGAATACCAGCTGACTGCTTCTTCCCTAAATAGTTATTGCATAGTTTGGAGCTGTGCTTTGGGTCATTGTATACACTAACGTTCAAAAGTTTGTGGTCACTTAGAAATGTCCTTGTTTTCGAAAGAAAAGCAATTTTTTTGTCCATTAAAATAACATCAAATTGATCAGAAATACAGTGTAGACATTGTTAATGTTGTAAATGGCTATTGTAGCTGGAAACGGCTGATTGTTAATGGAATATCTACAGAGGCCCATTATCAGCAACCATCAGTCCTGTGTTCCAATGGCACGTTGTGTTTGCTAATCCAAGTTTATCATTTTAAAAGGCTAATTGATCATTAGAAAACCTTTTTGCAATTATTTCTCAGAACAAGAATAGACTGACGAGTTTCAGAAGAAAGTTCTTTGTTTCTGGCCATTTTGAGCCTGTAATCGAACCCACAATTACTGATGCTCCAGATACTCAACTAGTCTCAAGAAGGCCAGTTTTATTGCTTCTTTAATCAGCACAACAGTTCTCAGCTGTGCTAACATAATTGCAAAAGGGTTTTCTAATTATCAATTAGACTTTTAAAATGATAAACTTGGATTAGCAAACACAACGTGCCATTGGAACACAGGACTGATGGTTGCTGATAATGGGCCTCTGTACGCCTATGTAGATATTCCATTAACAATCAGCCGTTTCCAGCTACAATAGCCATTTACAACATTAAGAATGTCTACACGGTATTTCTGATCAATTTGATGTTATTTTAATGTACAAAAAAATTGCTTTTCTTTCGAAAACAAGGACATTTCTAAGTGACCCCAAACTTTTGAACAGTAGTGTATGTATATATATTTTTTACATTATCCATTGCTGTGTGGAGTCATTATCATGGGTGGACATTTATTCTCTAAATAATGCATTAGTTCTCAGATGACCACCTAGCTGGCTACTGGCTAAAAGGCACTGTTAGTAGTTTTCCTTTTGCAGCATCAGTTTATTTATAGATGCAACAGGTGCCTGGGAAAACATACATCAACTTATTTTTTCACAAAATTGGAAGCTTTTGGAAATTAAACTTTTAGCCATTAGGTTGCTTCTTTACTATTATGGCAGCTATGACTTTTACTTCATGCAATGACAAACTCTTTATCTTCTAAATCGAATTTGTCTGAAAGTTCTGCTTTTGTCAAACCATGCCAAAATGAAGCATGCCAGAACATGAGAATGAGCTCACGAACTCCGTCATCACAATGAATAGTAGGCATGATAAGTTACTTAGGGAGTACTCCTCTAGATCCCCTCTCCCCGGGGTACTAAGCGAGAGAAATGAATTCTGCCATGGGTATTTCTGCAGCTCACCTCCGAATCATCCATTAGGGTTGCTGTGGGAGCTTCTGGCAGGGAGGCAAGGCCGGGGCTGGGTGGTCAACAGGACAAAACACTGAGCCAGCCTCTGCTTGGCTTCTCGTACATCGTTAACCATGGAATGGATGATGTACCCACTCTGCATGAAAACCAGACTGTGGTGTGAAACTAACAGCCAACATGTAGGATAACTGAGATGTGGTGCAATGAAGCATTTTTTCTTCTTTTGACTCTATACTTCAAAAGTTTGGATTTCAAATCAAACAATTACTTTGAGGCTTAGGGGAGCAAAAGTATTGGGATAAATTCACTTATATGTGTATTAAAGTAGTCAATGTTTAGCATTTGGTCCCATATTCCAAGCACACAATGACTACATCAAGCTTGTGACTCTACAAATGTGTTGGATGCATTTGCTGTTTGTTTTGGTTGTGTTTCAAATTGTTTTGTGCCCAATAGAAATGAATGGTAAATAATGTATTGCGTCATTTGGATGCTACCATGATTACGGAAAATCCTGAATGAATCAGGATTATCCGTAATGATAGTAGCATCCACATTCATGTAGAAGTGTTTAGAAACATATTCTATTCTTATTTAAAATAAAAGTGACACAGTGCATGCCTCCAGCACCATTTTGTGGATCCATTACTGGTAACGTCTTGATGGCCGGAGGTCCTCTCTCCGCAGCGGTGATAAAGTGTCTGTTTGTTCATCATCCTTCATTCAAGGCTGTTTCCGTTCTGGGCTGCTGCCCCAGTCCTCACTGAAAAATAAATGAACAATATTAGGGCGTCATTTCTCACCCACTGTGTGCACTCAAAGAAAATACTGCTCTCTGTGTCCCTGCTCTGCTAAATGATTACACTGGCTCTACTGTGACTACATGTGGAGAAGTGCAGGCTTGAGGTGAGATGTCAAGGGAGCAGAACTGAGAATGAGACCCGGATGGAAACGCTGTTCAATCTGTCATGTTGGCCAGGGGAGGACTCAGTGGTGTAAGAGGTGTAGTGAATTGCTGCTGTCTTGTCCTGTTCTTCCTACAGAGAAGGTGAACGTGTTGGAGCTCCTGTCCCAACTGGCAGTCAACACTACTAATGTATCCTTATCTGTGATGACCCAGAGGTGTCCGACTCTTCACATTGGCCTGTACGCCACACTGGCAATGGCCACACGCCAGGCATTTGGACCAAGGTACTATTCTGCATAACATACTATTATATTATACTGACATAAATTAACATTTTGTTAAAGTTATTTATATTGTGTTCCCTCCCAGGTTTGTAGATGAGTTCAGTGTGCTGATGGAGCTGCGTAGTGTTCAGCAGGAGGAGAGTAGCCTGGTCACCATGCTCAATCCCTACAGCCACATCCAGCTGCAGCTCCGTCTCAGCCCACACACAGTCACCTTCGTCTCCACTCACCACAGACATTACGAGTACGTTGTTAGTTTCACCTCCTAGTTAAGATGAATTCTGTCTTTCTGTCTTTTTGTACAGTATATCTAAGTAAATGAAGCTGAGGTACTTTGCTCCATTTGGAGCTAAAAATAATAAGTCAGGCAATACAAGTCGAGTAAATTAAGTTTGTGAAGCTGAGTCCAGTAACCCCTCCCGTCCTGTCCCTCTAGGTTCCCAGTAGGTATGCTGCCCGACGGCCTGTGGCACCAGGTCTCTGTAGGTGTGTCCTCCAGCTGGCTGGCCCTCTATGTGGACTGTGAGCTGGTGGAGAGGGTGAACTGGACCTACCCTGGACAGGACATTACCACTGATGGACTGCTGATGCTGGGAGGCATCATAGAGGGCTTTGAGACCCCATTTGAAGTAAGGGTTTCTCAGATGCTCAAATGTTACTCTCACTTTCATCTACAGTATTCACTAGTAATGTAACAGTATATAATAAATAATAATCTGAATATTTTTCTATTTCTCATTATGATTTCAAGCACTAGATATGTTCAGAGAGAAGGTGCCTGCCACTCGATGGCAGTAGAGAGAAGTTACTGTCCCGTCTCACCAATTACTAGGCAGTTGTCAGCTTGACTTACTCAGTGAGAATGATTTCACTTAATTTGCTGTTGGTTTTCTGCAGTTGTAATACTATATATCATCAATCCAGAATGTATCTTTCGAATTCAGTCATGCAATGAGCTTTGTCATCTTAAGTGATGTAACAAAATGTAAACAGAAATAGTTATAGGGAATCTGGTCATTCTCTCTGCCTGCTCATTAATCCTCCAAGAGAGAGTTTACTGATTCTTCTGAAACCAGCTCCTCTTCACTTTAATTTAATCCAGAGCCGTTACTCTCGGTGCCAATTCATCACGGACGGACACAGGCAGAGTTTGGTTGCCATATCTTATTGGCTCTAGTCAGTTCCTATATTACTATCACAGTACTGCCAAAGTATCTAGATGATCTCAGCCTACTGTACTGCAAAGAGTAAAGGTTAGGAACAGCTGGCTGGGCTGGTTGGAAGGGATGGTATGGGAACTTCATGGTCAGGGTTGGGATTTCCTTGGGTATTTACACTTGTCCAATTGACCTGTCCTAAATAAATCTCAGTGAGATAATCCAGTACTTTAGACTGTGACTGTTGTAAGTAATTAGGCTGGGGTGGTAGGTGGAAGGTGAAGCCTTCCTTCCTGTGTGTCTGAGGAAGGAAGGCTTCACCTTTCAGCAACAGAGTTTCAGGTTTCTACCTGTCTGTTATTCTGTTCAACCTGTCGGTCTGTCTGTCTGTCTCAGGGTGCTCTGAGACAGATGACCTTTGTGATGGGTGACCCCGACGCAGCCAGACACCACTGTAAGCTCCACCTCCCTGTGTGTGACGGACCAGCCCCCAAAGCTCCACGCTCCCCCAGGACACCCCACACACACCAGGTACTAACTAACTACAGCACTTTGAAGTCCTCTCTGAAATATCAAGATATTTTATCATTACTGTATTATTATATTTCATAAAAAATTCAGACAATATGTATGTAATTTATACTGGGATTAAAAATGAGAATGTATTATACAATATGCATTTAGATCGATTATTTTACATCTACTGCCTTTTTATTTTTATTTCTCAATATTTTAGGATGTCGAGTTGTCCTCTGGTGACCTGCTAGATGACTTCACAAACATTACAGGGAGTTCCAGAGAGAGTTCCACAGATAAAGTGGATGCTGTCATGGTGAGTACCTTTGATAGGGAGATAAGTTTCATTGTCATGAACAGTAGTTGATGTAAAGCCATGTGAGTCAGCCCAATTTAGACAAAAGCCACTGATTTGCCTGTGTTTAAAGTCTTTAATCTCTTTTGAATGATAGTGCATTAGGGGATAATGGGTCCCTCACATGTGTTTCGAACAGGCTTCCAGTGTACCAGTGGTAACAGTTGTAGTAATCTATGCTTACAACACAATGAAAGGCAAATAAGTGACAGAAGGAGTGGTTGGTTAGAGATATTGCCTGAACAATCTGGATAGTGTATCATTGATGGAGGTGAGGTGAGGGGATTCCACTGATTTCTCATTTGTCGCCATAAAGCTCTAGTTTTATTTTCCTAATGGGGAAGGCTGTGATTCATTAGAGTACTGGGAAAAAGCCTGGTTCACAGCCGGCCTCTTCAGAGCAGTGTGTGTGTGCTGAAAGCAGTGCTGGCTTTGACAAACGCCCCATCAGGGAGGGATATGGGGCTGCCCTGGCCCTGGGTCTCACACACTGCACTGCAGCTCACATATACATCCAGAGTACTTTTACCAGCTGACCTCAAAAGTCATTACCCACCTCGCAGGCTCTTTACTATAGGCTTAAAAAGACCAAGTGCATACTTCAGAATTAGCAGTGTATACTTGTTATTTTAAACATTTGACAATAAGTTTTCCTCATTATAGATTATGTGTTCAAGTTGGCATTTCTTTGTTTTATTGAAATCTGGTTGCCCATGGCTGTTCTAGACTTGATGATGCTCTGTTTAAATTATCTCTGGGTGTACTATACATTAAAAATATTTACTGCCTTTGTTAATCTGTTTTACGTACACAGCATGTTTGAGGAGTGCATTAAGGGTTTTCACTGTTTTCTTGAACTGGCCTTGCTTGCTTAGAGTCCTCAAATGCCCAGAGTAACATACCTTTAGTATAACAATGATAGTTTCACCAGTCCATACCTGTCTTAGATCATCAGTCAACCACTAAATGGGGGGAAGTACTGATTTATAACTTCAACTCAAAGTGTTAAGATTTGCAGGCAGCCTTGTGGGCTCCACTTCACTTGTTGAGAGGTCAAATTGAGTGTGACACAAACATTTTCTTGTCTGACCCCCATAATACCCCCACAGGATGTGTACTCACTCTGTCCTTTTAAGATGAGCGATATGGGCCACAGAAGGTGCCGAAGAGCCTCTGGATCATAATTCAGAAGTACTTAAACTCAGGATCAGATGAGGTCTATTTCCATTATCCATTACCCTACAACCTCTGTGCTGAAAGTGAAAGTGAGGGGACTGTTGATCTGATGTCCACGCTGTCACTAACACATAGGTTAACCTGCTAATGAACCATCATTAGAGGATGACTTTACAAGGGGCAATAGAATAAAAGGTGAGCTTGCAGGTCAGGGGCCATTTAGCAAAAATCAAGGCAAATCTAGATCAGACATCAGCCCAAGAGCAATACCATTTACAACTTGCCAACTATTTCTCCCAAACCACAACCTCATGACTCACAACCTTATGTGGTGTTTTATTACATTGTATCCCAAGTAGCAGGTTCCAAATAACATTTCTTGACTGTTCTGCCATTTATCAGCATATTAGATTGGGACATTCATCCACAGGTTTGTCGCTGTACTGCACGCATCCATCTATGGTAGCTTATACTGTAAGTCACATCATTGAAATGACAAAAACGGAGGAACAAGAAAGAAGCGGTTATGACTCATGGTTGCTAAGCTACTGTACCTCACTAGTGAGCAGAGTAATAATGGCCCAGGCTTGTGGGAGTTCTGCTCTGAGCTGGTACTGTATCACACAGCTCTGTGTTCTCATCTCTCGTCCCAGTCTATCATCTGCGACTTTGACCTCAGACCACTGAAACCTGTAATCATATTCACTGGGCTATCATTTAGTTAAACCCACTTCAGCCGAATAAAAAAGAATATGAGAAGAGAGGGAGGTGCTGAAAAAGGGTTGCTTTATTACTAGCCTATTGTCTCCCATCTCTATTCACACCCTTGCTAAAATGTACATGAGAAAAATGTGTTCTCTCACCTTATGTTTTAATGGAAACCACATGCTATATACTGCGTATACCTAGCCTCGATGTGGTAAGTGTAGAGAGCAGCTTATTCCATGGACAGAGGCTCTGGAAGCAGTTAGCAAACCTGTGTAGATTGGTGATGGGACTGATGGAAGTTTATTTGCTAAGGGATTTTCCTCTTATGTCTCCAGTCTAGTGAAAATGGGGAAAACCTCAAGAGATTTTTCCCACTCTTAAGTAAAGCATATTCTGTAGTGGTTTCCCTTGGTTTATGCTATTGCCATGGTTTCTTATTAATACCCATAATCCCTCCTGTTTTAATGACCTTGTGGTCACTGCTGCTTTGATTCTGAGTGCTGTAGGTCTCCAGCATAATAATTGTAATAGCCTCCGTCAGATCATTAGCTGTGGTTTTATATATTACATCTGTCTCTGTGGCCTCTCTGTGTCATTTCAACAGCTCTGAAGTCTCTTTACCAGTAGTAATTGGACTCCATCTACAGAATGTGTGTGATCCTTCCTATTTTCCCACCAAGTTATCTCATTCACCTCTTGGTATGTTTAATTATACAACATTAGCGCATACATTCATATCACTTAGTACTAGAAGTCTAGTGGTGGAAGTCCTAAGATCCACCTGTGCCTCGGGCAGCCATGATAGAGTGATGAGGTGATGGTCATCCATCCTCCTGTCCCCTGGCTTAGCCTGGCACAGCCCACCACACCCCACCCACCCCAGCCACCCCTACCCACCCAGCCACCCCACCCCACCCCATTCCACCACACCCCACCCCACCACACCCCACCCACACAGCCCCCCCACCTCATCTCATCCCACCCCACATCACCAAGCCACCCCACCCAGCCACCACACCACACCCCAACCCACCCCACCCCAGGCAGCCATGCCCAGCTGTGGGTGGGAGACTGGGAGTGGGAGCTCAGCCCAGGGTGTGTCTATGTGTTCCTGCTCACGGGGAGGGCACTAGGAGAGAGCACTGCATACTCTGCCTGGGAAGACTCCTGTGGACTAGGAGGGGTGTAGTAGGAGTGATGCTCACCTCTTACTGTCCTGTAGCCATGCAGTGTTTTACCTGGATACTGGGCTGCTTAATGATGGATTATTTCCTCCTTGGACTGTGTGTGGAGGGTCAATGGAGAGCATCTTACATGGTAGGGAACCACCAGACCATTTAGATACTATAGGGAGAATTCACTACTATATAGTTCATAGTTGTGATGATCAGATTGTAGACTTTAATGTCAAATACATTTGCTGCTGTGCTGACTACAGGAACACTATTGTCCCCAGGTGATAAATACAGAACTGCTTAGAAATACCAGATGTAACATCCACTGTTGTGATTGTGTTGATGTACTGTAGTACAGTGTATGTATGTTCATCCTGGTTATTAGCCCATGGTTTGTTTACTTTACGTCTATCATAGACATTGACATGCTTGTTTTTGCCTTAGAAAGATTTTCTTTGGTGTTATTTAGTTCATCATGGGGTATTATACTTTAGCCAGAAGACAGAGATTCCTCTAAACAGATCCATATGAAGCAAGCTGCTTCATTGCCAGCACATGTGGGTACATCCTTTTTAAACAAAGGTTTTCTTATGGCCTTGTTGTAGAACATCAGAAATTCTGTAATCTGTAGTGATCTATCCTAAAATAGAATGTGACAACAACACAAGATGTGGTATAGAAATGATACTCACAGAACAAAGGAAAATGTCAAATATACATTATTAATTCTAGGGACCTGGGACATCTTTGACCCCACTGTTGTATCTCCTCTTTGAATTACATCATGTGCTCATCCCTCTTTTTACTCTTCTGCAAATATCCCATTTCCTGCTCGAATAATTCTAATACAGGACACGTCCTCATAACATCTCTGATGATTATATAAAGCTTGGGATGATGGAGTGTATTTGCCCAGCTGCATTTTTAAACACATGGCCGGTGAAGATCATCCTCTTACCTGTGTCTAAGATTGATGGTCCTCCATCATAATTTACTGTTAGGTCAGCCCATTGGATACAGATTCTCCCCTGCCTGGGGGCCAGCGGGCTGGCCCTTCCTTCAGGAGTCTCTCACATGGTGCTCTGTCATACTAAAGTCTCTGGGTGACATAGTCTTTGTTTACATTTTCCAGTCTGACCGTAGCGATGACCTTGTCAGCTATACGTCTTCCCCGTAATGAAACCATTTCCTGGCTGTAGAATGCACCGGTCCCCATTCAAACCTCACTGCTACATGATACAGGAATAATGCACTCATCTCATCAGTCAATCACTGTTCGGGAAGCATACAAATAGCTAGATAGTTTATATTTATATAGGTTCATTTATACGTTATATATGTTTAGCTATTACACAAATGATCTGTCACCAGGGTTTTGTGTTTGTTTGCACTATTGGAAAAGCAAATTATATTTTATGGAATTCTAATGTTTTGTGTGTCTATCTGGTAAGATGTGTTTAGAGATACATGCATGATTTATGACTTTATAATCAATGTGAGTTTGTAAAGTATGTACTGTATTATGCTGAGATGAATACCAGGGATCCATATTGGCCTACTGCAGAGATCAAAGAGTCTGGACTACAGAGTACTGTATTCCCTGGCCACATGCTCACCTCCAGTTCACACTGTAGAGCAGAGCTCCACACCTCCAGACCCCACTCACTCATCGAACTCTGTTCAATTCTCCTGCAGCCACTGGCAGTGGGCCAAGTATGGTGCCTCTCTGTCAGATGTTAACAGTGTATTTTCCCACAGTGTTTCCATACGGCATCAAACCTCCTATAGTAAGATTGTGCCTGACGTGTGCAAGGCTCTCACCAGCACTATTGTTCTGTTAGTGCTCTGCCTCCTCCAATACAGTGCTTCCACTCTAGGGCTCAGCCTGAGGATGAAAGGCAGAGCTATAGGGAGGTTGAGGAGATTAGTTGGACAAATAGTTTCAGACCCAGGGAGATCAAGTATCCGCTCATCTAAGAGAGAGAGAGAGAGAGAGAGAGAGAGAGAGAGAGAGAGAGAGAGAGAGAGAGAGAGAGAGAGAGAGAGAGAGAGAGAGAGAGAGAGAGAGAGAGAGAGAGAGAGAGAGAGAGAGAGAGAGAGAGAGAGAGAGAGAGAGAGAGAGAGAGAGAGAGAGAGAGAGAGAGAGATGCAATGCAATGCTAGCTTATTACAGATAAAGGCCCATTGTCTTCTGTAGGAGAGGCCAGTGTTGTTATGATTTAACTGGATAGAACCCAAATGCAGACAAGTACACCAAGCCAGAGAAGTTTTAACAGGTTTATTATAATGTTCAATAGTCCAGGTTTCCAATAAATGGGGAAGAGCAAGTCCAGGTTACAGGGAGGGTACAGATCCAGGTCAGGGCAGGTGTGGTACCGTAATGTCCTAGTGTCCGTGGTGAGTCCAAAGGAGAGGCCCGATAGTGGAGAGCAGGATGGTGGTGGCAGGAGTGAAGCGGAGGCAGGAGTCAGGTTCCAAATATATGGTTGTCTTGACTATGATCTGACGATGAGTGGAAAGTTTGACCGGGTCTTAAAGGCTGAGGTGATTATGGTGAATGAGCTGCAGCTGGAACCCTGACTCCCGCACACCAGACTTCACTCCTGCAATCAAGGACAGACAGAGGGGAGGGGGAGAGCAGAGAGAGCTACCTAGCAGCAGTAGGCCCTAACAGTACCCCCCCTCTACGGACGCCACCTGGCGGCCGACAGGGTTTATCAGGATGTAACCTATGAAACTCACGAACCAGAGCAGGATCCACAATGAAGCTCCTGGGCACCCAGGAACGTTCCTCAGGACCATAACCCTCCCAATCCACCAGGTACTGGAAACCACGACCCCGGCGGCGAACATCCAGAAGTCGCCGGACAGTGTAGACCGGACCCCCACCCACGATCTTGGGCGGAGGAGGGGACGAGAGGCGGGCACAAAGGGCTAACCGACACAGGCTTAATCTGGGAAACATGAAAGGTGGAATGAACCCGTAGGAGGCAGGAAGCTGTAGCTTAACCGCGCAGGGGTTAACAATAGACAGTATCTTGAACAGTCCTATAAAACGAGGCGCCATCTTCTTCGACTCCACCTTCAATGGAAGGTCCCGTGACTTCAGCCATACCTCTTGACCAGGAGAGTAACCGGGAGCCTGGGACCGGGTGACCGGTTGGCTTGCCTCTGCATGTACGCGGCTCGGGACAGAGCTACCCTGGCCTTCCTCCAGACCTTGCAGCAGCGGCGCATGATGGGACTGCACCGAGGGTACCGCAAGTTCCCTCTCTTGGGAAGGGAACAGGGGAGGTTGATAACCCAGAGCACACAGAAAAGGAGACAAACCAGAGGAAGCGTTAGTCAAGGTGTTGTGAGCATATTCCACCCAGGGGAGCATGGAGCTCCATGACCCAGGGTTAGACCCAGTGACACAGCGAAGTGCGGTCTCCATCTCCTGGTTCGCTCTCTCGGCTTGCCCGTTGGTCTGGGGGTGATATCCAGAGGACAGGCTGGATGTAATGCCCAAAGCTTTACAGAAAGCTTTCCACACCTGGGGAGACAAACTGGGGACCCCTGTCAGAGACAATATCCGTGGGTAGACCATGAGAGCGGAACACATGTTCAACCAAAATATCAGCCGTCTCTCTGGCAGTGGGCAGTTTAGGTAGGGCCAAAAAATGAGCGAACTTAGAAAAACGATCAATCACCGTAAGAATGACAGTCTTACCAGATGAGGGGGAAGTCCAGTGACAAAATCCATAGCGATATGCGACCAGGGCCGGCTGGGTATAGGTAGAGGTCGTAGATGACCAGCGCTGGCCTGGGTGGAGTTTTTACTCGTGCACATACCGTACAAGCAGCAATGAAGGCTCGAGTGTCCGCCTCCGCCATCGTGGCCCACCAGAACTTCCGTCGCAAAAAGTCAAGGGTCCGCGAAACTCCAGGGTGACAGGTAAGGGAGACGCAGTGAGCCCACTGAAGTACCTGGGAGCGAGCAGACTCAGGGGACAAACATCCGGTTAGGAGGACCCCTCCCAGGGTCAGCTTGATGATGTTGAGCCTGTCTAACAATCCCCTCGATGTCACATGTGATGACTGCAATACTGCAGGTAGGAGGCAAAATGGGTTCAGGGTTACTACCAGTATCAACAGCCGAATGAACACGAGACAGGGCGTCAGGCTTGACGTTGCGTGACCCAGGACGGTAAGACAGAGAAAATTGAATCTCCCAAAAAATAGTGCCCACCTGGCTTGACGGGGGTTGAGCTGCTTCGCTGACTGGAGGTAAGCCAGATTCTTATGATCCGTCCAAACGATGAAGGGTTGTTCCGCCCCTCCAACCAATGTCGCCACTCCTCGAGAGCCAGCTTAACGGGCGAGCAGTTCCACGATTTCCCAACATCATAATTCCTCTCTGCCTGAGAAAGTTTCCTTGAGAGAAAAGCACAGGGATGCAGTTTGTTATCTTCAGGAGAACGTTGTGACAACACTGCACCTACCCCAGTGTCGGATGCATCCACCTCCACGACAAACTGGCGGTCGGGGTCGGCTGCATCAGAATGGGAGCCGAGGCGAAGCGATGCTTCAGTTCTTCGAACGCTGATTCGGCCCCTTCATTCCAAGCGAACGGTCGTGAGATGGAGGTGAGGCGGTGAGTGGCGCCGCAATGCGGCTGTAGTCCTTGATGAACCTCCTATAGAAGTTCTGCAAACCCCAGGAATCGTTGAAGTTGTTTTGCGGGTAGAGGGAGCTGGCCAGTCCGTGACAGCAGAGATCTTAGCTGGGTCCATCCGCAGCTCCCCTGAGCTATGATGTAACCCAAAAGAGGTCTCAGACACATGAAATTCACATTTCTCCATCTTCACAAACAGTTTGTTCTCCAACAACCTTTGCAACACTTGGCGCACATGCAGTTCATGTTCCTGGGAGGACTCTGAGAAAATCAAGATATCATCCAGATAGACAAAAACAAACCGATTCAACATGTCCCGAAGGACATCATTGACTAGTGCCTGAAAAACAGCAGGGGCATTAGACAACCCAAAAGGCATAACCCGATACTCAAAAATGTCCCAAGGGTGTGTTGAAGGCAGTCTTCCATTCATCACCCTTACGAATGCGCACCAGGTGATACGCATTTCGTAGATCCAGTTTCGTAAAGATGGTAGCACCATGAAGGAGGGGAAAAGCAGAATTAATCAAAGGCAGAGAATACTTGTTCTTAATGGTGATGTTGTTAAGTCCACGGTAATCAATACAGGGTCTGAGGGTCTTATCCTTCTTAGCAACAAAAAAGAATCCCGCTCCTACAGGTGACGAGGAAGGACGCATAATACCTGCCGCCAAGGAGTCCCGAATGTAGTTCTCCATAGCCTCCGTCTCCGGCCGGGAGAGATTGTGCAGGCGACTGCTGGGAGCGGGGCTCCTGGCTGGAGGTCAATGGCGCAGTCGTAAGGGCGGTGAGGAGGAAGAGAAGTAGCTCTGTGTTTGCAGAAAACGGATGCCAGGTCATGATACACGTCAGGAACAGCAGAAAGATCCATGGACTCCAGTGGAGGTTGAGGCACAGTACTGGCAGGAGTCTGAGCAGAACACAAACAATTCACATGACAAAATGTGCTCCATGAAACAATGCTACCTGTCACCCAATCAATGTGTGGATTGTGTTTTATGAGCCAGGGGATACCAAGGACCAGGGGAGTCTGTGGGCAGTCGATAATATGGAATTGAATGTTCTCCTGATGATTTCCCGACACTCTAAGACAAACAGGAACAGTCTGATGGGTAATGCGGGTCAACAATTGTCCATTTAGACCCTTAGCCTGCAGCGGACAGTCCATAGGAACAGTCTCCAAATCCATTTGTTGAGCCCACTCTCTATCCAAAAAGCTTTCGTCGGCACCAGAGTCAATCAGCGCACTAACAGAGAAATTCTGGGACTGCCACTGGAGGGATGCCTGGAGCAGAATGCGGGGAGAAGAGGAAGAATCCGCTGCTCGGCTCACCAAAACTTCTCCCATAAATGATGAGCGGCCCCTTTTCCCCGGATCGAACTGGGCAGGGAAGGAACGAAATGACCAGCCTCTCCACAACACAGGCAGACCCGAGCCTGAATACGACGTGCACGCTCCTCTGAGGACAACCGTGCACGACCCACCTCCATGGCTTCGGGTTCAGTGCTCCTCGTATCGACTCGGGAAGACACGGCTCTCTCCGTAGGGGCGATGCAGGGAGGAGTTTGTTGATGACAGACAGGTTGCTTGGAACTAACACTCCTCTCCCGGCGGCGCCCGAATCCGATTATCCAACCTGATAGTGAGTGAAATAAGATTATCCAGCGTAGGCGATTCATCATATGACACCAATTCATCTTTTAAAGTCTCAGACAAAGCATTGATGAACACTCCTTGTAATGCCTCGTCATTCCAACCACTCACTGCTGCTAAAGTCCGAAACTCCACTGCCATCTCCCGCCACCTCACGAGCCCCCTGCCGAAGAGAAAACAACCGTTTCGCAGCCTCCTTGCCTCGTACGGGGTGGTCAAAAACCTTCCCCTCATCTCCGTGGTGAAGGCCACGTAAGCGTTGCAAATGTCCGACTGACTCTCCCAGACCGCGGGATCCCCAGGCACGAGCGGAACCGCTAGTAGAGTTGATAAGGTAGGCAATACGGGCTCTTTCTGAGGCGTAGGTGAGGGGCTGTTGTTCAAACACTAACGAGCATTGAGTCAAAAAATCGCCACAGGTTCCCATGTTCCCGTCATAGCGCTCTGGAGCAGGAACAAAAGGCTCTCTGATCTGGGCTGAAGGGGTAGTAAGAGCAGACACTTGATTGGTGAGTAATTGAACCTGATTAAGCAGCACCTGACTGTCCTCAGCAATCGTCTTAAACAGGGTATCATGTTGGCCAAGTAGAATGCCCTGATTGGCTATGGCAGTCCAAATTTGAGTGCACTCTGGGGTGGTATCCGAGCTACTGTCTGCTGGGTTCATGTTGGTCAGATCATACTGTTATGATTTAACTGGATATAACCCAAATGCAGACAAGTACACCAAGCCAGAGAAGTTTTAACAGGTTTATTATAATGTTCAATAGTCCAGGTTTCCAATAAATGGGGAAGAGCAAGTCCAGGTTACAGGGAGGGTACAGATCCAGGTCAGGGCAGGTGTGGTACCGTAATGTCCTAGTGTCCGTGGTGAGTCCAAAGGAGGCCCGATAGTGGAGAGCAGGATGGTGGTGGCAGGAGTGAAGCGGAGGCAGGAGTCAGGTTCCAAATATATGGTTGTCTTGACTATGATCTGACGATGAGTGGAAAGTTTGACCGGGTCTTAAAGGCTGAGGTGATTATGGTGAATGAGCTGCAGCTGGAACCCTGACTCCCGCACACCAGACTTCACTCCTGCAATCAAGGACAGACAGAGGGGAGGGGGAGAGCAGAGAGAGAGCTACCTAGCAGCAGTAGGCCTAACAAGTGTGAGGTGGATTGAAGCTCTGCCACTCACCTGGGTGCAGTTATCTCTAATGTAATCCCAGTTTCTCTTTGAAGTTCATGGTCATCAGGCCCAGACTTAATAACCCATTTTTATACTTATGTAAGTGATGCACAGCATTGGTTATAGTAAAAAACGACCAGTACTGTTTTTATATTAGAGATGTAGGATCTTAATTTGAGCCAGTTTACTACAGCAGGAAAATTATCCTGCAGCAACAGGAAATGTGAATTACTATGTGGATTATAATTATATTTCGTTGGGGCAAATCAAATCAGAATTTTGAAAGTGGTAATTACAAACTTTAGAAGCCTTTTTAAAACTTAAATAAGTTTGCATTTCCTGCTGGAAAATTCTCAGCAACAAAAGAGTGATCAAATTAAGATCCTACATCTGTACGCACCTTTTATGTTGAGGTGAAAAAAAGAACATGTAATTGTTGAAATGTCTACCTATTTAATGCTGTTTCAGTCAATTGTTGTTCATTTGATGGAACTGTTTGATAGAGATGTATCTGTTATGGGTGAGTGATCATTCTAGACACTGTGTATCAGGGGGATCTGGTTATGTGGCTGCAACCATTAACCATAGTTTTCTCTTTCTCTCTTTGTAGGATCCCTCCCTCCCAGAAGGCAACTCTCCTATCTCCCAGCACGCAGCCACCCTACAACAACAAGGGAATGGGTTTGTGGGAGTTGATGATGCAGACCCCTCTATCCTCACCCTACACCACACGGATACAGGTGCCCATGACAGCAATTCCCCCTATACAGTCACAGCCTTGGATGAGAACATCACCACAGACGCAGAAGACAGACCACAACATGACATCATCGACCTGGACTCCCCCGGCCCCTCCCCCAGTTTCCAAAGGAAAGGCTCTGACCAGAAGAGCCCATCCCAGTCTGGTCACCCTGACCCAAGTGTGCTCATGGAGGAGAACCTGTTGCCTCCTGCAGTGGAGCAGGGAAGGACTAGTAGTGGCTCTCTCACACAGAGGGGCCAGGGGAACAGTCAGGGGGTCGGAAAGGCTGGCTCTGACCACACAGGCTTGCTGACAGTGGCACCCAGTGAGGGTGATGTCATAGTCGGATCTGACAACAAGATTTACAGGCTCCTTAGTGGTCCTCTAGGGCCAGTTGGCCCTCCAGGAAAACAAGTAAGAATCTCTTAGGGACAGTTTTTAGAGTCAGAAATGCTCATATAGATATCTGTTTTCAAACTCAGATCCTTTAAATATCACCAGGACTTACATGCCACATAGAATCAAAGTCAGTGATTTCATAAAAGCAAAGTGATGTTCTGAACACATGATTTTATGGAGACAGGAAGCAGAATAAACTGACATGAGTGGGGATCTTAGAATAGAGAATAGTCATCCATTTGTTCCTCATGAGAAGTACTTCAGGGGTTTATTCAGCTATGGTTTTCTTGTAAAACACTGATATCTTTGTCTCTATTGGAAAAATGAAAACATCAGTGGTTTAATAATTGTCTTTAATTTTAATTCAAATATTCCCCACTGCAGCTCACGTAATGCAAAAAAACTAACTCCCTTTAATCTTTTGATTTTTTATTGCTTATAAGTACAGGTTACGGAAATACTGTACAAGCGCTGTGGTTAAATCTACCCATATGACATGGACACAGACTGATTCATATGCATTCTACAAAATTACAGGAGAGAAAATAAACATCTCAAAAAGATGTGGCAGTAATATGCTGCTGCAGACCAAAATGTACACTTAGCCACTCTGTTGCATCATCTTTAAGTTCTATTGCCAAACCGTGATCTTTGCCGGTTGTTCCAGTATTATTATAACTTCCTGTAGATATCTGTCCCTATGTTCACCACATTGTCGTGTTTACAGGGATGTGCTGGCAAAGAAGGCTATCTTGGGTTCAAGGGAGACAAGGTAAGGGAATAGATCACTGGTGAAATAATTGTTTTTAAAATGTTTCAGTAATGCTGCTGATTGATGAGTAAACCCCAAATGACTTATGAATGTCATTTTTATGGTAAATACAGTATGTGAATGTGTTTTTTCAGTGTGTGTGTTGGTTCTATACATAAGGGAAAATCATCTGAAGTTTCAAAGTGGAAATTACAAACTTCAGAAGCTTTTTTAAACCTCAAATACACAGTTTTACATTTCCTGCATTGCAGGAAAGTTCTCCTGC
This sequence comes from Coregonus clupeaformis, assembly GCF_020615455.1. Classification (NCBI taxonomy): domain Eukaryota; kingdom Metazoa; phylum Chordata; class Actinopteri; order Salmoniformes; family Salmonidae; genus Coregonus; species Coregonus clupeaformis. The sequence goes on from NC_059207.1 coordinate 42,472,598, forward strand.
AACAGGGTGATCAAATTAAGATCCTATGTCTGTACCTGTTGTGACTTGCACTTTGTTGACCATCACTTACTGGCATAGACTGCTCTCTTATCTCTGCTTTCCTAGGGATCTCAGGGTGTCAGAGGGCAGGAGGGCAGGAGAGGTGAGACAGGCCTCCCAGGTCCTCCAGGCCTACCCACCCTCTACCTGTGGAGGAACTCCCAGGAGGATTGGACGGACTTCAGGGTGAGATTCTTTCTGTCTGCCCAGTGTCCACCTATCTCACAGCAGCCTGCCTGGGAGTATTATAAAACTTAATGTAACAATGCAGTTTTGGTGTATGTGCTGTGCTGTCGAAGAATAACTTGACCTCCCAGTTCACCTGGATATGCTGTTGGAGGCTATACAGTAGAGCAGCAGCCACCACCGCCCACTGCTCTGGCCCTGGCTCCGGCCCTGGCTCCGGCCCTGGCAGTGACTCAGCCATTGCAGTTTTCTCACCAGACTCCCCAGTCAGGCTATTTCGGACTGGACATTTCAGCTTTCCTTAATACCACAGTCCAGCCAGGTTGCTGTAATTGAAGGCAGTTGTATATAAACTCAGCAAAAAAAGAAACGTCCTCTCACTGTCAACTTGGCTTATTTTCAGCAAACTTAACATGTGTAAATATTTGTATGAACATAACAAGATTCAACAACTGAGACATAAACTGAACAAGTTCCATAGACATGTGACTAACAGAAATTGAATAATTTGTTCCTGAACAAAGGGGGGGTCAAAATCAAAAGTAACAGTCAGTATCTGGTGTGGCCACAAGCTGCATTAAGTACTGCAGTGCATCTCCTCCTCATGAACTGCACCAGATTTGCCAGTTCTTGCTGTGAGATGTTACCCCACTCTTCCACCAAGGCACCTGCAAGTTCCCAGACATTTAGCCCTCACCCTCCGATCCAACAGGTCCCAGACGTGCTCAATGGGATTGAGATCCGGGCTCTTCGCTGGCCATGGCAGAACACTGACATTCCTGTCTTGCAGGAAATCATGCACAGAACGAGCAGTATGGCTGGTGGCATTGTCATGCTGGAGGGTCATGTCAGGATGAGCCTTCAGGAAGGGTACCACATGAGGGAGGAGGATGTGACACACCGCCCCAGACCATGACGGACCCTCCACCTCCAAATCGATCCCGCTCCAGAGTACTGGCCTCGGTGTAACGCTCATTCCTTTGACGATAAACGCGAATCCGACCATCACCCCTGGTGAGACAAAACCGCGACTCGTCAGTGAAGAGCACTTTTTGCCAGTCCTGTCTGGTCCAGCGATGGTGGGTTTGTGCCCATAGGCAACATTGTTGTCAGTGATGTCTGGTGAGGACCTGCCTTACAACTGGCCTACAAGCCCTCAGTCCAGCCTCTCTCAGCCTATTGCGGACAGTCTGAGCACTGATGGAGGGATTGTGCATTCCTGGTGTAACTCGGGCAGTTGTTGTTGCCATCCTGTACCTGTCCCGCAGCTGTGATGTTCGGATGTACCGATCCTGTGCAGGTGTTGTTACACGTGGTCTGCCACTGCGAGGATGATCAGCTGTCAGTCCTGTCTCTCTGTAGCGCTGTCTTAGGCGTCTCACAGTACGGACATTGCAATTTATTGCCCTGGCCACATCTGCAGTCCTCATGCCTCCTTGCAGCATGCCTAAGGCACGTTCACACAGATGAGCAGGGACCCTGGGCATCTTTCTTTTGGTGTTTTTCAGAGTCAGTAGAAAGGCCTCTTTAGTGTCCTAAGTTTTCATAACTGTGCCCTTAATTGCCTACTGTCTGTAAGCTGTTAGTGTCTTAACGACCGTTCCACAGGTGCATGTTCATTAATTGTTTATGGTTAATTGAACAAACATGGGAAACAGTGTTTAAACCCTTTACAATGAAGATATGTGAAGTTATTTAGTTTTTTGCAAATTATCTTTGAAAGAAAGGGTCCTGAAAAAGGGACGTTTCTTTTTTTGCTGAGTTTATTATTCTTATGATGATACTATAGGTCTAAATGCTAAAATTAGCCGGCTAAATTAGCATGACTCACTCATTATGAGCACAAACAAGCTCTGTGCGATTATATTCCCCAGTATATATCAACATTTCATCCAAATAAACCAAATAATTGTTATTTTGGTAAACATTTTGTTTTCAGTGTGTGAATGCTTTGTGGGTGATAATATGTTTGCTCTTTGTCTTTTCCCTACAACGTTTATCGCTCCAGTTTTGACATCTTGTATACAATATTTAGTCTCAATGGTTGAGTTTGATTACATTATTTACATAAAATAATTAAATGCTTTGTTTCTTGAATAAAATTGATTGCTGCAATTCTGTAAGTGCGTCAACGTGGCAGATAAGTTACTGGAAGTATATTTTAAGGATCAATGAATTTGTGACACAACATAAAAGTTGTATCTTATAATCATACACACATACACAAGACTAGTATGGATTTTATACACAAGAGCTCCCTGCATCTCATTTTCAAATGGATACGTTGTATTCAAACTTTACTTTCTCAAGTCGTGTTTATCTCCCACATAAACATCTTGATGTGTGATTAGATTAGGCAAGTGCATGTTTTTCCATATGTAATGAAAATGTAAACCTAGGCAGGTTTTTATAGACTCAAGGCCCTCTGTGATCATTTGGGGGTAAAGCCTGCTTCTATTTCAGGGCTGGCTTGTGTAACCCCTTCCCAGTGGTTTCTAGCTGGAGCCTTAAAGCCTGTTTAGATGGCCACAGCTGAATGAGACTGAAGCAGGTCTCCAGCTCCATCAGGAACACTCTGATGTAGCTAACTACAGTAATGAGGCTTGATGTGTCAGCGGAGGGAGAATTGTAACTGAAACCGCCAGTATGATGCAACGGTCAGCTTATGTGCTCTGGATTCCCCCTCTCTCTGCAGTGATTAAAGGCCCTGAGCTGTGTGAATGGTCTACAGTGTTGCTGGCTGCTGGGAGCACACTGGGGGCTCTGACAGCCTGTTAACCCCCACTCACCCTTCAGTTTAGCTAGGCCAGTCTGTGGAGACCAAGATTTAGGGGAGGTCCAGGCCTCTCATCCTTTCTGAGCTTCACCTTAACTGGGCATGCAAGGCAAGCCTTCTGCCCTGGGGAGCAGAACCAGAACCGGAGCTCTGGGCCAAGACAAACACTACCCAAGCAGAGGCAGCCAAGGCGGTTTCATATAAGCCCTATGTGTAATTCTGTGGGAGTCAGTTGCCTCCAACTTACCCAGCCCACAGCTTACAGTGACAGCATGCTCTGTGCCAATGCCACATCCCTTATCTACCATCTGAGCAGGCAGGGAGACTGCATGGGGCTCTCAACACTTTGCCCTTATTTCATTTGGCTGCATCTCAATGCAACGGCCGTAAGTGTTACAAGAAATTATGGTTGAGATTTGACCTTGAGCAAACAGTTGCGTGTTTCCCTCTCAGCAGTATCTGGGTGAAGTAGCTGGCACTTATTCCATATACTGTAATAGTGTTGCAGTAGAGCCTGTATGAGCCCAAATCTACCTGGGAGCTTAACACATCTGTTCTCCATAAAGAAATAACTACATTACCATTCTTGCCATTATATACAGTACAGCAGTGTCTGCATTACAATGTAGTTTTATCACGCTGTTGTTAGCTAGACATGGGGAAGTTGTGTTATTGTCGTAAGGCAGGTTTCGTTCACATGATGTAACAACTCTCCGTCCTATATTATGCCAATGATCTCTGCTTGTTTTTTTCCAGCGATCATCCTTCTTCCAGTTGCTGCAGGCAGGCTGGCCTGTAAGTATCACAACTCTGTTATGTGTACTAGCTGCACTACAGTGGGTCAAAGAGGCTGTGTGTGTCTGAGTGTGTTACTGATGGACCTCTTCCTATTAAATCCTCAGACAGAACAGGGACCTACTGGACCGATAGGGGAAATGGGAAAACCTGGCCTACCAGTGAGTGATATATCCATTTACAGTACACTAATCACAAATGAATTATGGTCATATGCCCTTGCATGAACTTATCAATGCAAAGACATTCATGCAAGTGTAGGTGACGTTGGGCTAGTAACCGATAGGTCGCTGGTTCGAATACCTGAGCCGACAAGGTGAAAAATCAGTCGATGTTTCTCTCCACCTATCCCGTGTATGTGACAATAAAACATATTTTTTTATTTTTCTGCAGGGCATTCCTGGAGATCCTGGACATAGAGGAATGCCAGGACACAGGGGAGACATGGTAATATTAACAATACAACTAGCAACTTGTTATACAAATGTTCTCCTAGTGGTTAATGCACATTCAAGGCTCAGTATTGTCTGCCATCTGAGATCTCCTAGTCTTCTCTGAAGTTTTGTTCTAAGCAGCTAAACGTATGAATCATGCCTGGTGTTATGTCTGTGCCAGGGTTACCCTGGGCCAAAGGGCGTGTCAGGTCGAGCAGGGACCTGGGGCAGAGATGGTGGACATGGCCTGGATGGACAGCCAGGACCACTGGGATTCCCTGGGTTTCAGGTAACACCAAAGACAATCAGATGATACATTATTTACAGTCAGTCTATACATTTTAACTGAGTAAAATCAACTCATACAAGACAAGATTTGATTAGAATGAAATGAGAAAGAAAGTATGGACTTCTATGACTGTAATGGCGATGGTTTCTATTTCAGGGTCCTATAGGCTATAAGGGAGAGAATGCTCCTCTAGGGGAGAGAGGAGATGAGGTGAGAATACCAGTTTAAGGCACAGTACACTACATGTCTGTACGGTACTCAGTACTATTCAGTAGCAAAATGTCCGATTAGTGCAGGGAAGTGGCTGTCAAACAAGCACCCTTCTCCAAACTGTGCCTATGGTCAGATCTCACAGTTAATACAGTATACCCAGTCAGTGGAAACAACCAGTATGACAGTAGGTCCAGGAGCTTTTCCTTGTCACAGAACCTGGAAAACCATGAGACATGCTCTAGTAATAAGCCGTCTAATAAGCCGTCATCATCTAGAGTCTGTTAGTTACTGTGTTCTATTCCCCTGTGATGATGATGACCGATTCCACATTTGTGTGTGAAGCTGCCTGGTTCCCAAACATGCCACCAGTCACCAGCTGGTGGCACTAGGGGACACTGCAAACCCCATGGTCATACATGTTGGTTTATAGCAGGAGTCTCCAACCCTGTTCCTGGAGAGCTACCTTCTTGTAGGTTTTCACTCCAACCCCAGTTGTAACTAACCTTGTTCAGCTTATCAACCAGCTAATTATTAGAATCAGGTGTTCTAGATTAGGGTTGGAGTGAAAACCTACAGGAGGGTAGCTCTCCAGGAACAGGGCTGGAGAGCCCTGGTTTATGGTAACATCACTGGCATGTCTCCTCTGTCTCTCTCCTCACTGAACTACAGGGTTTCACTGGTGAGATAGGTCCATGTGGAGACAGAGGGAAGACTGGAGAGAAGGTAACTTTTTAAATATCAAAATTGCTACTCTTTAAACCTATTTTGTCCTCAAAGTGGAAGTAGGCTGATGTTGCGCTACACGTCCATAAAAGTGTTATTGCACTGCCCTCTAGTGGAAGGAAATTGACGCTTTACTCAACACTAGAGCTGGTTTCTTTTCAACTCATCCAAGCCTGTTTAGAACATGCTTGTATTTTTTTGTGGTTTCACTATCATAGGCATACTTAGAATAATTGTATATATTATATTAAATATATTAATTCACTTTTCATTATCATCTTGTAGCCTATGCTTAGTACTGTAGTTTTCCCCAAGTGTAGACATATTTCTTGTTATGTTCTCCAGGGTTCTAAAGGGGAGCCAGGGGAACCAGGTTCTGTTGGCCCACTTGTGAGTAGAACACTTCCATCCTCTGGCCCTAATTCAGCTCTCAAATGCTGACAAGTGCTGTTGTATTGACTGTACTGTGGGTAATAAAGATGTTGTGGTTTATAAAGCTTGTGCATCATACAGTAACTGTTTTAATTTCAGGGGCCGGTTGGTAAAAGAGGAGTCCAAGGGTTTTCAGGGCCACTTGGGCCTCAGGTAAGACTTTGCATAACAATCAATAATCCTTATGGAACACAACTGTGTTACAATCCATGCATCCACACTATTTGATGGTGGGGTGTCCTAGATCAGTGGTTCCCAACTCCAGTCCTCCAGTACCCCCAACAGCTCACACTTTTGTTGTTGCCCCGGACAAAAAACAACTGGTACAGGTGTCCCTCTACATGACTCTCTTCTTGTTAACTGTTTTTCAGGGCGATTCTGGGTATGATGGCGCCCAAGGTCCACTCGGGCCAATGGTGAGTGTAGGAGTCCCATGCAAGCACTGACGGTTACTATCACATCTACCTACTTTACCTCCGCAGTCAGAACACACTTGACAAATCAGTGCAGACGTACCACTTGCAGAGGAAGACAATGGACGATGGTAGTTTTTTTATGTTTGCATATTCACATATGTACTGTATGTGCCCAAACAGGGGGCTCCAGGTGTGACAGGCATGATAGGAGCACAGGGGGTGAACGGCTCAAGGGTCAGTATACTGTATTTACCAATGCACAGTGGATTGATGATTGATTGGCACAGACCAAAATTGTGTAGCTGGTCAGCACTCAAAAAGGAGATTCAAGGTTTCTATTTAGTATTTATTTCATTCAGGAGTGGGTAGATAGACAAACATTTCGGCCTTTGTCAGTGTCATCAGTGTCTCCTCCCAAGGTGAGATTCTTTATTGTGAGCTCATTAAGGGTATCGACCGACAGGTGCGTTCATGTATGCTCTCCTGGAACAGACACACATGTCAATAATGCATCTAAAATATACAATACACAATCTAATATCAAACAAGTAACTTTCTATAATGCATTGGAAAAACATCAATGTCTATAAATAGTTACAGGAAAATAGGAATTAACAATATAAGCTAGGTTCAGAACCCCCCTGCAACAAGCAGCCTAGTCACAAAAAGGGCACCAAATCCATCTCCTCGTTAAGTCCACCTGGGTATAGTGTGCGTAATGTGAAAATCCAAAAGGACTCTCTCTGCAGGAGACTTCTTTCAATATTGCCACCTTTAGCCTGAACCTTTTCTATACCAATACACCATAAGTCCATTCTATGGCCCGCTTCCATAAAATGTCTGGCAACAGGAGAGTGCGGACCAGCTACACAATTTTGGAATTCTATTACATTTTGGTCAACGCACCTGTTCTGAGCGCAGTGGTCACAACAACTTTGATTGACACATACTGCATGGTATTGAATTTTATTTGACAATAGATGAAAAACAGCCATGTAACAGCCATCCTGTGTAAGGGTTTGTCCCTCTGCTGTGTTACTCACAGGGAGAAGCAGGGCCAGATGGACCACTTGGCCGTAAAGGGCCCCCAGTATGTGTCTTTGTTTTATTATTATATCATTGAGACTTCCTTTTTTCTTTTAGACATTTGTTCAAATTGAATCAACAGTCATTCTTATGCGTATTGTTTTTCTCATAGGGTCCTATAGGATTGTCAGGACAGAGAGGATCTCCTGGACTTCGAGGAATCCAAGTAAGCGGGGGCGGACTTGGACCAGAAATCAGCTCTGGCATTTTTCCTTGAGGCCCCACACCGGACCATTTTAGTCCTTGAGGCCCCCATTATTAGTCAGAAAATGATCATTTTGCGCAAAAAAAACTACTTAAACAGGCCCACTAGGCAAAAAATGTGTGATGGCGAAACAATATTGCGATATCATATACATATCGCAATATTATTTATTGACGATATTATATTGATATTTGACTCCAAGTATCGATTTGTAAACAAATATATGTATATATATTCAAATCAAATTGTATTGGTCACATGCGCCGAATACAACAGGTGCAGACATCACAGTGAAATGCTTACTTACAGCCCTTAACCAACAGTGCATTTATTTTTAACAAAAAAAGTAAAAAATAAAACAACAACAAAGAAATTGTTGAGAAAAAAAGAGCAGAAGTAAAATAAAATAACAGTAGGGAGGCTATATATACAGGGGGGTACCGGTGCAGAGTCAATGTGCGGGGGCACCGGCTAGTTGAGGTAGTTGAAGTAATATGTACATGTGGGTAGAGTTAAAGTGACTATGCATAAATAATTAACAGAGTAGAAGCAGCGTAAAAAGGATGGGGTGGGGGGGCAGTGCAAATAGTCCGGGTAGCCATGAGTAGCTGTTCAGGAGTCTTATGGCTTGGGGGTAGAAGCTGTTGAGAAGTCTTTTGGACCTAGACTTGGCACTCCGGTACCGCTTGCCGTGCGGTAGCAGAGAGAACAGTCTATGACTAGGGTGGCTGGAGTCTTTGACAATTTTGAGGGCCTTCCTCTGACACCGCCTGGTATAGAGGTCCTGGATGGCAGGAAGCTTGGCCCCAGTGATGTACTGGGCCGTACGCACTACCCTCTGTAGTGCCTTGCGGTCGGAGGCCAAGCAGTTGCCATACCAGGCGGTGATGCAACCAGTCAGGATGCTCTCGATGGTGCAGCTGTAGAATTTTTTGAGGATCTGAGGACCCATGCCAAATCTTTTCAGTCTCCTGAGGGGGAATAGGCTTTGTCGTGCCCTCTTCACGACTGTCTTGGTGTGTTTGGACCATGATAGTTCATTGGTGATGTGGACACCAAGGAACTTGAAGCTCTCAACCTGTTCCACTACAGCCCCGTCGATGAGAATTTGCTACTGTAGGTGTGAAAATCCAGATTTGCTACTGTAGGTAGCGTTAGCTAGCGCTAGTCGGCTGTACCTGCGCCAAAACTTCTGTATTTTTCATTCTATAGCTTGTTCTCCATCTTCTTTTTACACTGAACACAAATATAAACGCAACATGTAAAGTGTTGGTCCCATGTTTCATGAGCTGAAATAAAAGATCCCAGACATTTTCCACACACACAAAAAGCTTATTTCTCTCAAATGTTGTGCACACATTTGTTTACATCCCTGTTAGTGAGCATTTCTCCTCTGACAGATGTGGCATATCATGAAGCTGATTAAACAGCATGATCATTACACAGGTGCATCTTGTTCTGGGGACAAAAAAAGCCACACTAAAATGTGCAGTTTTGTCACCACACAATGCCACACATGTCTCAAGTTTTGAGGGAGTGTGCAATTGGCATGCTTACTGCAGGAATGAATTGAGTGTTCATTTCTCTACCATAAGCCGCCTCCAACGTCGTTTTAGAGAATTTGGCAGTACGTCCAACCGGCCTCACAACTGCAGACCACGTGTATGGCGTCGTGTGGGAGAGCGGTTTGCTGATGTCAACGTTGTGAACAGAGTGACCCATGGTGGCGGTGGGGTTATGGTATGGGGAGGCATAAACTATGGACAACGAACACAATTGCATTTTATTGATGACAATTTGAATGCACAGAGATACCATGACGAGATCCTGAGGCCTATTGTTGTGCCATTCATCTTCCGCTATCATCTCATGTTTCAGCATGATAATTCACGACCCCATGTCACAAGGATCTGTACACAATTCCTGGAAGCTGAAAATGTCTGAGTTCTTCCATGGCCTGTATACTCACCAGACATGTCACCCATTGAGCATGTTCTGTATGCTCTGGATTGACGTGTACGACAGTGGGTTCCAGTTCCTGCCAATATCCAGCAACTTTGTACAGCCATTGAAGAGGAGTGGGACAACATTCCACAGGCCACAATCAACAGCCTGATCAACTCTATGCAAAGGAGATGTGTCGCGTTGCATGTGGCAAATGGTGGTCACACCAGATACTAACTGGTTTTCTGATCCACGCCCCTACCTTTTTTTTAAGGTATCTGTGACCAACAGATGCACATTTGTATTCGCAATCATGTGAAATCCATAGATTAATGGATTTATTTCAATTGACTGATTTCCTTATATGAACTGTAACTCAGTAAAACCTTTGAAATTGTTTCATGTTGAGTTTATATTTTTGTTCAATATAAATAGTGAGCCAACATATTTTCAGGACTTTTATTTCCATGACTGATGAACTTCTTTTCTCATGGCTCTCTCTTGTCTCTCTGCAGCAGACATATAGTGAGCAATATGTTTGGAACATCAAATCACAATAAAATTGTAGTATCGAATCGCAATACATATAGAATTGTGAGAATCGTGAGTATACCAATACATATTGTATCGGCACCTAAGTATCGTGATAATATCGTATTGTAAGGTCCCTGGCAAATCCCATGCCTACTAAAAATGGACCCGCCCATCTGTCATTTGCCTAAAATGCCAGATGGCCAGTCCGCCACTGCAAGTAAGACATGCCAGCTAATTTGCACAGCAAATAAACAGGCTCTGTGGTTATAATATTCACTTGATCCTTATGCGTTTTGATATACTGTGTCAGGAAAATAGGTGAAATTATATGATTATAGATAGCCATTTCCAGTTGATTCAATAATAGCACTGGTGGAAATCTCAATGTTCTTGCCAGCTACAGTAGATCTAGGAGGTTACTTGTTGTGTTTTCCTGGTATTCTCTCAGTAAATGTCCAGTTGAGTCTGGGGCTACCTGTTTAGTTTTTGGCATGGTCTAGTCCTAATGACTGCTCCTGCAGACCGAACGCTGGCTCCTGGCAAGCAGAGCAGACAATGGGGCTCTCCCTGAAGCCTTGTAAGACAGCGGTGTAGAGGTGAAAACCTACTTTTAAAATATCCATCTCCTGGCTTGTCTCAGTCTAGTGAAACATTAGCCATATCCAGATGGCCTCATGAAAATACATAACCATGTGATTCAGATCCTGGGACAGGCCTTATAATCATATTGTTCAGCATTTCAATCATGCAATCATACTGTATGATGACTTAGATGTACTTTATGAACTATTTATAAACAGGCTCTGACATACACAATGTGTATTCATACAACTGGTCTACTTAACATATAGCTTCATCATACGTCAACAATTTATTTTGCTGAAACAGTATTGCATATTCTCATGTATTTTGTTGTCAGGGACATCCAGGGATGGATGGTCTTCCAGGTCAAAAAGGTGACATGGTAAGTTTAGCCACGTTCATCTTCTGTTTAATAAAATGAATATCTTGTCAAAACCCACATAGGCCCAGTCATAAATCAACCCCTGCCTCTATCCCCTAGACACTTGTTGATGGCACCTGGTAGGAGTATGAGTTGGTTTAGTCTATTTGATTATGTTTGTCTATTTCTGATTCTCTAAAGGGTGAAGTGGGGCCAATGGGCATGAAGGGTTTACCAGGCCTTGAAGGGCCCATGGTGAGTCCTTTGTGGATGAGCTGCACATTACTCTACATTTTTATTTGGAGAAACAAGTTTTGGGATAAAACACACACAGCATTCTGCATGGCATAATCAAGATGCCAATATGGACTATCGTGAAAAGTGATTCTAAGAGCTGTTTTGAAACTGGGTCATCAGAATAAAAAAGGTTCATTCGCCAGCTTTGTTGTTTGACTTATGGCCACACTGCAGCAATAAAGTTCTTGAAAATCACAAATCTCCATGTGGCTTGCATCTCAAAGCTGGCTTTTATACAGAAACATATGAGTTGACTTCTCACTCATTTTACAACTCTGCCAGCTGGTATTTCACTCACATGTTTTAGCTCCTGGTTTTAGTTCAAGCTCCAAAACAACAGAAATGGAAAACATATTTTGGAAACGCCAATCTGTTTTACAGGGGTTTCCCTATTGGAATGAGGTCATACCTATATTTACTCTTAACATAGTATATAATAAAATGGTCCCTACTTTATCTCACCAAACAATGGGCCTGAGATCAGATCTAGCTAGATACACTGGGATACACTGTAGTGTAGAGAATCAAAAGCATCTGTGTGAAATCCACATTTCACTGTCTCTCTACCTCCTCTCCTCTCTCTGTCTATGTGTCTGTCTTTTAGGGGACTGCTGGAATTCCAGGTCTGAAGGGGGTTCCAGCTGGAACAGTAAGATGTATATAATTATTATCTTGTTTATTAAACAGAAGTGGCATCTTTAGAGAGGAGTGAGGCTCTATTCTATGAATCCTATCTGAGCGGATCTGACTTTTCCTGTAGGGCTTCAGAGGACAAGATGGAGAGAAAGGAGATGCTGGACCCAAAGGAGACAGGGTAAGGACTTGATTATGGGTTTGGAAAGCCTTTTCTTGGAAGCAGTAGTAAAATAGTCATGACTATCACAAAGGTCATGTTCATGAAGATCTCGTAACATGTTTTTTTCTGAAAAACATACATCTTCATATCATATGGTGTTTTGATACCATTTGTATTTTTTTCCGTCAGGGTTCTGTTGGCGCGTCAGGGATCCTAGGCCGTCAGGGTGAGAGGGGTCAGAGTGGCCTCTCAGGCCTTCCTGGTCTCAGAGGTCAAGCTGGCCCCCAAGGCATTCCGGTAAACATCAGGATGACACCTGCTATTCACAGCTTTTATCAACATACACTAATAACACTCCCCATCCTCCTACTGTACCTCTTCTGCTGTTACATACTGATACATGATTAATGTAAAATGTATAAAGTATTATGTTGGATACCTGTAGTTTGTGTTTATGAAATGGCACGGCTCATTTGAACCTTTGATGAGAGAGGCTCTGATCCCTTTCTCTCACATGCAGGGTGAAGACGGAGAAGTCGGCCTCCAGGGAGTGGTTGGAAAGGAGGGGTCAAAGGTCAGGAGAGTTTATCAATGTCTGGTGGAGTGATTACAACAAACTAGACTTAGACTTTGAATGACTTTATTTTTCCTGAGGGAACTTCATGTCCTGAGGGAACAACTAGAGCTCTGCTGTTAGACCTCACCTCTGTTCTAGTCTACTTGCACCTGCATTCAATGAGCCAATATTGAATGGCCAGCTTCCCAAAGATGTCGAAGTCTTATAACCTGAGTTTCAATACAATACAATACTGACTGAGAGTTATGTCATGCCATATTCTTGTATCACATGCCATATACAGACTCATAATCTTCATTTTGAATGTCTCTCTTTGTTTCCACCTAAGGCCCACAGGGGAACTCCAGGCCGTAACGGGAAATCAGGACCTAAAGGACCCAGGGTAACTGTCTCCTCTAATACAGTGTTTCCCAACTCCAGTCCTCCAGTACCCCCAATAGTACACATTTTTGTTGTAGCCCCTGACAAACTCACCTGATTCTACTCATTGAGGGCTTAATGATTAGTTGACAAGTTGAATCAGGTCTGCTCGTCCGGGGCTACAACAAGAATGTGGGGTACTGGAGGACTGGAGTTGGGAAACACTGATGTAATAGATAATCTTTGTAGATACATTACTATACCCTTCTCTGGAAGATGTTGTTGGGACTGGGGGAATAATCACATTCTCCCTCTGATGTCTTCTATTTCCAGGGTCATACTGGACAGCCTGGTCTTTTTGGTATACCTGGAATCCCGGTAAGAGAACAGTACTCATTCTCATATGAATATTACTTGACAGACAATCCTTGATGGATACTGTAGCTATAGTAACAATCAGCTGTCCTTTTTGTGTGTAGTATGTACTGTATGCCAGACGTGTTTGTGTGTATGTCTGTGTGTTCTGTTGCAGGGTTTTAGAGGCCTCATTGGGACTGAGGGTGCAGAAGGAAAGCCTGGTACACAGGTTCCCATTTTATAAGTTTTCATTTTTTAATATAATTTATTAGGATTTTCTACTGACTCCTTAATTGTCTACTGTGCATTGTCAATGCAGTTCCTTGAACAGGTACTAACCCAGCTATTTCAATCATTATTGATATGTAGCCTACACAAAAATCTGAAGTTTCAGGAAACATTTCTGTGTACAGATATGTTGCATAGAACTTTCCTGCACAGCAGGAAATGCAAACTTGTAGTGTATTTGAGTTTTTTAAAGACTTCTAAAGTTTGCAATTTCAACTTTGAAATGTCAGACTTGATTTGCCCCTACAAAAATCTCCATGAATTATAATCCACATAATAATTCACATTTCCTGTTGCTGCAGGATTATTTTCCTGCTGTAGCAAACTGGCTCAAATGAAGATCCTACATCTGTACAAAAAATAAATGTATGGCATGATTTAAATAATATGTGTAATGTGTTGTTGTGTGTGATTGTAGGGTGAGCTTGGCTGTACTGGTATTCCTGGAACTAAAGGAGACAGAGTGAGTCACACCCCTTTAGCCAATCAGCTCTAAACAAGTAAAAGTCAACAGTAAAAAGAACAGAAACACAAATTGCTCAATCATTGCTGAACTCTCATAAACCACAGCAATAAAGAGAGGAGGTGTGATTGGTTCATTATCAGATGATCCTCCTTAGACACAGATGTAACCGCCTGCTGTGGGCCTGTGGTGGTTATTGCTGTCACAGCACTCCTCTTTATACGAGCACCTAAATGTCAGACAGACAAGACTAGATAGGGTACCAGTAAGAGGTTTACAAGGCCCTGAGCATCCCAAGGGGTTTGTAGGCTCAGTCAGTCAGTGTCCTTGTAAGACACATTCAGCATGGCACAGCCGTGGATGATCTGAGGTCATCAACACTGCTTTGTAAAGTCTTGATATGTGATGTTGGTAGGGCACATTGAATTAGGGTATGGATTTGTTGCTACAGTACATGGTTGTATATTCACCAGTTAATGTGTGTTTAACCTCTCTGTCATAAATCCAGGGATTCTCAGGTCTGGGGGGAGAGCCAGGACGAGCAGGTCCCCCAGGTGCTCCGGTATGTCCAACAATAAATGTCGCTCACCTATCATTGCTGAACCTGCACATTCCCCCTCAACCTACTCATTCTTACCCTCTATGTTTGTATCTATTTCATGATGCCAACAGGGTCCTCCAGGAAAGTCTGGGCAAGACGGCAGTCCTGGGCCACCTGGTGATAGGGTGAGTACTGTAGGCCAAAAGCCTCTGTCTCAGAACGAAATATTACCGACATTACTCGTTAATGAGTCTCTGTCTGTTCACTAGGGCTTCACAGGGAAAGCTGGCGTGGAGGGTCGCCAGGGGCCAGTGGGCATGTATGTAAGTGTTACCTGTCCAAACCCAACAAGGTGTTATGGCTAGTGGCCATAACCAGTCTACATTTCATTTATCTTAATGTGTTTAGAAAAGTATTTTTATAATCCCGCTGTGAGAGTTCATGCTCTGTAGGTGTTACTGTAATCTGTTCTTTTTTCAAAGAAAAGTGTAACAGATAGATGTTTAAACCAATTATTATCTTAGTGCAGTGGTACCTACTGCTGCCAACAACCAACTTTGTGTGGAACAACCAACTGTAACCGTAACTGTGGAAACCCATTCCTTGTGCAGGGCTACCCAGGAGCAGTGGGTTTAACTGGGAGACCTGGTCATTTTGGAGAGAGGGTAAAAAAAATACCCCCTACAGTTCTACAACATGTTAGTATTAGTATAGTTGTTGATTTCATTGAATGCCACCTGTCTGTCTGTCTGTCTGTCTGTCTGTCTGTCTGTCTGTCTGTCTGTCTAACCTCAGGGAGAACCTGGTGTGAGAGGCCCCGCTGGTATTCCTGGGAAGAGTGGACCACCGGTGAGGACACTGTACTGACACTCACATTATGGAGAGAATAGTGTAAACTAATATTGGTGGAAATATTACACATTGGTACCTTTTTATTACCACGTTGATGTTTTTGATCTGTCTTACAGGGGTTAAAGGGATCTCATGGGGAGAGAGGGCCCGCTGGACCTCAGGTAAGGAAGCTCACTTTTTAAGACGTATTTTACTCATACAGACTAGCTTTAGACACACTGGATGAGGTTTTCCCCTGGGGTTATAACCTGACTCTGTTGTGATGTTTTTCTGGTTTATCCACCTCAGGGTCGTCAAGGAGACACTGGACTCAATGGCATACAGGGGTCACCAGTGAGTAGCACTTTTACATCATGTCCTTGTCCTCTTGTGTGGTTAGATGGCACTTTGACAACTGTATGATGATTTGGTCATTTTGTTTTCTAGAGACAGAGGAAGTTATGAGGTCCATGGTTGACTGATGTGAATGCACTATGGTCCATATTTGTCTTGTGGTTGAATCATAAAACAATATGTTTTTATTGTCACATTCACCAGATAGGTGCTATGAAGTGTTGTTTTACAGGGGCAGCCATAGTAGTACGGAGCCCCTGGAGCAAATTAGGGTTAAGTGCCTTGCTCAAGGGCACATCAACAGATTTTTCACCTTGTCGGCTCTGGTATTCGAACCAGCGACCTTTCGGTTACTGGCCCAACGCTCTAACCGCTATGTAACTGGTTTTAGGGTCCTCCAGGCCTACCAGGGCCAGAAGGCAGGACCGGGAAGCCAGGCCCCCCAGGAAGCCAGGGGCCTCTGGGGCCTCAGGGGCCAGCCGGGCCAACCGGGTTTCCAGTGAGTGGGTACTTTTCATCTTTCTAATTGTTTCATTCCAATAAAAAAAATTGTCATCGGAGGCCTACCTGTATATTATTCCTGTACCAAAGTTAGAAAGATATTTTAGTATTATTCAATATTCTGTTGATTTTATATTTTAATGAACATTACAGAGATTAAAATGTATTATCAATACATGTATAGTCACTCTTGAGTCTGGTAATGTATATTATCTACTGTATCCAGGGCACTCCTGGGATGGATGGAGTGACGGGGCAGGTTGGAGAAAATGGAGTGCAGGTGAGTTCAGTGCCTGTTACAAGAGGGGGTCGCAATTCCGGAGCGACCCACTAGGTGTCATCCTCTGACAACCTTAGGCACCTCCTCACTCACAGTCTGGACTAATCATCATCCTATTGGTGTCACCTGTGTATTTATGCCCTCACTTCCCTGTGTTCCCTTGCTCAGTTTTCTCTGCTAGTTTCTCTATGTCCAGCAGTACTACTCAGTGTCTGATCGGAGATCTATGTACAGGTACTTGAGAAGTGTTCTCCCTGTTTCGTTATTTGTTTCAGTCTTAGGTAGTATTTTGTATTTTGGCTGTCAGATGGTTTTTGGAGACTTATTTGCTCCGCCTTTCTTTTATCGTGATAAGTCCATTATTTTGTATTTTGTCTTCGGGACCACCAGTAAAGATCCTTGTTTCACCATCTCTGCCTACTGCCTACTGTATATCCTGCACCGCACCTGGATCACACCTCACCCCAACCCTTACAAATGCCAGCCCTAGCTCTTGTCTTTTTATGTTTTCCAATGATAGATTGAAAGGAATCGAGCATGAATCATGACAGTCAGTAATGCATTGAGTGATGTACTGTTGTGTCTGTTTAGGGAGCAGCAGGGCCTGTTGGGGACAGTGGGCCATCTGGACTGGACGGACAGCAGGTGGGCAGTGGATCTGTGTCTGTTCTTAGACAGTCATATACCCATCCACCTCCAATATGACTGCTGTTGTGTTTTTTCAATTTTTTTGTTTTCATGGTGTCAAGTGTGGTATTTCATACAATACCTTTGCAATAGTGCTATCATTGCTGACGTTGATGACCCTGTACTGTATTCTTCTGCCTCCCAGGGTCTCCCAGGAACAGTTGGTGAGGAGGGGCCGTCTGGCAGGAAGGGGGAACCGGTCAGTGACGTCGTCACAATAGGATTTCCTCCCTTTTTCAGTAGTTCAGTTCAAATGTGTTAATAAGATCTATCCCCACCTCGCTGACTCCATCTATGTTGCTGTGAGACAGGGAGCTCCAGGTCCCTTTGGAAAGCCAGGGCCGAATGGACTACAGGGAGAGCCAGGGCCACAGGGCTCCCAGGGGCTGCAGGGTGAGCCTGGGCCAAGGGGCAAAGAGGTCAGTTGTATTACCCTCGCTACTAAGCTCATCTACAGATACAGGCTGCGATCATTATCAGGGTGGGATGTGGTTTCATGTTTTTCTGTGATTGTCTGTTGCAGGGAGAGATTGGAGGTTTCGGCATCAGAGGAGATCCTGGTCCTAAAGGACAAAAGGTAATGGAATGAACAGAATAAAGTAGGCCAACTTAATATATGCTTTATGTGTGGTTCTATATGTATGATAAAACGCCTGTTAAGATTTTCAGAAGCCTTTGAAAAATGTATTCTTGCTCCTCTGCCATACAAATCCCATTGTGATACTTTCCATGTTGTTATTTTTCCTCTCCAGGGAGACATAGGACCTTGTGGATTCTCTGGGTCGGAGGGGCCCTCAGGAGCGCTTGGGGACAATGGGAAAAGAGGAGTGAAGGGAGAGAAGGGCTATGTAGGTCTACGAGTAAGTGACTGATAAGGTTTATTCTATACTAATGTTTGATGGTTTAATAGAAGTGATGTGTGTGTGTGTGTGTGTGTGTGATATGTAGATGTGGCCCTTCAGCAGTGTTCTGTTTCTGTTCATCAGGGCCAGGTGGGGTTGATGGGGGAAGCTGGACCATCAGGCTTGTCTGGGCTGGAAGTAGGTTTGAAGTAGACTGGCGTGTATTGAAGGCAAAGCCTATGATAGTTAGGAAATCTGTTATTACTCAGTACTGGCAATGTCTGTAATGGCTTTGTAGAATACTCTGCCTACCAACCTGTTATTGTTCCAGGGTGTTCCAGGGCCTTTTGGATTGGCTGGGGCTAATGGACCACAAGGGCAGAAGGTACAGTATGATGTTGAAATTCTCTAATCACGATCGGGACAATGATGCCTTATAGGTGTACAGTAACATGGAGTTGTCATTTCTCTAGGGGGACAAAGGCCCTTATGGTATGGCTGGGAACTCTGGAAACTCAGGCCTTAAGGTATGTATTGCCAGCACAATTGTTGTTCATTTTCATGTATTCATGTATGAATTATAGAGAGTAATGTAACTGTAGGTTGATGGATTTTATTGAGCTGTTGTCTTCGAATGACAGGGGCTGTCAGGGATCAGAGGAGTGAATGGTGACATGGGGAAACCTGGACCAAAGGTACCTAGTATATCTTGCAATTTATATTGATAAGATTGCAATTCAAACCATATGCACAGTATCATTGACTGAAATTGCATGGACAATTTCTGTCATAATTACATTTTGATGGTTTATTGCAGGGAGTGGGGGGAGGCATGGGGAGACAGGGAGAGATTGGTCCAAAGGGTTTCCCCGGATTTGAGGGGCCCAAAGGCGAGCCTGGAGAGAAAGGAGAACCAGGAGAGCAGGTGAGGCTGATTGAGATGTTTCTTTCTATAGAACATCTAAATAGTTCATTAAGATGACTGTCTGAATGTCTCTGTTGGGTCCAGGGGCCAGACGGTCTTCCAGGCGACAGGGGGCCCCAAGCGTCTCCTGGATTGGAGGTAAGAACACAGACACATGAGAACTGTGGTGTTGATATGTCTTTGGCAACATGACATAAGTTGGTAAACATTTTGGTTTATGTTTTTTTCTACTCATCCCTACTCTTAGGGTTTGCCTGGTGAGGTGGGGCCTCAGGGAACTGTTGGCCCACCAGGACCTTTGGTCAGTGCTACAATAACGTGTTAGATCTTATATACAAATTAAACAGGCATATTCCGATATCTTCACCAGAAATAAATGTCTACTGATGACGTTTTTAGGTAAGTCAACATGAACTTTTTTGCTCTTCAGGGACCAAAAGGTCGACCAGGCCCTGAGGGAAGACTAGGCCAGAAAGGTCAAAAGGTCAGGTTAAGCTTCACCTTTCACCTGTCTTTACAACTACATATACAGTATTTAGCACTCTGTCCCATTCTGACATCCTACCTGTATCAAAGGCCATATCATAATGTCCACTTAGTGTAGTATGTGATTGTGGGTCTTTCTTTTTGTCAGGGGTATGATGGTCGAAATGGGTATCCAGGAAAGACCGGACACATCGGAAGGAGGGTGAGAATTACACCATTGCTTATTCAGTCTCTCTTTTTCATATGTTAAAAATGTATCGCTCCAACTAATATGGATTTTGATTCTAAAAGTTGTTTTTGTTTCCATGTAAGGGGAATAGAGGAAAAACTGGAAGCAAAGGCTTAAGAGGAGGGAGAGGAGAAAAGGTCAGTAATCACTATTGACTGTGAGAAACTGGCCCGATTTTGTATTCGCCATAACATACAGTATAATGTTTATTGACCTTTAATACAATGCTAATGTTTTGCAAGGGTGAGAGTTTGTGTAAGGTCAACGGGGTATCAGATTTTAATCAAGATTTTACCTTCCTATGGCCTACAGGGAAAGAGGGGAGATTTTGGTTCAACCGGGCCTCCAGGAAGACAAGGGCCTTACGTAAGTTATTTGATCTGTTTTGGAAATGCTGTGTGCACTTTTCAATGCCAGGAGGATTAGCTGTATAACTCAATCACTGGGTCCCCAAAACTCAGGAAATAACTTCCCTTGTTTCTCTCAAAGGGGACACCTGGCTTACAAGAAGAGAAGGGTGAAATGGGCGGACCAGGTGTAGAGGTAAGACCTTGACTGAAGCCTCAACAGGGTGACCATATGATTGAAGAAGTACAGCACTTTGAGCTCATTTTATGTGAGACTAATGTATTTTCCCTGAATTTACAGGGAGAGAAGGGGAAGATGGGACTAACAGGCCCTCCTGGAGGTCAGGGGTTGAAGGTACTTTAGAGCTCATTTATCCCAAGAAGCGTATTACACTTGAGTCAGATGTACAGATGTACTAAAATAGTTAATTTAGATTCACTATGGATACATTTAGCCTCCATCATTCCCATGTTCATATCCCTATACATTTCCTGTATGTAATAATGGACACAGCTCCATGATGTATTGAGTCAGTCGAGTGTCTGTTTCAGGGGACACAAGGCCCTTTGGGACAGACAGGGACGGATGGCCTAAAAGGAGAACAGGTAAGACGCACCTTCTAGTATCTGTCCGTCTAGTGCAGGGTTCTTCAATTCCGGTCCTGGAGGGCCGAAACACTTCTGTTTTTTATTTCTACCTGGTAGTTAATTGCACTCACCTGGTGTCCCAGGTCTGAATTAGCCCCTGATTAGAAGGAGAGGATGAAATACAGAGGTGTTTCGGCCCTCCAGGACCGAATTGAAGAACCCTGGTCTAGTGTGTTCCGACTCAGTGTTCTGTTAAGTATTCATCATTAATCGTGGCATTGCTATTGAGTTGTATTGACAGTGATTTATGTGTTCCGTCTTTGTAGGGAGACATTGGTCCTCATGGGGAATGGGGGACCCCAGGTCTACCTGGACTGCCTGTAAGTTGTCCTTTTTCAGCAATATGCTACTTTATTTCCCTTGTATTTCTGAAAATATAGTAAAGGTAGTTAAACAGAGAAATTAAATGCTAATGTGATTAATTTCCTCTTTCTGTAGGGTTTGTTTGGAGAAAAGGTATGTGTATATAACAGTTCTCTAAATACAAATACACACATTTGTTCCGTTTTTTTATGCATACCTTTGTGTTCTGTACATGTATTATTTGGAGATTGGTGGATTGACTGAGGGCACTGACTAAATGTGCCTAATTATCAGGGTCTAAAAGGATTTGCTGGAAAATCAGGTCCTGCTGGAGTGAGAGGCCTGCCTGTGAGTATGACCCTACTCACTTCAAAAACATTACAAAAACAGCCGCTTAACACCTGTTTAATGAAATCAAAATGATTCCAGACCCAATCTGGCAACCCGGGCAATGAGTTTAACTTTCATATTGTGTTTGTTTTTCCTTGTTCATGTCAGGGCCTCCCTGGACCTCCTGGCCCCCCTGGAACTTCTCTGAACCTCACTCTGGCACAACTCAAGGCAAGTCATTGGTCATCTATCTAAGCACATCCAAATACTTCATTTCAGTTTGGAATTCCCTTGAATTTTGAAACTAATGCCATTCCGGCCAATTCAGTCATTACTAGTTATCTTACAACACTTCCTTGTTTCACCCCCTGCCTGACCAGGACCTCATGTACCTGTCAGACAAGCCCAACTACCTCCTGATCCAGACTCTTCTGGATTCATTGCACCAGGACCTGCGCTTGTTCATAGATCCACCAGACGGCACCAAAGAACACCCGGCTACCACCTGCTTGGAGCTCTGGCTCTCCCAGCCCAACTTCACTAACGGTATGGGCTTCTTCCACAATGTGACGACTTCTCCGTTATATTCTAATACCATAATATTGATATCAGTTATTTTAAAGCATCTTAAATGTACAATATGTTTATTGGGTTTGTGTGGGAGTGGTTGTACAGCAGCAGAGATTGAACCCAGCTCAGTTTCTGATGTAAAGGTTGTTCCATGTTCCAGGTATGTATTACATTGATCCTAACCAGGGCAGCCCAGCTGATGCCCTTCTGGTGTACTGTGACTTCACTGCAGCACCAAAGACCTGTCTGTCTCCGCTCCAGCCTCAGGTACTTCCACACACAGAACTATAGATCTTATGTGGTAATAACATATGCTATATGCATGTAATAACATATGAAATACCTTCAAACTTCAGGTGCCAGTAAAAGCATGGCTGAAGGATTCTGGGACAAATAACTCATTTCATTGGTTGAGTTCAAAGGAAAAAGGCTTTCAGGTAAGCCTCAAAACCAATCATGATTCTCAAATCGAATCAAATCAAAGTTTATTTGTCATATGCAATATGCAAAGGATACACGTGGTGTACACAGTACAATGAAATGCTTTTATGTTTCTGGTTCGATTTCCTTCCTTCCATGCCCTCTCTCAGTTTGAGTATCTAGGACCCGACGTGGTGCAAATGAGGTTCCTGAGGTTGAACAGCAGGCACACCAGTCAGAACATCACCTACTCCTGCCAGCCTGGGAACAGACAGGGGCCAGGCGAAAGAGAGGTGAAGTTCCTGGCAGACACACAAAGACAGAGTTACCTGGGGACATTACAAGATTGTGTGGTATGTTTTTAGACTAGCCTATAATGATTACCATGTACTGTATTAGATTATGATGGTGGTGGTGGTGGTGATGAGGAGGGGAGGCTGTTGAGGGATGGTGAAGAGTCCCTTCAATGCTTAATGTACTTTGTGTTTATCTTGGCAGCCCTCTGAGGAGCTACATTCCGGAGGCCGTCGTGAGTCAGTGTTCCAGTTTGAGAGTGAGGACCTAGATCTGCTTCCCTTGAGAGATCTGGCAGTGTTTGGCAGCAGTGACCTCACGCAGGAGTTTGGATTCACTGTCGGGCCTGTGTGCTTCAGCTAAAGGAAGATAGACACTCTCTCTAAGGACTGCCAAGAGCAGAGACAACAATGAGACAACCACCAGCCAGTGGGGAAATGACCCAGAGAAATGGGAGAGAAACAGATACAGAGAAAGACATCAGTATCTCTTCTCTTCTCATGACATTCTTGTTTATTGCTAAGACAAAGTAGACGTACCAACCAACAGGAAAAAGTGTATATTTTCTCTATCCAAAGGTTGACCAGTTACACATTTTCAGAGGTCAGGGATATTCTTGAGAGAAATGATCTTTGTGTTTTGTTTACATTGATTTTACTTGTGATATTAAAACATGCTTATTTATGTAATTGGTTTAAAATGACTGGGGTTTCTTTAAATGCTAAAGGTTCCAATAATTCTGTTTTCACATACATTCCCCATACTTAATTCAGGTATGTTCTTGACGAAGAGCACTGTGGTTTACACATTAACCTTCACTGCTGCAATTTAACAATGTGTCCCAAATTTGAGACATAGCTAATCTCTATGTGTATGAGCTCCATGCTCACTCTACGTCATATGTACTACTACCCTTACATCTGCAGTTAGAAACATACCAATATTGATCCCTTGGTCAAAAACTAGGGAGACTAATAATATTCTGATTATTATTAGAAACTATGACAATGAATTCTGTCTGGTGATAATATTGTATGCATTATTGCATCACCTGATAGATGCAGTAGCCTAATCACAATTTCTACCATTTGTGAAATTGTGATGTTTTGATGTCTGTTGATACAGAGGAACAATGCAGTACTGTAAAAAAAATGTTATCTTTTACGTTTTTCCTCAGTTTCATCTTTGTTTCAAGATATGTGTTTAATTGTGTGATTTACTTAATTTATATGCTGGCCATTTTTCTTTCATATTTTTATTTTCAAGTTTGAATAAATATCAATCATTCATATTCTCTCGTTTTGTATTGTGCCCCCGAGATAATAGTAATTTTGTTTGACGGAAATGTGTGAATAAATGAAGGGACGGTACTAATTCATAGGTATTGTCACATGGAATATTACACACAATTTATTGAGCACCCAAACAAGTTGGAAAATAAGCTCTTATTTTCATTAAAACTTGCAACAATGTGATTTTACTAGATTCGAATGAAATTAACTACTTATGTTCGTTTCATTAAAGTCATCGGACGAAGTGTTGACTGGAG
Organism: Coregonus clupeaformis; assembly: GCF_020615455.1. Taxonomy (NCBI): domain Eukaryota; kingdom Metazoa; phylum Chordata; class Actinopteri; order Salmoniformes; family Salmonidae; genus Coregonus; species Coregonus clupeaformis. The sequence goes on from NC_059207.1 coordinate 42,496,888, forward strand.
AGAAAGGCGTGTAGTTACAATGTATCATCCTCAGACTTGTATCAACGATTGTATTTTGTTGCTTCCGCTCTGTTCGGTCAGGTTACTTTTGTAGCACTAAGCGCGTGGAATGTATATACATTTCATTGCTGCTCTGGGGTAGAGAATCGTTCTCTTCAAGGTATGCAATCATTTTAAACGAACACTTGCCTTTCTCCTGTTAGACATGTTCCTCGTTTGTATTAAATTCACTTTACTCGTGTAACTGCTTGTTTTTAGGCTGTAGGCCTCATAATGCCTCGGTCTATAGTCGCTCTGTGAATCGGTCAAGCCTCGCTCAATATCCAGGACATTGGAATTGTGAGCTCCGAAGAGCACGAGCGACGATACACTGTAGACTAAAAGGTAAAGTACATGAATTTCTAAATTCAACGTCTTATTTTAGTCTACGTTTTGATTGTGTTAGCTTGCACATTGTTTTTGTTTGCGTGGATGTTTTCAGTCGTAATTATCAGGGGCGTATTCATTACGCCGATTATGTTGTAAAACATTTCTTAAACGGAAGAAAACGGAACGAAACGGGGTGTGACCTGCCTGAATTTGTCCAATAGAAACTCTTGTTTTTCTCCCGTTTGGTTCTTAAACGGTAAACTGTTTCCGTAATGAATACATCCCAGCTGTTGCGAGTAGCCTTCAGGAATCCTCTCCTCTACCTAGCAGATTGTAACGGGCTAATGTGATGCTCCATTAGCCGTTACAGGATAGGTACTGTTTGAAGCACAGAGAATTTTCGACCAGCCTTAACTTGGCGATACTATCTTCGTTCTCGATTGGGCCAAACATGTATCTTCTAATATGCCCGTGTCCAGTTGCAGGTGGTTTGTTTGAATTTAGAAAATGCTCCGATATTAAAATAAATGTTTTGCTCCAAGTAATCCGACAATGTGTACGCAGCCATCTTGTCTATTTCAAATCTTCTCTCTCATTGATCAAGACAGTGGAGTGTCATCATGACATGCAGCACTTTGGGGTGGTCACCCACCTGTTTCAATGATGGGATTCGATTAATCTGAACCCGGTAGGTGTTTTGCACCGGGTGAAAGTTAATTGAATTCATTTTGGAACCGGGCTGCTCCCTGGCATGAACCAGGTGCCCTGTTCAAAGCCCACAGTCGGCTCAACACAAAAGTGACGTAATGAGTAGTATTCTGTGTTTTCACATGCAAAAGTGATTGCTTAAATATATATATATATATATATATATTACCTCTGCCTTCCCAATGACTACTAGTTTGAACATTCTAACATAAAAATGTATGCACTCACTAACTGTAAGTCGCTCTGGATACGAGCGTCTGCTAAATGACTAAAATGTAAATTTAATGGAAAAGATATGCATGTTTCTGGACAATGCACAATGCTGCCTTGTTGACAACATGACCGATCGGCGCCGATTACTATTCGATTTGAGAAGAGTGCGCCTCCCTCACCGCTTTTGCCCATTCACGTTAAGGGCATAGACCGGTGGTAGTGCCCCCCAAATTGTATTTTTTAATTTAATTGCATTTTTTTAAAGGAACTCAGTCCGGCTTTAAACTTACTCTTGAAAGTTGTTATAGTAGAATGCACAAGGTGCAATTTCGAAATTGGGTAGTGCATAATCAGTTCATCTTGTCATGTTAGTCATTGCATACCTTAGAGAGCTATTTATAACTTGTCGGAAGTCTCCAGATCAACTAGCCCATGTCAGCTAATGTTTTTTATTTCGTTTTTTTAGCCCATAGAAATTGTTGTAATTTTTTAGTCATTCAAATATCACATGAATACACATTAGACATGGCAAAATGAGTAGAATTGCAAGAAAATTAGCTTTGAACCGGCACAATTATCTCCACCAACAAGAGGGGTGTGAACAGTTTGTGTCATGGACAGTGCTTGTGCCCATAGAAATAGACGTGGTGCAGGGGGGGATGTTCCCCAATGCTGGAAGGGGGGCCCGAGTGAAAAAGTTTGGGAACCAGTGGAGGCTGCTGAGGGGAGATGCACACAGTGTCGAGAACGAGGTGGCCGTAGATTTCAGCGCGCATATGGGTGCACACAGTGTTGAGAACCAGCTGAGCACTCGCTCATGTCCGGATCAGTGGAATCTATTTAACACGCCACTAAAGCCATACAATACAGGTTACAATACAGGTTGGCTAAGCCTAACTACAATAATGGATGTTACTGTTTCATCAGGGAGCCACAAAGATCAAGTAAACAAATGTCATCGCTGAATTCACGTTATGTTTACTATTTCATGCAGCCACTGAATAGAAAGAAGCTAAACCCATTTTTACATTTAAGTCATTTAGCAGACGCTCTTATCCAGAGCGATTTACAAATTGGTGCATTTAACTTATTATGGCCAGTGGGACAACCACATCTTGATCACAGTAAGTACACTTCTTCAAACAAGCAGCTGTGAGCAAAGTCAGTGCAATCAGGGACAACTACATCTCCATCACAATAAGTACATTTCTTTAAACAAGTCAGTGCTAGCAGGTGAAATAAGTCAGGTGTTAGTTTAGACAAAAGACAGTGGTAGTAAAAGGGGGGTAGAAGGATTACTATTCCAGGTATTCCTTAAAGAGTTAGGGTTTCAAGTGTCTCCGGAAGGTGGTCAGTGACTCCGCTGTCGTGGGGGAGCTTGTTCCATCATTGGGGTGCCAGAGCAGCGGAAATGTGTGAATAAATGAAGGGACTGTACTAATTCATAATTTATTGGTATTGTCACATGGAATATTACACACAATTTATTGAGCACCCAAACAAGCTGAAAATAAGCTATTTTATTTTCAGTAAAACTTGCAACAATGTGTGTATTCGAATAAGAAATAAGTAGAGATATCATTCACGCAAAGTCATGAGGCTGAGTGTGTAAGTACCTATGCCTCCAGGATAATATGGTAAAGTTGGCCTCATGTATAGGCCCAACAAACAAATAAAACCAAGGACATCCAACATCCATCAGATTAACCGTTTTTAATGAAGCCAGCAACGCAAAAAATTAATCTCAGTTATTGACAGTATACAGGTATTATTGCATGTTGACTAACCAATCGCAGTGAAATTAGATTAAATCTAGTCATGATACATTTCATGTATTTCATTAAGGTAAACTTGGTAGATTGGCATTTGACGTTGTTGGTTGGCTAGCAAGGACAACCTGGCGTTACCCATCGTTCACTTTTCGGAAAACTGGTCCAGCCACTTGGTAGCTAGCTATCGTTAGTGCAAATAATGCAGAATGATGAATCTATGACGGTGCAATTGTAAACTATGAATTATAAACCCACCATAGCTTAATTTATGAATGAGGTCCCAGTCGGAGTTTTCTCGGTTGAACGCGCATCGAACAGTCCTTGCACTTTGAAACCCACGCCCACGGTGACGTATAGCACCGCCCACCGGGTGAAATAGCATGAAAAGAGTGTGTCCCTACGTTAAACAGTACCTATCCTGAGTGTTGCCAATTTAGCGACTATTCATACCCCTCTAGCGATACATTTTCAAAAAAGCGACTAGCGACATCTAGCGACTATCTCTGGTGTTATTGGAGACTCTGACGTGAAAGCACGTATCGCTCTTACTCTTCTCAACGAGCAGCGGGTGCTGCCGGGCCCCACCCCCGTCCCAAAGCACTCACAGGCGGCCCAGTCGTCGCGCAGCAGTCCCTCCCAGCAGCAGTCAGAGCACGAGATGTTCACCCCTCCGCGTCCAGACTGCAAATGAATCGCGCATGCGGGAAGCCGCCGCTGGCTGATCTCGCCCTGGCTTACATTCAGGGCGGGATGTAAAATGTTCTTTGTCTAAAATAAATCACTGCACAAAAATAAATCACTGCATTTGACTCACACAGCCTCAGTCACTTACTCACCTAGTCCACTGTGTGTGTGGCTCTCTGTGACATAAGCTAAACATCTAGCTGGCTAGCTCATCATGTCTCAGTCTAAATTGTACACTCAAAAATACAGAAAGGAGTGGGAATCAAACCCTGAATTCAAAGGCTGGTTGAAGCAGTTTATTGGAGATGATACACGGGCATACTGCCTGTATTGTAAGGCTGATTTCTACGCCAAACTTAGGGATGTAAAAAAACACATGACAACTAAAAAACATACTCAAAAGGCAAAGCCTTATATCAATTCCACCCAAAACAAGCTGCCATTTATGGTTAAAAAAATTGACTGCAAAAAAGGCTGAGGCCACCATGGCATTAGCTATCGCTGAACACTGTTCCATGCTGGCATGTGATCACATTGGAGAAGCATGTAGAGCTGCTTTCTCAGACTTCACTGCTGCTACCCACTTCAAAATGCACAGGACAAAGTGCACAGAAATGATTAATGGTGTTCTAGCACCATACTTTCTGAAAAAGTTGGTCGCAGATGTGGGTGACCAGCGTTTCAGCCTCCTCCTCGATGAGTCCACGGACGTAAGTGTTTCCAATTACCTGGGGGTTGTGATAAGTCTGAAAATTTTTTTTTTTTTTACCTGAATTAGGGCCAGACTAGTTACCATCATTTTCTCACATTGCCATTGACAGTTTTTTATATTGTCTCTTTTTGGTCCATTTAGATTGTTAATGTAGATTGTATACACATTTTTTTTTTAAATGTTATGGACATAAAAAAAACAAGAATCGACAGAAGAAAGTTCATTTGTAGTTCTAAACATATTTAGGGTGTTTGTTACTCACTTTTTGTCTCTCCCACAACGTTATTCCTCTCTCCTACAGCGTCCATCACAATTACATGCACATGGCAAATTATGTGATGACGTCATTTAGCGACTTTTAGGACAGCCAATAGCTACTTTCCTTACTGAGGAGTTGGCAACACTGACTGAGCATCACATTAGCCCGTTACAATCTGCTAGCTACCTCTTGTCAACTGGCATACTGTATCCTAAAAGTAATTTATTTCCTTTCGAAGCTAATTTGACCTGTTTGGGAACAAATGTAAGCAATATTTTCTATAGTTAGGACAATAGGCTGGCAGGCTGCAATAAGGAAAGACAGTGACAGTGAGAATAATGTAAACATAATAATATATGCCATTTAGCAGACGCTTTTATCCAAAGCGATTTACAGTCATGCATGTTTACGTATGGGTGGTCCCGGAAATCGAACCCACTACCCTGACGTTACAAGAGCCATACTCTACCAACTGAGCTACAAAGGACCACTCAAATACTCACTAGCAATAGTTGGCTGTGATTGACAGAAATAATTTCAAGCATGTCAGAATTTATCAATAAAAGGTTTGTAAACAAAACTGCATTGCTTTGTTTTCAGATATTATGCTTTATTTCTCAATTGAAACAAAATCATCATTGTATGCTATATCCTGCAAACATTTAGCCCTATTTATAATGTGTCCTCAATATTCAGTAATTTGGTCCAATAAAAGCACATCTCTCTACAGTTGAGTTTGTATAATTAGAGAAGGGAGTTTGTGTTGCCTGTGTTGCATCTGCTGTAACATCTAATTTGCATCCTACTTTCCCCCCTCTAGCATAGAGTCTATGAATTCACTGTGGGGTAGGCTGGAGACATGCACTCACCATCAAGGAAGGACTTTGTGTCTTTAACCTTCACTGGAAGTGGCAACTATAACAGCAAACAGTGGAAAAGACAGTCCTGCTGGAGGGTGAGTGAGTGCTGAAGGAAGTCAACCAACCTACTTATCTTAATCACAAACTCTGATCTGATGACTTACTATGTACTATTTACAGTTGATTGATAGGCTATACTATATATCCCACTGAATGTTTTATACCGCAAATGCAGCATTACATTTTAATGGTTAACTAACTTGATTGAAAAAATGCCTCGAGACACATTATCATCATATCCATAATTTCATGTGATAACATGATCATGTGAAACAGAAAATGATTGTAGCTCAGACTTGTCATTGTCAATCTTTGGAGATATGACACCAGGATGTTGATGTTTATCAGAAGAATATGAAAATGCAGTGCCTCTGTACAGTACGTAGCAGCATGGTACTGACAGTTGATCAGACATGTAGCACTTTGTGGCATTCAGTGGTTCTTCTGTATTTCTTGCTTATAGTGTGAATGTCTCTCCTGACAGACAAGCCAGTGCAGTCAATTGTAACTGAGTTTTTGTGTTTTTCGCTCTGTGCTTACAGCTTTGTCATTTTCTATCTCATCCAATTTGCACCCATTTCTCCACAGAAATGGAAACAGTTATCCAGATTGCAGCGCAACCTCATCCTCTTCACCATGGCTCTCATGTTAGTTTGTGGGATTGCCACTTACCCCACTGTCACACAGTTACAGTCATTCTATCCAGTTACAGTCCTTCTACCCAGTTACAGTCCTTCTATCCTGTTACAGTCCTTCTATCCAGTTACAGTCCTTCCTCCTCCTCTTCCAGGTGTCCAGTGAGGGTTCTCCAGACACACTCAGTGATGCTCAGACCTTCACCATCGGAGTGATGCCTGAACTCCCAGGGTTCCCCCAGCCTGCACCCAGCTGTGACCTACAGATAACTGTAAAGGAGAAACATGACTAGGGGAAAACAGGCACTATCTCACTGTGGCATAGTCGCATATTATGTATATGTTTATGTTCATGTGAGATGGATGCATGAGTGTGTGCGTGTGCGTGTGTCTGTGTGAGATCTGTGAATTCCTCCTGTTCATCTCTAAGAGCATGCTGATGTGTATCTGAGATATCATTTTGTTTTATCAGTGTTTGATGCCACAACTTTATCTCTTGTGTGGTTATGTGTGTGTTTGTGTGTGTGTGTTCGTCTTTCTGTGTGTGTGTGTGTGTGTTCGTCTTTCTGTGTGTGTGTGTGTGTGTGTGTGTGTGTGTGTGTGTGTGTGTGTGTGTGTGTGTGTGTGTGTGTGTGTGTGTGTGTGTGTGTGTGTGTGTGTGTGTGTGTGTGTGTGTGTGTGTGTGTCCATGCAGGCTCTGGAAGATCACGTGACGGTGCTAACATCCACAGCTTTGTCCTTTGTGGACTCTGAGACACCCAGTGAAAAGCTTGTCTACAACATCACCAAGCCCCTACCTCAAGGACAAGGTCATCTACACTGCCATCCACACACACACACACACACACACACACACACATAAAGTACATCCATCTCACACACACTTCTCAGTAGAGGAGCAGACATCAGGGGAAGTACTCATGTAAGCTAATTATCTCCACTGTCAAAGCAGATAGAAGGAGGACGCCCATGGCCAGTTAGAACAAACTATCACTCTCAGTCCAAGCTAGCTGGAGATCTTTCTCTCGTAAAAATGTGATTATAAAATAACCTTAACCCTAACCTTAGCCACACTGCTAACCATATGCCTTAACCTAACATTGACCTTAAATTGATAACAATTAGCTCATATTCTTTTTTCAGCCAATTTTGACTTTGTAGCTTGGCCACATAGTAGGAAGCAGCTAACACGGGATCCATAATACACTCACGTCCTATGTAAACCCAGGTTCTGTGGAGCATCGTGACAGAGCCTACAACCCAGTGTCCTTCTTCACCCAAGCTGACGTCAACCAGGGCCGGATCCTGTACCGCCCTCCCCAGGCCCCCTCTCACCTCCAGGAGCTCTACCAATTCTCTTTCACTGGTGAGTACACGCCAAATCAAATCAAATCAAATCAGAATGTTATTTGTCACATACTCGTGTTTAGCAGATGTTATTGCGGGTGAAGCGAAATGCTTGTGCTTCTAGATCTGACAGTGCAGTAATATCTAACAAGTCATATCTAAAAAATTCACAACATATACCCAATACACACAAAACTAGTAAGGAATGGGATTTAAGAATATATACAGATATGGACAAGCAATGACAGAGCGGCATGGACTAAGATACAGTAGAATATTATAGAATACAGTATATACATATGAGATGAGTAGTGCAAGATATGTAAACATTATTAAAGTGACTAGTGTTCCATTTCTTAAAGTGGCCAGTGATTTCAATAGGCAGCAGCAGCCTCTAATGTGCTAGTGATGGCTATTTAACAGTCTGATGGCCTTGAGATAGAAGCTGTTTTTCATTCTCTCGGTCCCAGCTTTGATGCACCTGTACTGACCTCGCCTTCTGGAGGAGGTGCTGATGGATGGCACAGTGCTGCTGGTTCCAGGAGAGGCGGTGGTGGGACCCGGTAGGGTCCAAGACGGCATTAAACGGGACCCTTCAATGGCTGAAGGGTCAAAAGGGAAGTGGCCACACTTCTTAAACCCTTCCACCACATAGCGCATGTCCTTGCATCGCTGGTACGGGTACGGGTAGCGGAAATGTATCGCTCCAACTAATATGGATTTTGATTCTAAAAGTTGTTTTTGTTTCCATGTAAGGGGAATAGAGGAAAAACTGGAAGCAAAGGCTTAAGAGGAGGGAGAGGAGAAAAGGTCAGTAATCACTATTGACTGTGAGAAACTGGCCCGATTTTGTATTCGCCATAACATACAGTATAATGTTTATTGACCTTTAATACAATGCTAATGTTTTGCAAGGGTGAGAGTTTGTGTAAGGTCAACGGGGTATCAGATTTTAATCAAGATTTTACCTTCCTATGGCCTACAGGGAAAGAGGGGAGATTTTGGTTCAACCGGGCCTCCAGGAAGACAAGGGCCTTACGTAAGTTATTTGATCTGTTTTGGAAATGCTGTGTGCACTTTTCAATGCCAGGAGGATTAGCTGTATAACTCAATCACTGGGTCCCCAAAACTCAGGAAATAACTTCCCTTGTTTCTCTCAAAGGGGACACCTGGCTTACAAGAAGAGAAGGGTGAAATGGGCGGACCAGGTGTAGAGGTAAGACCTTGACTGAAGCCTCAACAGGGTGACCATATGATTGAAGAAGTACAGCACTTTGAGCTCATTTTATGTGAGACTAATGTATTTTCCCTGAATTTACAGGGAGAGAAGGGGAAGATGGGACTAACAGGCCCTCCTGGAGGTCAGGGGTTGAAGGTACTTTAGAGCTCATTTATCCCAAGAAGCGTATTACACTTGAGTCAGATGTACAGATGTACTAAAATTGTTAATTTAGATTCACTATGGATACATTTAGCCTCCATCATTCCCATGTTCATATCCCTATACATTTCCTGTATGTAATAATGGACACAGCTCCATGATGTATTGAGTCAGTCGAGTGTCTGTTTCAGGGGACACAAGGCCCTTTGGGACAGACAGGGACGGATGGCCTAAAAGGAGAACAGGTAAGACGCACCTTCTAGTATCTGTCCGTCTAGTGCAGGGTTCTTCAATTCCGGTCCTGGAGGGCCGAAACACTTCTGTTTTTTATTTCTACCTGGTAGTTAATTGCACTCACCTGGTGTCCCAGGTCTGAATTAGCCCCTGATTAGAAGGAGAGGATGAAATACAGAGGTGTTTCGGCCCTCCAGGACCGGAATTGAAGAACCCTGGTCTAGTGTGTTCCGACTCAGTGTTCTGTTAAGTATTCATCATTAATCGTGGCATTGCTATTGAGTTGTATTGACAGTGATTTATGTGTTCCGTCTTTGTAGGGAGACATTGGTCCTCATGGGGAATGGGGGACCCCAGGTCTACCTGGACTGCCTGTAAGTTGTCCTTTTTCAGCAATATGCTACTTTATTTCCCTTGTATTTCTGAAAATATAGTAAAGGTAGTTAAACAGAGAAATTAAATGCTAATGTGATTAATTTCCTCTTTCTGTAGGGTTTGTTTGGAGAAAAGGTATGTGTATATAACAGTTCTCTAAATACAAATACACACATTTGTTCCGTTTTTTTATGCATACCTTTGTGTTCTGTACATGTATTATTTGGAGATTGGTGGATTGACTGAGGGCACTGACTAAATGTGCCTAATTATCAGGGTCTAAAAGGATTTGCTGGAAAATCAGGTCCTGCTGGAGTGAGAGGCCTGCCTGTGAGTATGACCCTACTCACTTCAAAAACATTACAAAAACAGCCGCTTAACACCTGTTTAATGAAATCAAAATGATTCCAGACCCAATCTGGCAACCCGGGCAATGAGTTTAACTTTCATATTGTGTTTGTTTTTCCTTGTTCATGTCAGGGCCTCCCTGGACCTCCTGGCCCCCCTGGAACTTCTCTGAACCTCACTCTGGCACAACTCAAGGCAAGTCATTGGTCATCTATCTAAGCACATCCAAATACTTCATTTCAGTTTGGAATTCCCTTGAATTTTGAAACTAATGCCATTCCGGCCAATTCAGTCATTACTAGTTATCTTACAACACTTCCTTGTTTCACCCCCTGCCTGACCAGGACCTCATGTACCTGTCAGACAAGCCCAACTACCTCCTGATCCAGACTCTTCTGGATTCATTGCACCAGGACCTGCGCTTGTTCATAGATCCACCAGACGGCACCAAAGAACACCCGGCTACCACCTGCTTGGAGCTCTGGCTCTCCCAGCCCAACTTCACTAACGGTATGGGCTTCTTCCACAATGTGACGACTTCTCCGTTATATTCTAATACCATAATATTGATATCAGTTATTTTAAAGCATCTTAAATGTACAATATGTTTATTGGGTTTGTGTGGGAGTGGTTGTACAGCAGCAGAGATTGAACCCAGCTCAGTTTCTGATGTAAAGGTTGTTCCATGTTCCAGGTATGTATTACATTGATCCTAACCAGGGCAGCCCAGCTGATGCCCTTCTGGTGTACTGTGACTTCACTGCAGCACCAAAGACCTGTCTGTCTCCGCTCCAGCCTCAGGTACTTCCACACACAGAACTATAGATCTTATGTGGTAATAACATATGCTATATGCATGTAATAACATATGAAATACCTTCAAACTTCAGGTGCCAGTAAAAGCATGGCTGAAGGATTCTGGGACAAATAACTCATTTCATTGGTTGAGTTCAAAGGAAAAAGGCTTTCAGGTAAGCCTCAAAACCAATCATGATTCTCAAATCGAATCAAATCAAAGTTTATTTGTCATATGCAATATGCAAAGGATACACGTGGTGTACACAGTACAATGAAATGCTTTTATGTTTCTGGTTCGATTTCCTTCCTTCCATGCCCTCTCTCAGTTTGAGTATCTAGGACCCGACGTGGTGCAAATGAGGTTCCTGAGGTTGAACAGCAGGCACACCAGTCAGAACATCACCTACTCCTGCCAGCCTGGGAACAGACAGGGGCCAGGCGAAAGAGAGGTGAAGTTCCTGGCAGACACACAAAGACAGAGTTACCTGGGGACATTACAAGATTGTGTGGTATGTTTTTAGACTAGCCTATAATGATTACCATGTACTGTATTAGATTATGATGGTGGTGGTGGTGGTGATGAGGAGGGGAGGCTGTTGAGGGATGGTGAAGAGTCCCTTCAATGCTTAATGTACTTTGTGTTTATCTTGGCAGCCCTCTGAGGAGCTACATTCGGAGGCCGTCGTGAGTCAGTGTTCCAGTTTGAGAGTGAGGACCTAGATCTGCTTCCCTTGAGAGATCTGGCAGTGTTTGGCAGCAGTGACCTCACGCAGGAGTTTGGATTCACTGTCGGGCCTGTGTGCTTCAGCTAAAGGAAGATAGACACTCTCTCTAAGGACTGCCAAGAGCAGAGACAACAATGAGACAACCACCAGCCAGTGGGGAAATGACCCAGAGAAATGGGAGAGAAACAGATACAGAGAAAGACATCAGTATCTCTTCTCTTCTCATGACATTCTTGTTTATTGCTAAGACAAAGTAGACGTACCAACCAACAGGAAAAAGTGTATATTTTCTCTATCCAAAGGTTGACCAGTTACACATTTTCAGAGGTCAGGGATATTCTTGAGAGAAATGATCTTTGTGTTTTGTTTACATTGATTTTACTTGTGATATTAAAACATGCTTATTTATGTAATTGGTTTAAAATGACTGGGGGTTTCTTTAAATGCTAAAGGTTCCAATAATTCTGTTTTCACATACATTCCCCATACTTAATTCAGGTATGTTCTTGACGAAGAGCACTGTGGTTTACACATTAACCTTCACTGCTGCAATTTAACAATGTGTCCCAAATTTGAGACATAGCTAATCTCTATGTGTATGAGCTCCATGCTCACTCTACGTCATATGTACTACTACCCTTACATCTGCAGTTAGAAACATACCAATATTGATCCCTTGGTCAAAAACTAGGGAGACTAATAATATTCTGATTATTATTAGAAACTATGACAATGAATTCTGTCTGGTGATAATATTGTATGCATTATTGCATCACCTGATAGATGCAGTAGCCTAATCACAATTTCTACCATTTGTGAAATTGTGATGTTTTGATGTCTGTTGATACAGAGGAACAATGCAGTACTGTAAAAAAATGTTATCTTTTACGTTTTTCCTCAGTTTCATCTTTGTTTCAAGATATGTGTTTAATTGTGTGATTTACTTAATTTATATGCTGGCCATTTTTCTTTCATATTTTTATTTTCAAGTTTGAATAAATATCAATCATTCATATTCTCTCGTTTTGTATTGTGCCCCCGAGATAATAGTAATTTTGTTTGACGGAAATGTGTGAATAAATGAAGGGACGGTACTAATTCATAGGTATTGTCACATGGAATATTACACACAATTTATTGAGCACCCAAACAAGTTGGAAAATAAGCTCTTATTTTCATTAAAACTTGCAACAATGTGATTTTACTAGATTCGAATGAAATTAACTACTTATGTTCGTTTCATTAAAGTCATCGGACGAAGTGTTGACTGGAGAGAAAGGCGTGTAGTTACAATGTATCATCCTCAGACTTGTATCAACGATTGTATTTTGTTGCTTCCGCTCTGTTCGGTCAGGTTACTTTTGTAGCACTAAGCGCGTGGAATGTATATACATTTCATTGCTGCTCTGGGGTAGAGAATCGTTCTCTTCAAGGTATGCAATCATTTTAAACGAACACTTGCCTTTCTCCTGTTAGACATGTTCCTCGTTTGTATTAAATTAACTTTACTCGTGTAACTGCTTGTTTTTAGGCTGTAGGCCTCATAATGCCTCGGTCTATAGTCGCTCTGTGAATCGGTCAAGCCTCGCTCAATATCCAGGACATTGGAATTGTGAGCTCCGAAGAGCACGAGCGACGATACACTGTAGACTAAAAGGTAAAGTACATGAATTTCTAAATTCAACGTCTTATTTTAGTCTACGTTTTGATTGTGTTAGCTTGCACATTGTTTTTGTTTGCGTGGATGTTTTCAGTCGTAATTATCAGGGGCGTATTCATTACGCCGATTATGTTGTAAAACATTTCTTAAACGGAAGAAAACGGAACGAAACGGGGTGTGACCTGCCTGAATTTGTCCAATAGAAACTCTTGTTTTTCTCCCGTTTGGTTCTTAAACGGTAAACTGTTTCCGTAATGAATACATCCCAGCTGTTGCGAGTAGCCTTCAGGAATCCTCTCCTCTACCTAGCAGATTGTAACGGGCTAATGTGATGCTCCATTAGCCGTTACAGGATAGGTACTGTTTGAAGCACAGAGAATTTTCGACCAGCCTTAACTTGGCGATACTATCTTCGTTCTCGATTGGGCCAAACATGTATCTTCTAATATGCCCGTGTCCAGTTGCAGGTGGTTTGTTTGAATTTAGAAAATGCTCCGATATTAAAATAAATGTTTTGCTCCAAGTAATCCGACAATGTGTACGCAGCCATCTTGTCTATTTCAAATCTTCTCTCTCATTGATCAAGACAGTGGAGTGTCATCATGACATGCAGCACTTTGGGGTGGTCACCCACCTGTTTCAATGATGGGATTCGATTAATCTGAACCCGGTAGGTGTTTTGCACCGGGTGAAAGTTAATTGAATTCATTTTGGAACCGGGCTGCTCCCTGGCATGAACCAGGTGCCCTGTTCAAAGCCCACAGTCGGCTCAACACAAAAGTGACGTAATGAGTAGTATTCTGTGTTTTCACATGCAAAAGTGATTGCTTAAAAATATATATATATATATATATATATATATATATATATATATATATTACCTCTGCCTTCCCAATGACTACTAGTTTGAACATTCTAACATAAAAATGTATGCACTCACTAACTGTAAGTCGCTCTGGATACGAGCGTCTGCTAAATGACTAAAATGTAAATTTAATGGAAAAGATATGCATGTTTCTGGACAATGCACAATGCTGCCTTGTTGACAACATGACCGATCGGCGCCGATTACTATTCGATTTGAGAAGAGTGCGCCTCCCTCACCGCTTTTGCCCATTCACGTTAAGGGCATAGACCGGTGGTAGTGCCCCCCCAAATTGTATTTTTTAATTTAATTGCATTTTTTAAAGGAACTCAGTCCGGCTTTAAACTTACTCTTGAAAGTTGTTATAGTAGAATGCACAAGGTGCAATTTCGAAATTGGGTAGTGCATAATCAGTTCATCTTGTCATGTTAGTCATTGCATACCTTAGAGAGCTATTTATAACTTGTCGGAAGTCTCCAGATCAACTAGCCCATGTCAGCTAATGTTTTTTATTTCGTTTTTTTAGCCCATAGAAATTGTTGTAATTTTTTAGTCATTCAAATATCACATGAATACACATTAGACATGGCAAAATGAGTAGAATTGCAAGAAAATTAGCTTTGAACCGGCACAATTATCTCCACCAACAAGAGGGGTGTGAACAGTTTGTGTCATGGACAGTGCTTGTGCCCATAGAAATAGACGTGGTGCAGGGGGGGATGTTCCCCAATGCTGGAAGGGGGGCCCGAGTGAAAAAGTTTGGGAACCAGTGGAGGCTGCTGAGGGGAGATGCACACAGTGTCGAGAACGAGGTGGCCGTAGATTTCAGCGCGCATATGGGTGCACACAGTGTTGAGAACCAGCTGAGCACTCGCTCATGTCCGGATCAGTGGAATCTATTTAACACGCCACTAAAGCCATACAATACAGGTTACAATACAGGTTGGCTAAGCCTAACTACAATAATGGATGTTACTGTTTCATCAGGGAGCCACAAAGATCAAGTAAACAAATGTCATCGCTGAATTCACGTTATGTTTACTATTTCATGCAGCCACTGAATAGAAAGAAGCTAAACCCATTTTTACATTTAAGTCATTTAGCAGACGCTCTTATCCAGAGCGATTTACAAATTGGTGCATTTAACTTATTATGGCCAGTGGGACAACCACATCTTGATCACAGTAAGTACACTTCTTCAAACAAGCAGCTGTGAGCAAAGTCAGTGCAATCAGGGACAACTACATCTCCATCACAATAAGTACATTTCTTTAAACAAGTCAGTGCTAGCAGGTGAAATAAGTCAGGTGTTAGTTTAGACAAAAGACAGTGGTAGTAAAAGGGGGGTAGAAGGATTACTATTCCAGGTATTCCTTAAAGAGTTAGGGTTTCAAGTGTCTCCGGAAGGTGGTCAGTGACTCCGCTGTCGTGGGGGAGCTTGTTCCATCATTGGGGTGCCAGAGCAGCGGAAATGTGTGAATAAATGAAGGGACTGTACTAATTCATAATTTATTGGTATTGTCACATGGAATATTACACACAATTTATTGAGCACCCAAACAAGCTGAAAATAAGCTATTTTATTTTCAGTAAAACTTGCAACAATGTGTGTATTCGAATAAGAAATAAGTAGAGATATCATTCACGCAAAGTCATGAGGCTGAGTGTGTAAGTACCTATGCCTCCAGGATAATATGGTAAAGTTGGCCTCATGTATAGGCCCAACAAACAAATAAAACCAAGGACATCCAACATCCATCAGATTAACCGTTTTTAATGAAGCCAGCAACGCAAAAAATTAATCTCAGTTATTGACAGTATACAGGTATTATTGCATGTTGACTAACCAATCGCAGTGAAATTAGATTAAATCTAGTCATGATACATTTCATGTATTTCATTAAGGTAAACTTGGTAGATTGGCATTTGACGTTGTTGGTTGGCTAGCAAGGACAACCTGGCGTTACCCATCGTTCACTTTTCGGAAAACTGGTCCAGCCACTTGGTAGCTAGCTATCGTTAGTGCAAATAATGCAGAATGATGAATCTATGACGGTGCAATTGTAAACTATGAATTATAAACCCACCATAGCTTAATTTATGAATGAGGTCCCAGTCGGAGTTTTCTCGGTTGAACGCGCATCGAACAGTCCTTGCACTTTGAAACCCACGCCCACGGTGACGTATAGCACCGCCCACCGGGTGAAATAGCATGAAAAGAGTGTGTCCTACGTTAAACAGTACCTATCCTGAGTGTTGCCAATTTAGCGACTATTCATACCCCTCTAGCGATACATTTTCAAAAAAGCGACTAGCGACATCTAGCGACTATCTCTGGTGTTATTGGAGACTCTGACGTGAAAGCACGTATCGCTCTTACTCTTCTCAACGAGCAGCGGGTGCTGCCGGGCCCCACCCCCGTCCCAAAGCACTCACAGGCGGCCCAGTCGTCGCGCAGCAGTCCCTCCCAGCAGCAGTCAGAGCACGAGATGTTCACCCCTCCGCGTCCAGACTGCAAATGAATCGCGCATGCGGGAAGCCGCCGCTGGCTGATCTCGCCCTGGCTTACATTCAGGGCGGGATGTAAAATGTTCTTTGTCTAAAATAAATCACTGCACAAAAATAAATCACTGCATTTGACTCACACAGCCTCAGTCACTTACTCACCTAGTCCACTGTGTGTGTGGCTCTCTGTGACATAAGCTAAACATCTAGCTGGCTAGCTCATCATGTCTCAGTCTAAATTGTACACTCAAAAATACAGAAAGGAGTGGGAATCAAACCCTGAATTCAAAGGCTGGTTGAAGCAGTTTATTGGAGATGATACACGGGCATACTGCCTGTATTGTAAGGCTGATTTCTACGCCAAACTTAGGGATGTAAAAAAACACATGACAACTAAAAAACATACTCAAAAGGCAAAGCCTTATATCAATTCCACCCAAAACAAGCTGCCATTTATGGTTAAAAAAATTGACTGCAAAAAAGGCTGAGGCCACCATGGCATTAGCTATCGCTGAACACTGTTCCATGCTGGCATGTGATCACATTGGAGAAGCATGTAGAGCTGCTTTCTCAGACTTCACTGCTGCTACCCACTTCAAAATGCACAGGACAAAGTGCACAGAAATGATTAATGGTGTTCTAGCACCATACTTTCTGAAAAAGTTGGTCGCAGATGTGGGTGACCAGCGTTTCAGCCTCCTCCTCGATGAGTCCACGGACGTAAGTGTTTCCAATTACCTGGGGGTTGTGATAAGTCTGAAAAAAAAAAATTTTTTTACCTGAATTAGGGCCAGACTAGTTACCATCATTTTCTCACATTGCCATTGACAGTTTTTTATATTGTCTCTTTTTGGTCCATTTAGATTGTTAATGTAGATTGTATACAATTTTTTTTTTTAAATGTTATGGACATAAAAAAAACAAGAATCGACAGAAGAAAGTTCATTTGTAGTTCTAAACATATTTAGGGTGTTTGTTACTCACTTTTTGTCTCTCCCACAACGTTATTCCTCTCTCCTACAGCGTCCATCACAATTACATGCACATGGCAAATTATGTGATGACGTCATTTAGCGACTTTTAGGACAGCCAATAGCTACTTTCCTTACTGAGGAGTTGGCAACACTGACTGAGCATCACATTAGCCCGTTACAATCTGCTAGCTACCTCTTGTCAACTGGCATACTGTATCCTAAACGTAATTTATTTCCTTTCGAAGCTAATTTGACCTGTTTGGGAACAAATGTAAGCAATATTTTCTATAGTTAGGACAATAGGCTGGCAGGCTGCAATAAGGAAAGACAGTGACAGTGAGAATAATGTAAACATAATAATATATGCCATTTAGCAGACGCTTTTATCCAAAGCGATTTACAGTCATGCATGTTTACGTATGGGTGGTCCCGGAAATCGAACCCACTACCCTGACGTTACAAGAGCCATACTCTACCAACTGAGCTACAAAGGACCACTCAAATACTCACTAGCAATAGTTGGCTGTGATTGACAGAAATAATTTCAAGCATGTCAGAATTTATCAATAAAAGGTTTGTAAACGAAACTGCATTGCTTTGTTTTCAGATATTATGCTTTATTTCTCAATTGAAACAAAATCATCATTGTATGCTATATCCTGCAAACATTTAGCCCTATTTATAATGTGTCCTCAATATTCAGTAATTTGGTCCAATAAAAGCACATCTCTCTACAGTTGAGTTTGTATAATTAGAGAAGGGAGTTTGTGTTGCCTGTGTTGCATCTGCTGTAACATCTAATTTGCATCCTACTTTCCCCCTCTAGCATAGAGTCTATGAATTCACTGTGGGGTAGGCTGGAGACATGCACTCACCATCAAGGAAGGACTTTGTGTCTTTAACCTTCACTGGAAGTGGCAACTATAACAGCAAACAGTGGAAAAGACAGTCCTGCTGGAGGGTGAGTGAGTGCTGAAGGAAGTCAACCAACCTACTTATCTTAATCACAAACTCTGATCTGATGACTTACTATGTACTATTTACAGTTGATTGATAGGCTATACTATATATCCCACTGAATGTTTTATACCGCAAATGCAGCATTACATTTTAATGGTTAACTAACTTGATTGAAAAAATGCCTCGAGACACATTATCATCATATCCATAATTTCATGTGATAACATGATCATGTGAAACAGAAAATTATTGTAGCTCAGACTTGTCATTGTCAATCTTTGGAGATATGACACCAGGATGTTGATGTTTATCAGAAGAATATGAAAATGCAGTGCCTCTGTACAGTACGTAGCAGCATGGTACTGACAGTTGATCAGACATGTAGCACTTTGTGGCATTCAGTGGTTCTTCTGTATTTCTTGCTTATAGTGTGAATGTCTCTCCTGACAGACAAGCCAGTGCAGTCAATTGTAACTGAGTTTTTGTGTTTTTCGCTCTGTGCTTACAGCTTTGTCATTTTCTATCTCATCCAATTTGCACCCATTTCTCCACAGAAATGGAAACAGTTATCCAGATTGCAGCGCAACCTCATCCTCTTCACCATGGCTCTCATGTTAGTTTGTGGGATTGCCACTTACCCCACTGTCACAGAACACTTCCGAGGTAAGGCCAGCAAAAAAATCTAATTGTTATGATGTATGGTGGTGGTGACTCTGTTTTTGAGGCACCAGAGACTGAGCATCCTCCCCTATGTACCTCCCCAGGCCTTACTGTTGTTGTGAAGGAGGAAGGGGGCCATGTTCTGAAACCTGTCATCCCTGAGGTCCTACCTGAGTCGGACAAACAGAACCAACTGCTAGTACCAGAGCCACCTTCAGAGGTTGGTACATTCCACTCCTCTGCTTTACTACTAAAGCTAGCCTTTGGCTGTGAGAAATATGTGCCGTGATACATTCAGTAAGCAATGTTTTTGAATTAAAGCACTTCCCTGCCTTTAACGTGTCTCCTCCTTCATAAGCAGAAGAGGGCACCCGATAAGCGGGGTCCACCGGGCCTGCAGAACCGTCTGCAGAAGAAAGGCAATGGGTCAGATATCCAGGTGGAGGAGAATCAGATACAAGAAGCAAAGAAAGCTGACATAGAGGAGGGAGAGAAGCCACTTGTTAAGTAAGACTAGTCTCTAATCAGTGGAGATGACTAATGGATAATGAAAGTAAATTCATCTCTGATACATAAGCCTTTATTGCATGCATGGGTTAGGGAAGCGATTGTGATGAGTACTCGGAATAGAAACTACAACTCCATTCCAACCAAATATAAACATGTTTTCTGGTCTTCTCATCTTGACTGACACCTATGTGTATTTAGCAGGCGTGGGGCCTTGATTGAGGCTGACCAAGCCACCGAAGGAGGAACTGCCAAGGAAGCAGAGAACAAGGTGGATGTCCCAGCGGTTGAGCAAGAGGACCATTCACACAAGGAGCCAGGTCTGTACCCTGCTTCTGCCGCTTCTCTCTCTCTCTCTCTCTCTCTCTCTCTCTCTCTCTCTCTCTCTCTCTCTCTCTCTCTCTCTCTCTCTCTCTCTCTCTCTCTCTCTCTCTCTCTCTCCCTCTCTCTCCCTTTCTCTCTCTCTCTCTGTCTCTCTCTCTCTCTCCCTTTCTCTCTCTCTCTCTCTCTCTCTCTCTCTCTCTCTCTCTCTCTCTCTCTCCCTTTCTCTCTCTCTCTCTCCCTTTCTCTCTCTCTCTCTCTCTTTCTCTCTCTCTCTCTCTCTC
Source organism: Coregonus clupeaformis (assembly GCF_020615455.1). Lineage (NCBI taxonomy): Eukaryota > Metazoa > Chordata > Actinopteri > Salmoniformes > Salmonidae > Coregonus > Coregonus clupeaformis. The sequence goes on from NC_059207.1 coordinate 42,517,104, forward strand.
TGTCTGTCTCTCTCTCTCTCTCTCTCTCTCTCTCCCTTTCTCTCTCTCTCTCTCTCTCTCTGTCTCTCTGTCTGTGTGTGTGCAAACCCTCCATAGCCCACCATTCATGACCATTAACAACAGTTGTTTATTAACCACAAGTTGAGTTTGATAGAGGGCAAACTAGAGCTTTGAGAGGAAATGTGCAGATTTAGTTATTGGAAATAGAAGTAATTCATTTATAATTCTTTGGATGGTAGCTAATTATCTTGGCGTGTGTGTTTCAGAAGTCGATAGGCTTGAGGCAGTACGAGATGCTTTCAGACATGCATGGAAGGGCTACAAAGAGTTTGCTTGGGGCCAAGATGAGCTGAGGCCCATCTCTAAGTCATATGGAGAGTGGTTTGGCCTGGGCTTGACCCTGATTGATGCACTGGACACCATGTGGATCCTCAACCTCAAAGAAGGTACTTCAGTGTTTCCCCTAGGGAGTTTTTACAGCAGTGATGGCAAAGTTAGCTGTTTTAAAGCTAATTTCCTGCAATTCTACACATATTGCCATGGAGCAAAGAGAACATTTGACAGTTGTAAAGCTAGTTTCCTCCAATTCTACACATTTTGCCATGGAGCTGAGAGAAATGTGATAGTTAGTTCTCAAAGATTATCTTATTAAAAATATATATAGCTCCATTATCTTTTCTACATACTTTATATCTGGTTTAAGTTGACACTGAAAACGTTTAACCATCGCAAAAATTATTCCCCCCCCCCCCCAAAATGTTTAATATATACAGTATATTATATACAGTATATTATTATATTATTATACAGTATATAAATAATATATGACAGTATATTTAATTTGGCGGCCACGATTTAGCAGCGCCGGTGCGCCACTGCTAAATGCATATAGGGGAAACACTACCTACATTCATGATCCAACTTTTCTTTATACCTGCTATATCAGAGAGTTTACATGGAGTTAGACCACTAAAGTTGTGGTTGGCCTCTTTTGGACAGAGTTTGAGGAGGCTAAGACCTGGGTGTCCACGGAGCTCTCCTTCAATAAGAACGTTGATGTGAACCTGTTTGAGAGCACCATCCGTATCCTGGGCGGCTTGCTGAGCACTTACCATCTGACTGGAGACACTCTGTTCCTGGACAAGGCTGTGAGTCACATATACAGACAGAGAGACATACAGAGAGCTGGCTGTTACTGCTGCTGGGCCTCTGACACTTCCTCTTCCACTCCTTCTGCCTCTCAAAGACCCTTTCATGGGCTACTGCTAATGCTGCTGCTGGTCATATGAGTTCATTCGTGAAATAACTTGTTTTTCTGTGGGAGGGGGTCTGGCTAGGGAAACATATTGATCAGCCTTCTGTTGTTCTTTTGATGACCTTGCAGAAAGATATAGGAACAAGGTTAATGCCTGCCTTCAACACCCCATCCAAGATCCCTTACTCAGATGTGAACATTGGAAAGGGTACGGCCCACCCCCCTCGATGGACGTCGGACAGCACTGTTGCTGAGGTTACCAGCATCCAGCTAGAGTTTAGGGAGCTGAGTCGCCTCACTCAGGACACACGCTACCAGGTAATATTCATAAGCAATGTTCTAGTGAAAGGACTCGATTAATGTCAGCCTTTTGTACAACGTTCGATTCTACAGTACTTTATCAATTATCTCTGACAACACTTTGAGCTAGAATCCTTAGTTGCTACATCAATTTCTGGACTTATAGATTAATGATGTATACCTCATTGATTATTGAAAAAGATAACTTATAAATGCCTCATGAGCTTAGTTCAACTGTCGTACCCCATCAGAACCAAAAATATAAGCTTGTTTTACTCCAATGTTTGTAAATAAAGAAAATGTAAACAAACACTGTATATCCTCAACATGATTAAAACTATAATGTTGATATCATGGATGATCAGTCCTTGCATCCATAGCTCTGTCTATGAATTTGAGTGGTTACATTTCCCTAGGCCCATTCCTCAGCGTTGTACCAAAACAGAAGCGGGGTGACTGCTTTGTTAGTGTTTCAGTTAAGGATTCTAGCTTTAACTTCCATATTCCTCCTTCCCCCTTTCTCATCCAGGCTGCAGTGGATGAGGTCATGCAGAAAGTCCACAAGCTGGAAGGGAAGCAGGACGGCCTGGTGCCAATGTTCATCAACACCAACAGTGGTCAGTTCACCCATCTAGGGGTGTTCACCCTGGGGGCCCGGGCAGACAGCTACTACGAATATCTCCTTAAACAGTGGATACAGGGAGGCAAGAAGGAGACAGAGTAAGTTGGATTGGATTTTCTAAACACTTTTCCTGTCTACTTTTCTCAAGGCTGTCATGAGTTTGAGGCTGACACTAATTCACAGTCAGGTCTAGCTACTCGATTCCTACTCATCTTGTCTAGGCTCCCTGCTAAGTACTGGGGGGCAGGCAGCAGAGTTGTCACTGTTCTAGCTTGCTGTCATGTTTGACAGTCCTAAAGCTTGATCTCCTCAGCTCCGTTGATGTAACTGACATGACTTAAACAGCCCCGTTTCTCTGTTACCTGCAATTCTGTGTGGATATGGCAGAATGGCTGTATGCCGTATCAGGCTGTGCATAAGACTGAAATATTAATGATTGTCTGGGAATATTTGCTTAACGTCATGCACAACTAGGTCTTCAGAGCTGCTTTAGAAAACATTTATCCTCAGTTGGAACAGCTCTCACAGACCCAGCACAGCTTGAGGACTTTGATGCTTGAGGACAGATTTAGTTATTGTGCTATGTTTAAAGTACTTCTTTGAAATTGTATTTTTATTTCCTTGGCTCAGCGCTGTATCAGTTGGTGTTGACACTAGATTCTATGGGACACTTATCAAGCAATAATAGAAAACTACACAAGTACCATTCAGCTGATGATGTTTCTAAGTACAGTGAGGGAAAAAAGTATTTGATCCCCTGCTGATTTTGTACGTTTGCCCACTGACAAAGAAATGATCCATCTATAATTTTTATGGTATGTTTATTTGAACAGTGAGAGACAGAATAACAACAAAAAAATCCAGAAAAACGCATGTCAAAAATGTTATAAATTGATTTGCTCAAATAAACCTACCATTAAAATTATAGACTGATCATGTCTTTGTCAGTGGGCAAACGTACAAAATCAGCAGGGGATCAAATACTTTTTTCCCTCACTGTATTTGTACAGTTATTGGCCATATTCCTTTCAGTCAAGCCAATAGTGTTTTTATACAGAGCAGGACACATAGACTGGTGGAGGTACTGTTCCAGAGTGTTTGGCTGTAATGCTGTGTCTGTACGTGTGTTCTCCAGTGTTTGGCTGTAATGCTGTGTCTGTACGTGTGTTCTCCAGTGTTTGGCTGTAATGCTGTGTCTGTACGTGTGTTCTCCAGTGTTTGGCTGTAATGCTGTGTCTGTACGTGTGCTCTCCAGTGTTTGGCTGTAATGCTGTGTCTGTACGTGTGTTCTCCAGTGTTTGGCTGTAATGCTGTGTCTGTACGTGTGTTCTCCAGTGTTTGGCTGTAATGATGTGTCTGTACGTGTGTTCTCCAGTGTTTGGCTGTAATGATGTGTCTGTACGTGTGTTCTCCAGTGTTTGGCTGTAATGCTGTGTCTGTACGTGTGTTCTCCAGTGTTTGGCTGTAATGCTGTGTCTGTACGTGTGTTCTCCAGTGTTTGGCTGTAATGCTGTGTCTGTACGTGTGTTCTCCAGTGTTTGGCTGTAATGCTGTGTCTGTACGTGTGTTCTCCAGTGTTTGGCTGTAATGCTGTGTCTGTACGTGTGTTCTCCAGTGTTTGGCTGTAATGCTGTGTCTGTACGTGTGTTCTCCAGTGTTTGGCTGTAATGCTGTGTCTGTACGTGTGTTCTCCAGTGTTTGGCTGTAATGCTGTGTCTGTACGTGTGTTCACCAGTGTTTGGCTGTAATGATGTGTCTGTACGTGTGTTCTCCAGTGTTTGGCTGTAATGCTGTGTCTGTACGTGTGTTCACCAGTGTTTGGCTGTAATGCTGTGTCTGTACGTGTGTTCTCCAGTGTTTGGCTGTAATGATGTGTCTGTACGTGTGTTCTCCAGTGTTTGGCTGTAATGCTGTGTCTGTACGTGTGTTCTCCAGTGTTTGGCTGTAATGCTGTGTCTGTACGTGTGTTCTCCAGTGTTTGGCTGTAATGCTGTGTCTGTGTGTGCCAGAGTACTTGGCTGTAAAGCTGTGACTGTGTTCTTCAGGTTGCTGGAGGATTACCTGCAGGCCCTGGAGGGAGTGAAGAAGAACCTGCTGAAGAAGTCTTCTCCTAACAGGCTGACCTTCGTAGGGGAGCTGTCCCATGGTCAGTTCAGCCCCAAAATGGTTAGTATACGAACTATGCACACCAGATGAGTGTGGGTGAAAGAGCTGTTGTTTTCTATAAATCAAAGGAACCTCAAGGTTTTCTTTGAGGCAGGTATGCATCCTGTTTAAGGTTGGGTATTTAAAGCCCAGTTTCACCCAATACTTAAATGTTTCCAATATCTCACGTGTCGCTTTGATGAGTCAAACAAGTGTCAACTCCCAACCAACTGTAGTTCCAGTCTTTTCCATTAAAAGATTGTGGGCTCCATTCTGCAACATGGACATGCTATTTCTCCACTGACTCCCCAACCCTCTGTCTGTCAGGACCACCTGGTGTGTTTCCTCCCTGGGACCCTGGCTCTTGGGGTCCACCACGGCCTGCCAGCCGACCACATGGAGCTGGCCAAGCAGCTGATGGAGACCTGCTACCAGATGTATGCCCAGATGGAGACTGGCCTGAGCCCTGAGATCGTCCACTTCAACATGCACGAGGGCAGCATCAGAGATGTAGACGTCAAGGTGGGTATAAAGAGGTGCTCCCCTCATAGCAGATATATTGTTAAACAATACACTACTGAAGTATAGTGGGGTTTCTGACCATTTATTTTACTGTTGTGAAGTTTTTCATGGATATGATCAATTTGCTATGTGATTGTTTCTCGTGTCTGTCTGTCCTCTCCTCAGCTTGCAGACAGACACAACCTCCTTCGCCCTGAGACAGTGGAGAGCCTGTTTTATCTGTACAGGTTCACTAAGGACAGGAAGTACAGGGACTGGGGCTGGGAGATCCTCCAGAACTTCAACAAGTACACCAAGGTGAGAGAACACAGTCACTACCCAGCCTAGACTACTGTTAATACTGTAAGTAAATTAACCAGCCTGGTCCCAGATCTGTTTGACGTGACAATGACCATAGGAGTTGGCAAGACGGCACAAACTGATCTGAAACCAGGCTACTGAGAAATGCATGGTTAATGAGATATTCAGTATGTGGTTATTGAGTGAGTATTTCCCCAGAGATTACAGATCCTACTTTTATAGCGTGTGTTGTGTTGGTCTGTGTCTCTCCTCAGGTTTCTACTGGTGGCTACACATCCATCAACAACGTCCGGGACCCAGAGTACCCCAGCCCCCGGGACAAGATGGAGAGCTTCTTCCTGGGGGAGACTCTCAAGTACTTCTACCTGCTGTTCTCAGATGACCCGGAGCTGGTCAGTCTGGAGAAGTATGTGTTCAACACAGAGGCCCACCCCCTGCCCATCTGGCCTTCTGCTGAGTAAGCGACACACCGGCCAAGTCAACAGGACACATGCATACAGTAATACATCACAGCTCAGGGCTTGGCTAACACCAAGATATCTCATTACTCATTTTTATATATCTGTGACTCAAGTTTGGGTTGGTTTACCCTCTCCCAACTCGACAACTCTGGAAAAATGCATATATAAAAATAAAAATAAACGGAATTAATTGTTCGTTAACAAATGATTGTAATAGCCATGGGGGAATGACAGCAGTGTTAGTGTGAGATTGAGGCATGGTAGCCTTGCAATTATATATCTATTTTTTTGTCTGTTCTCACCACATTGCTGGTGCGGAGTCTGTCTGTCCTCTGATAATGACAGTTGTTTACTCTGAAGGAAGAGTGGAAAACATGAGAGCCAGCCAAGCTGTGTACTTGGCTCATCGTGGTTATGTTGTCCACCAACACTAGAGAATGAGATGAGTGTGACTGAACTCCAAGCTGTGTCTTAGTCAGAGGCAGCAGAAGCCTGAGAGGAAGTGGAGGTGCTAGTTTGGCAGAATACAACTCTACTCTAGGAGACCAGTGACACAATACTGGGCTTTACAGGAAATGACATTGCATTGGGATAGAACTTCCTGTGTACCTGGATCATGTCACTCTCCAGTCTCTCGATCACATTCTTAAGAAATGGTTTATATAAAAAAGTATTTAATGTTAAATCATGTCAGGCATAGAACAGTCTGGTTTACTTGCATACTGTGAACCTTTTTGTGTATGGGGACTACAAGCACTTATTGTTGAATTTCCTTGAGTTTGACTGACTCAGCTGCTATTATCTTTAATGAATGTTCAGTTTTCTTATTTTTCCTTATCATTTGTCATCATTTCCTTTTACGTTGTGTGGCATCAAACTAGAGCAAGCCAGTGTGGACACTTGGGTAGTTTAGTTATACAAATGTATTTGTGAGATTAAGCTGAATTTAGTTCTTATCATTTGAATTGATTTGTAGTGTATTGTGGTATAGTATATCTGGATAGACTGAATTAAAATTGTGGTTTATTCCACAGAAACTGGAGTAGCAGTAGAACTGGGCCCGGTTTCCCAAAAGTATGTTAAGGCTAAGTTCATCGTTATTCATAGCAGACTTCGAAAAGGCATTTGATAAAGTACAACTGGGGTTTATATATAAATGCCTGGAGCATTTCAATTTAGGTGAATCTCTTATAAAATAGGTCAAAATCATGTATAGTAACCCTAGGTGTAAAATAGTAAATAATGGCTATTTCTCAGAATGTTTTAAACTGTCAAGAGGAGTGAAACAAGGTTGTCCACTATCGGCATATCTATTTATTGTGGCCATCGAGATGTTAGCTATTAAAATCAGATGCAACAATAATATCAAGGGATTAGAAATCCAGGGCTTAAAAACAAAGGTGTCATTGTACGCTGATGATTCATGTTTTCTTTTAAATCCACAACTAGAATCACTCCACAGCCTCAGAGGATCTAGATACATTTTCTAACCTCTCTGGATTACAACCAAATTATGACAAATGTACTATATTACGTATTGGATCAAGAAAAAATACAATTTTTACATTGCCATGTAGTTTACCAATAAAATGGTCTGATGGGGATGTGGATATACTTGGAATACATATCCCAAAGGAAATAAATGATCTCACTTCAATAAATTATAATAGAAAGTTAGCAAAAATAGATAAGATCTTGCTACCATGGAAAGGTGGGTGCCTGTCAATTTGTGGAAAAATCACCCTGATTAACTCTTTAGTATTATCCCAGTTTACCTATTTGCTTATGGTCCTGCCTACGCCTAGCGAACAGTTTTTTAAATTATATGAGAAAAAAATATTCCATTTTATTTGGAACGGCAAGCCAGACAAAATTAAACGGGCCTACTTACATAATGAATATGAATTCGGAGGACAGAAATTATTAAATATTAAAGCATTAGACCTATCACTAAAAGCTTCAGTCATACAAAAGTTATACTTAAATCCGAACTGGTTCTCTAGCAAATTAGTAAGATTGTCTCACCCAATGTTCAAGAATGGCCTTTTTCCCTTTATTCAGATTACAACCACTCACTTTCAGTTATTTGAAAAGGAAATCATCTCCCAGATATCACTATTTCTAAAACAAGCCATAGAAAGTTGGTTGCAATTTCAATTTAATCCTCCAGAAACGACAGAACAAATAATGCAACAAATATTGTGGTTAAACTCAAATAAAGAAATTGACAAAAAAACTTTTTTTTTTGACAAAATGTTTTAAAAAAGGTATAATCTTTGTAAATGATATCATCGGTAGGACTGGTGGAGTTGTCGCACATGCAGCTAACAAAAACATATGGAAATGTCTGCTCTACCCAAAATTACAACCAAATAGTTGCAGCCTTACCGCAAAAATGGAAGAGGAAAGTGGAAGGAGGAGAAAGTAAGGAACTTGTCTGTCGGCCTTGCATTAAAGAACATAATTGGTTAAGGAAAACTGTGATAAATAAAAGGGTATATCAGTTTCATTTAAGGACCAAAGGATTGACAGCCGTCCCATATAGATTGCAAAATAGTTGGGAAGAGATTTTTGACGTACCGATCCCATGGCATAGTGTTTATGAACTGATACGCAAAACGACACCGGATTCAAAACTTTGAATCTTTCAATTTAAATTATTATATAAATTCTTGTTACCAATATAATGTTATTTATATGGGGGATACAATCTTCCCAGCTCTGCAGATTTTGCTGCGAAGAGACAGAATCATTAGATTTGTTTTGGTAATGTCCATTTGTAGCTTGTTTTTGGACACAGGTCCAGGAATGGCTAAAGGATTGCAATATTTACCTGGAGCTAACCCTGCAGATAGCACTACTGGGTGATCTGAAAAGTCAGTCAATCGATCGATAACATAATAATACTATTAGCAATTTTATTTATTTTCAATTCACAATCTGTAGAAACAAAGAGAATAGAAAGGTTCAGAACTTTTGTTAGACATCACAGTACAGTTGAAATATATATGGCAAATAGAAATCCTATATGGATGGTGTTAAAAGATAGATGGGAGGTGTTGAATGGAATTGAAAGATGGGACTAATAACAACTAACAATAACAAGATAACTAATAATGTAGGCACGCTGTGTCCATAATAAGTGTATGGGTTGTAGGTTGGGAGCTTTTGTGAAGGAGCACAGTTAGAAAGATATGGCATATAGAAGCAAACCGGATGGACATCATGAAAATGATCGGAGAGGTTGAGAGTAGAAGAAGTTCAGGAGAAAGAACAAACAAAATGTAATTATTGTAAAATTGACTTTGTCCATAAAATGTAGATAGTGGGTATGGGCTGGAAGTAGAGGCCTAGGCGTTGTTGTTCACTAGTTTACTCCAAGTGGGGAAAGGGTGGCGGGGTTGGAAAGTAATAAATGGGAATATATATATTTAAAAAATTAATAAAAAATTCATCGTTAAAACCATAGGACCCTAACGATGAATTTAGCCTTAAGATGCTTTTGGGAAACGGGGCCCTGGGCTGTAGATCCCATACGTCACCATCATTACTGTAAATAGCTATTGTGAATGTTATATGATATACACTTTCACTTGGATGATTCTATTTGTAGTGGTATTTTATTTAACTGTTTGTATTGAGACCAAACTCAACATCCTAAGTGTATTGTGTGAAATGTAATTTCCTTCGGTATTTGAATGTGCAGCTCTCCCCTCCTTTAGTGTTGTTTCACTTGTGCCTTCAACGTTGCTCTAGACAACACTATGAAACAATTTGGACATTCATAAATTGTTGTTTTGTTATTGAAATGTATATAGTTGACGTGAATAGTTGTGCAAAGATGTGTATTTGTTACATAATCATGGTGTGATTTTGAAATAAGGAATGTCATTTTCCAACAGTCCTTCAACCATTTGCTGGGTATACTTCCATAACGCTCAAAACTGTGCATAGACTTACAGTACATATCATGAAACAAAGGGCTCTCTGCTTCCTATCTCTCTTTCACATCTCTGATCAGTTAGTATACTGCTGGTCATTTCTGATTCCTTTTAAAGAAATCCTTCAAAATGGATCCTAAACTTTTGTACACCAAAGATATCCTAGTTAATAAAATAACTGGAATCTGGAATTATTCTAAATTCATCATTCTGTTAGGAATGACAAAATAAGCCATTTCCCGAAGCCATGTTTTATAACAATGTAAATGAAATGCTATTGGAGATTTTGATACAGCATCTGAAGTCAGCTGCTGCCTGCTGGCAGCTCTCTGTAACCAAGGTCAACAGTGATATTGTCATGGTTAATTAAGGGCTGGATTCAATCCGTATCGGTGCAGATCCGTCTCATAGCACGATTGGGCAGTGTTCCCGCGTTAGTGGAGACCCCATTCACGGTAAAGGCTGCAGATGTCGGCTCAATCGGAAATTACTTCTACATTTTAACACAGATCTTCTGCAATAGTTCCATGATACAGATTAAATCCAGCCCAAAGTCTGCTGCTCTGACTGACTCAGCCCTCAAGCTGTGGAGGACCATTTTATTTCAAACCACTAATACCATATGAAATAAGCCTACCCAACTGGGACTTCAAGGGAAAATAAGGCCTAGATTCAATCAGATTGAGCGTAAACCTGCGATAGCCAACATCTGAGTGTCTGAGGTGTAACAGTGTTGGAGCTGTCAAATTGGTGAGCAGCTGCTCTTGATCATTGTCACAAAGCCACACCCGTCCCACTCCTGTTTGAAATTCAAACCGAGAAAGTGTAAGCTAAATAGAAACACTCAAATTGAAAAATCATTCAACAAAATGAGGGTTTCTATCATCCTAATGGAGGTGTAGATTACATCTCACATTCCAGTGTTCCAACTTGTAAACAAGGCTGTATGGGATTTATATTAATGCGACTGCGTGCAGCCAATGGCAATGTCCGCTTTAGGTATAATGCCAGGAGCCGCTTGTGTATTTGACAGCTCTAGCGCAGTTCCACCTCCCAACACCACCAAAACAACCGCTATGCGGACGTCAGCCAAAGCGGATCTGATTGAATAGAATGGTTATTTTTATTGCAATATTGTAGACATTTGCAATCAATATCAAATTGGTGAGAATCTGCATTTCAATGAAACTATGCGCCTGTGTCATTTGCAATACTGTATTTTGGGACACCCTGTGTGTTATGACCCTGCAACATCAGTGACTCAGCTGGAAAGTAGTACACTGTTTTTCAACTTGGGAATGAACATGCTAAACCAAGAGCTGGGGGCTAATGGGACCAGTGTTTGGTTATGGGTCTATAAAACTGTCTAAATCATGAACTTACAAAATGTGTCACAATGTCACTTGGTTTACAATAACACTATGGACCTGCTTTAAATTTGTATAAATGTCAAGATTAAAATACTTTATTGAACAACATTTTACAACTGTCACTGTCGATCATTACAATCCATGTCGAAGGCATTTCATCTGTATCTCTCCTCCATTTTCACCCACTTGGCGATGATGTCTGACTCCATCTTACGGGCCTTTATAACTGATGCTGGATCAGCGGCATTGGCCTCTCTGGGAAATTACATTAGCATTGAAATGCAACCAGTCCCATGTGGTGGTACTGTATAAGCGACTAATATTATAGAGAAAATAATTGTATACTGTGTGAATTTACAGTAGTTGATTGTTGAGTGGAAGAAAGTCAAGTGACATTTCTAATAAGTTCTCACCTCAGGTCCAAATGGTGAGCCCCCTCTGAGATGTTGATTGCAATCAGTGATGAGCTCAAGGACTTTCTCACCTACAGAACAAAAATCTTACAAGTGAGACACTAGACTGAATGCATCACTGGCTGCGTTTAGACAGGCAGCCTAATTCTGATATTTTTTCCACTAATTGGTATTTTGACCAATCAGATCAGAAAAAGATCAGATGTGATTGGTCAATAGACAAATTAGTGGCAAAAATATCAGAATTGGGCTGCCTGTGTAAACGCAGCCACTGATGAATAGCATTTAAAATGTGAGGGTTTAGAAAAGTAGCTCTCAATAAATACATTTGATTCATATCTTACCCCTCCATTTGCCCATGGGTCCAGATCTCCATTAGAGAAAATGATGTTGCTGGCCGTGGAGAGGGCTGATCAAGGCAACAAACAGAAACATAAAGAACAAAACATCACTGAGGAAACATTACTATGGAAATATCAAGCAGACAAGGGTGGTACTAAAGAGAGGTGGTCCTGTATGGCTACATTAGTATAGCATTGCGCTTGTAACGCCAGGATTGGGTGGTTTGATTCCCGCTGGGGCCACTCATACGAGAAATGTATGCACGCATTAACTGTAAGTCGCTTTGGATAAAAGCGTCTGGTAAGTGGTAATAACGGTTCAAGAAGCAAGCCATGTGTACTGTATGGGAATTTCAAATGAGCAGAGCAGCACACTGACACTAACAAAGTAAATTATGTAAGGTGTACAGTCGTGGTCAAAAGTTTTGAGAATGACACAAATATTAATTTTCACAAAGTCTGCTGCCTCAGTTTTTATGATGGCAATTTGCATATACTCCAGAATGTCATGAAGAGTGATCAGATGAATTGCAATTAATTGAAAATGAAAATGAACTTAATCCCAAAAAAACATTTCCACTGCATTTCAGCCCTGCCACAAAAGGACCAGCTGACATCATGTCAGTGATTCTCTCGTTAACACAGGTGAGAGTGTTGACGAGGACAAGGCTGGAGATCACTCTGTCATGCTGATTGAGTTAGAATAACAGACTGGAAGCTTTAAAAGGAGGGTGGTGCTTGAAATCATTGTTCTTCCTCTGTTAACCATGGTTACCTGCAAGGAAACACGTGCCGTCATCATTGCTTTGCACAAAAAGGGCTTCACAGGCAAGGATATTGCTGCTAGTAAGATTGCACCTAAATCAACCATTTATCGGATCATCAAGAACTTCAAGGAGAGAGGTTCAATTGTTGTGAAGAAGGCTTCAGGGCGCCCAAGAAAGTCCAGCAAGCGCCAGGACCGTCTCCTAAAGTTGATTCAGCTGCGGGATCGGGGCACCACCAGTGCAGAGCTTGCTCAGGAATGGCAGCAGGCAGGTGTGAGTGCATCTGCACGCACAGTGAGGCGAAGACTTTTGGAGGATGGCCTGGTGTCAAGAAGGGCAGCGAGGAAGCAACTTCTCTCCAGGAAAAACATCAGGGACAGACTGATATTCTGCCAAATGTACAGGGATTGGACTGCTGAGGACTGGGGTAAAATCATTTTCTCTGATGAATCCCCTTTCCGATTGTTTGGGGCATCCGGAAAAAAGCTTGTCTGGAGAAGACAAGGTGAGCGCTACCATCAGTCCTGTGTCATGCCAACAGTAAAGCATCCTGAGACCATTCATGTGTGGGGTTGCTTCTCAGCCAAGGGAGTGGGCTCACTCACAATGTTGCCTAAGAACACAGCCATGAATAAAGAATGGTACCAACACATCCTCCGAGAGCAACTTCTCCCAACCAGCCAAGAACAGTTTGTTGACGAACAATGCCTTTTCCAGCATGATGGAGCACCTTGCCATAAGGCAAAAGTGATAAGTAAGTGGCTTGGGGAACAAAACATCGACATTTTGGGTCCATGGCCAGGAAACTCCCCAGACCTTAATCCCATTGAGAACTTGTGGTCAATCCTCAAGAGGCGGGTGGACAAACAAAAACCCACAAATTCTAACAAACTCCAAGCATTGATTATGCAAGAATGGGCTGCCATCAGTCAGGACGTGGCCCAGTTGGTAGAGCATGGCGCTTGCAACGCCAGGGTTGTGGGTTTGATTCCCACGGGGGGGCAGTATGAAAATTGTATGCACTCACTAACTCTAAGTCGCTCTGGATAAGAGCGTCTGCTAAATGACGTAAAAAAAAAAAAAAGTTAATTGACAGCATGCCAGGGCGGATTGCAGAGGTCTTGCAAAAGAAGGGTCAACACCGCAAATATTGACTCTTTGCATAAACTTAATGTAATTGTCAATAAAAAGCCTTTGACACTTATGGAATGCTTGTAATTATACTTCAGTATACCATAGTAACATCTGACAAAAATATCTAAAAACACTGGAGCAGCAAACTTTGTGAAGACCAATACTTGTGTCATTCTCAAAACTTTTGACCACGATTGTATGTAGTTTGCATCTGTAGCTGTGGTGATTAGAGGGGGGCAGCTCTTACCATCACCCCAAAACTGGGTTTTGAGCCAGCCAGGTCGGGGGATCACCCCCCAGCGCTTGGAGCAGTACTGTTCCCTGTGTTTCTCAGTGAAGGGCATAGGAGGGAACATGTCACTCACATTGTTGCTCTCATAGTACATCTCAATCTCTGTGCAGGCCTGAAAGAGAAGACATCAGTCTTAGTGAGAAAAAATTCCAACTATTTCCATAATTATTCCATTTTCAGTAGCTCTGCTCCTTAGTTTTCCAACTTGATGAGCAAAGAACAAATGTCAACAGCTTGGTGATGTATACTGTACCTGGTAGTCCCAGGCCAGGCTATTGAAGCCCAGTCCACAGCCAGTTGGGTCAGCACACTCCACATACAGGGTGTATAGGTCAAAGCAGGTCAGATCTCCTGTAGAGTTGTACACTATCCCTGTAGGAGATTTGGCATTACATCAAAAACATATTACACCATTACAGTTACTGGTAGACCTAACATTGCATTTTCATATGGAAATGTGAGCACCTGCTATAGAGAGCATCAATTATAAATATATAATAATAATAATATAATAATATAATATGCCATTTAGCAGACGCTTTTATCCAAAGCGACTTACAGTCATGCGTGCATACATTTTTGTGTATGGATTTCTGGGTTGATTTGGATATATGGTTTATAGTGATTCTGCCTGAGGAGCAGCTGGGGAATGTGTAGGAGGAGTACCCTCTAGTGGAAACTGATATGAAATGCCTCAGTGATACAAAAGTCAACTGGCAGAATCCTTGAAGGCTCATGGAGAACTCACTGGACATCCCTCTCGCCTACTTACCTGCAGTGTCTTTTAGGGCATGCAGCAAATCACCTGCACCCAACATGGTGTCACAGGCCACCTACAAGCACATATAGTTCTCTTCTTAGTTCATCACAAACAACATAGTATGGGTTGAACAACATAGTAGGGGTGAAATTCCAATGAGTTGTTATCTGTGAGCAACAGTACCTTGACTGGGTTGGCAGGCATGCTACCCATGAAGTGGGTGCTGTAGGGGTAGTCCAGCATGGCCATGAGGGTAAAGGCATTACGTAAGAGCCCATTCAACTGGTGGATGTCCTTATACGAGGATGGAGTCTTGCACAGGGAGAACGCTGACTGGATACGGCCATAGTCTGAAGTGGGACAAACATGCAAAGGAGACAATGAGAATTACTGTAATGATGGAAAATCACAGTGGTTGTATTGTGACATACAACCCTATACGTATCAGTGATGACATTAATACTTTGTAAAGGCATATTCAGATGATGAACCCAATTCTACGAGGGCTTATCTGATATTGTGCATGTGTAAAGGATGTCACGCTGCTTGCTTAGCGAATACCGTTTCCTCCTGATTCGGCACATACCAAGGCTCGAACCCAGGACCTCTGCCTCGCAAACACGTGACCGTCATCCTAAAGCATATTAAGTTGTGCCACCAAAAAGCTAGCTATTCAGCAGCGCAAGTGGAGACACTTCAGGCTGAGGAGTGAGTTTCACAGATCCCCATTTGCTACACATGCAGACCTTACCTTCCATTTGAGCCAGGTCTCGCAGCCTCTGGAACGCCCCTCTTACAGCATCCCTACACTCTGGGGCATAGTTCTCGAAATCCTACACACACAAAAAAAACATTGGGTAATGTTAACAGAGAAATTTAAAAATCAAGGATGTAGAAAACTTTGGTCACTACAACTAAGGGACAAAATAGACCAGCTAATGTGAGACTATCTACTGTAAGTCTGAACTTACAGATGTGACATCCTGGAAAAACTGTTTGGATTCCCCCATCCCTGCAGTAGACAGGATGGGAGCGCTGGCAGCCAGAGCCCCTGCTACAATGTTTGGGTACCTCAGTCTCATGTAGACCGACAGCATTCCTCCATAACTGAAGGCGAGAGAGAGAAGACAACCTTTGTATGAGAGCCTGGCCTCTTATCTATACTGAAGTTGATGATGTCATTGTATCATTGAGTTTCTGTCTGATACTTTGGAAGTACAAAATTGGGAATTAATTGGATATGTAAAGAACATAATTATGCTTTCATTGTGGGAAAAGATACTTTGCACTGCAATTATTTTGTATCTAAAAGCATAGTTTTCTTTGTACCATTTTTCAAGAAACAAATGATAATAATATGCCATTTAGCAGACGCTTTTATCCAAAGCGACTTACAGTCATGCGTGCATATTTTTTTTTTTTTGTGTATGGGTGGTCCCGGGGATCGAACCCACTACCTGGAACTTGCATTTAGCTACAAAGAATACAAATGACAGATTTCAGATCACTGAAACCAATACGGAAATCATTCAATAGACATTTGGTTTCCAATTGCCTGTAATAAAACACTTACCTTCCACCAAAGACAATGACTGGACATGCGGAGGCTCCTAGCTGCTGTTTCAGTTCTGTGATCATGATAGCATAGTCTGCTAGGGCCTGTTCCACTGTGAGTAACCCAACCTCTGGGATGTTGAACGAGTCCTGGCCAAATGGGAGTGATTTGCCATAGTATCTCTGTGGAGAGAAAAGTGGAATATTAATCAAACATTCAAGGTAACTGTATGCATCATGTTACAGGTAACACCTCTACTTGAGTGTTTGTCTGCCCTTCTCAAGGACATTCTGTAGCCTGGTATCAAAACGATCATAACAGAACTGATCTGAGACTAGGGCCTGTATCCACAAAGCGTCTCAAAGTAGGAGTGCTGATCTACAATATTATGATGCTAGATCAACACTACTACTCTGAGATGCTTTGTGGATATGAGGCCAGCCTATTTCTGTGACATGGTTGAGTAACTTCCCCAGTTCTGTCATGGTCACAAGCTTCAACATGAACATGTGACACATTATGGCCTCTTCTTACATGCTCAGCAAAAATGACCAGGGCTCTTTGCTGTGCTGCCAGCTCTGTGATGAATCCAGAGTTCAGGGCAAACTCCCAGATGTCTCCCTCGTTGCCCGTGTAGAAGAACATGGGTCCAGAACCTCTCTTCCAGTACTCATCTAGAAGGACACAGAGCATGGTAACAGTTAAAAGTGGGCATGCATGTTGGACTGAATAAGAGAGACCAGCACAAACTCTGCAAAATAGCAATAACAATGATATTCACCTGTGATTAGGTACCGTTGCTCATAGGTGCCATTGCCCATAATGTTGAAGTTGAAGTGGTCCATTATTTGGGAAAAATATTTCTCTTTAAACTGGGGTTTTGGGTCAGTGCTGTACTCATGATTCTTGGCCTAGTAATAATAATGTAAAAGCATGAGATGTTCAGAGGAACAAACCTGATGCCTATAATGTAACATCTGAGATCATAAACATGCTGGAGTGAATGAAAGAACAATGAATCCAACAGCAGTCTCTCTAGTCTTAGCCATTATGAATATACCCAGCTAGCACTAGACTATAACTATGAACACGTGTACTACGAATATAATGTAACTATGAACTTCGTTTACGAAATGAGAGCTAGCTAGACATACTATCAGCCATGCTCCTGACATTAGTCAAACCCAGTAACAGTGAACACTGAACGTCTGGGTTAAAAAGTTACCTGAAAACGCCTGTGTGTATACCCCTGCGTCTCGGAGTAGAGGGAGATCAAAACAACAACACAAATAAAACCCCGATTTGGCATATTGAAAAGGCTGTTGGTGAAAGCCTCTGTAAATAACTGTTTCGAAATGTTCATTGTCTAAATCACATGACATGGCTTCCTCACAGCTGATGTTGTTTATGGACCCTTGAACCCAGGCAACGTATTGGCCCTGTGCATAGTGGAAGTTGTAGTTCTTTCAATCGACTCAGCTGTGACGTCCTAAAAGACACATCTTCTTCTTCAGTGGGGTTTATCATCGGTTGGCATCCAACGTTATGGTGTATTACCGCCACCTAACGTACTGGAGTGTGGGCCAGAGACAGGGAGAAACTAAATCCTACCTGCCAACCCCGTTTCTCTTAAAAAAGGTTACAAAATATTTGAGACTATATCTAATGACGCTCTACTCAATATACTCTTTAAACTAATTTCCTGTATCCCCTTCTCCCTCATACTAAATCTCATCCTCTCTCTTTCCCTCTGATACTGCCCACAGACCCGTCGCCAGACCTCAGTCTTAAGGGGGGCATATGAAATGCATGGGAGGGCAGGGCACAATTATTATTAGCCTACAGTACGTATATTTAATACAGTACGTATACAGTACGTATATTTAATAGCTCAGTTGGTAGAGCATGGCGTTTGCAACGCCAGGGTTGTGGGCTCGATTCCCACGGGGGGTATGAAAAATAAAAACATTACATTTACATTTTAGTCATTTAGCAGACGCTCTTATCCAGAGCGACTTACAGGAGCAATTAGGGTTAAGTGCCTTGCTCAAGGGCACATTTACGTCATTTAGCAGACGCTCTTATCCAGAGCGACTCACAAATTGGTGCATTCACCCTATAGCCAGTGGGATAACCACTTTACAATTTTTTTTTTTTTGGGGGGTAGAAGGATTACTTTATCCTATCCCAGGTATTCCTTAAAGAGGTGGGGTTTCAAATGTCTCCGGAAGGTGGTGAGTGACTCCGCTGTTCTGGCGTCGTGAGGGAGCTTGTTCCACCATTGGGGTGCCAGAGCAGCGAACAGTTTTGACTGGGCTGAGCGGGAACTATGCTTCCGCAGAGAAAGGGGAGCCAGCAGGCCAGAGGTGGATGAACGCAATGCCCTCGTTTGGGTGTAGGGACTGATCAGAGCCCGAAGGTACAGAGGTGCCGTTCCCCTCACTGCTCCATAGGCAAGCACCATGGTCTTGTAACAGATGCGAGCTTCAACTGGAAGCCAATGGAGTGTGCGGAGGAGGGGGGTGACGTGAGAGAACTTGGGAAGGTTGAACACCAGACGGGCTGCGGCATTCTGGATGAGTTGTAGGGGTTTAATGGCACAGGCAGGGGAGGCCAGCCAACAGCGAGTTGCAGTAATCCAGACGGGGAGATGACAAGTGCCTGGATTAGGACCTGTGCCGCTTCCTGTGTAAGGCAGGGTCGTACTCTCCGAATGTTGTAGAGCATGAACCTGCAGGAGCGGGTCACCGCCTTGATGTTAGCGGAGAACGACAGGGTGTTGTCCAGGGTCACGCCAAGGCTCTTCGCACTCTGGGAGGAGGACACAACGGAGTTGTCAACCGTGATGGCGAGATCATGGAACGGGCAGTCCTTCCCGGGGAGGAAGAGCAGCTCCGTCTTGCCAGGGTTCAGCTTGAGGTGGTGATCCGTCATCCATACTGATATGTCTGCCAGACATGCAGAGATGCGATTCGCCACCTGGTTATCAGAAGGGGGAAAGGAGAAGATTAGTTGTGTATCGTCAGCGTAGCAATGATAGGAGAGGCCATGTGAGGATATGACAGAGCCAAGTGACTTGGTGTATAGCGAGAATAGGAGAGGGCCTAGAACTGAGCCCTGGGGGACACCAGTGGTGAGAGCACGTGGTGCGGAGACAGCTTCTCGCCACGCCACTTGGTAGGAGCGACCGGTCAGGTAGGACGCAATCCAGGAGTGAGCCGCGCCGGAGATGCCCAGCTCGGAGAGGGTGGAGAGGAGGATCTGATGGTTCACAGTATCAAAGGCAGCAGACAGGTCTAGAAGGACAAGAGCAGAGGAGAGAGAGTTAGCTTTAGCAGTGCGGAGAGCCTCCGTGACACAGAGAAGAGCAGTCTCAGTTGAATGACCAGTCCTGAAACCTGACTGGTTTGGATCAAGAAGGTCATTCTGAGAGAGATAGCAAGAGAGTTGGCTAAAGACGGCACGCTCAATAGTTTTGGAAAGAAAAGAAAGAAGGGATACTGGTCTGTAGTTGTTGACATCAGTGGGATCGAGTGTTGGTTTTTTGAGAAGGGGAGCAACTCTCGCTCTCTTGAAGACGGAAGGGACATGGCCAGCGGTCAAGGATGAGTTGATCAGCGAGGTGAGGTAGGGGAGAAGGTCACCGGAGATGGTCTGGAGAAGAGAGGAGGGGATGGGGTCAAGCGGGCAGGTTGTTGGGCGGCCTGCAGTCACAAGTCGCAGGATTTTATCTGGAGAGAGAGGGGAGAAAGAAGTCAAAGCATAGGGTAGGGCAGTGTGAGTAGGACCAGCAGTGTCATTAGACTTAACAAACGAGGATCGGATGTCGTCAACCTTCTTTTTCAAAGTGGTTGACGAAGTCATCCACAGAGAGAGAGGAGGGGGGAGGATTCAGGAGGGAGGAAAATGTGGCAAAGAGCTTCCTAGGGTTAGAGGCAGATGCTTGGAATTTAGAGTGGTAGAAAGTGGCCTTAGCAGCAGAAACAGATGAAGAAAATGTAGAGAGGAGGGAGTGAAAAGATGCCAGGTCGGCAGGGAGTTTAGTTTTCTTCCATTTCCGCTCCGCTGCCCGGAGCTCTGTTCTGTGAGCTCGCAATGAGTCATCAAGCCACGGAGCTGGAGGGGGAGGACCGAGCCGGCCGGGAGGATAGGGGACACAGAGAGTCAAAGGATGCAGAAAGGGAGGAGAGGAGGGTTGAGGGAGGCAGAATCAGGAGATTGGAGGGAGAAGGATTGAGCAGAGGGAAGAGATGATAGGATGGAAGAGGAGAGAGTAGTGGGAGAGAGAGAGCGAAGGTTGCGGCGGCGCATTACCATCTGTGTAGGGGCAGAGTGAGTAGTGTTGGAGGAGAGCGAGAGAGAAAAGGAAACAAAGTAGTGGTCGGAGACATGGAGGGGAGTTGCAGTGAGATTAGTAGAAGAGCAGCATCTAGTAAAGATGAGGTCAAGCGTATTGCCTGCCTTGTGAGTAGGGGGACGGTGAGAGGGTGAGGTCAAAAGAGGAGAGGAGTGGAAAGAAGGAGGCAGAGAGAAATGAGTCAAATGTGGACATAGGGAGGTTGAAATCCCCCCAAAACTGTGAGGGGTGAGCCATCCTCAGGAAAGGAACTTATCAAGGCGTCAAGCTCATTGATGAACTCTCCAAGGGAACCTGGAGGGCGATAGATGACAAGGATATTAAGCTTAAATGGGCTAGTGACTGTGACAGCATGGAATTCAAATGAGGAGATAGACAGGTGGGTTAGGGGAAAAATTGAGAATGTCCACTTGGGAGAGATGAGGATTCCTGTGCCACCACCCCTCTGACCAGATGCTCTCGGGGTATGCGAGAACACATGGTCAGATGAGGAGAGAGCAGTAGGAGTAGCAGTGTTTTCAGTGGTAATCCATGTTTCCGTCAGCGCCAGGAAGTCGAGGGACTGGAGGTTAGCATAGGCGGGGATGAAGTCAGCTTTGTTGGCAGCAGAACGGCAGTTCCAGAGGCTGCCTGAGACCTGGAACTCCAGGTGTGGGGTGCGTGCAGGGACCACCAGGTTAGAGAGGCAGCAGCCACGCGGTGTGAGGCGTTTGTGTAGCCTGTGCAGAGAGGAGAGAACAGGGATAGGCAGAGGCATAGTTGACAGGCTGTAGCAAATGGCTACAATAATGCAGAGATCGGAATGAAATGAACTAAACATCTGGGAGAGGAGAGAGCAGGGCCTCCCTCACCAAAACTTCCACCTCAGAAACTATAATTGTTTCACTGAACCACCCGAACAAAAACTCTCCCAACTTCCACCTTTAGAAATCAGAATTGTTGTGAACCACAGCGGTTCAATGTTTAAAGGAATAGACTCAACCCACTTTATTCAGCTAGCTAACTATGACACCATAGCTAACTAGCATGCTAGCATCCAATAACACACAGTTTAGCACCAACACTTGGTCACAACAAACCACCAATAGTGTGTGCACTCACTAACTGTAAGTCGCTCTGGATAAGAGCGTCTGCTAAATGACTAAAATGTAAATGTAAATTCCCTCAAGTTGGGGGGAGGGGGGGCACAAGCATTTTTGGGGGCGGGCCCGGCCCCCTATGGCCCGCCCATAGCGACGGGTGTGACTGCCCACACTGTAGCAATACATGCTCCATAGACAATAATCACACTTTCCTGATGGATGCTTTCCTATCACGTTTAATGTCTTATTCAACTGGCTGTGTCCCACCCTTAATCTTGTAAAAATAGCCTCCTCTCTTCTGTCCCTTCCTGCCGTCCTCCCCTCCCCGACTTTCCTCTGTACTTGAAATAAATGCCTTCCCTTATATTCCACTGCTCCTGCCATCTCTTCACCATCACTTTATATATCATTATTTTTGCCTCTGCCTCCACGGAAAACTTTGCGGTGACGCTTGCGCCTCCTTTTCCGAGTCCCGCTCATTGACACTTTAACATCAACATCCCCACTACTAAGTGCTTGTTTAGCCTGTTCATCTACCACCTTGTTCCCCTCCACCCTCACATGGGCTGGAACCCAAGTAAATCTTATCTGAATACCCATCTGTTTAATCCTGCCATGGGTTTGTATCACCTCATAAAGCAGGTGTTGTCTGCTACGTGAGCAAAAGGACTGGAGACTCATTAACACTGCACATGAATCAGAGCAAATAACTACTCTGTCTGGCTTAACTTCCTCCACCCACTGCAAGGCCAACAGTATGGCCATCAGCTCCTCCGTATATACAGCCAGATGATCTGTAATATGTTTCCTGACTTCCACCCCACATTCCTGCACTACAAATGCTGACCTAGTACGTCCTGTCCTTGGATCTTTTGAACCATCTGTGTAAATGGCCACAAAATCCTGATATACAGTTTCCAGACGTCTCTTAAAGAAATCAGCTGGATCAACACCCTCCCTATCTTTCTGTAGACTCTCCAACACTTCTAGATCAACTACTGAAGACGGGAGTAGCCATGGTGGATTTACAGGAATACCTACCGTTGGACTAAACTCCCTTCCATACAGTCTCCTAAAAGACACAAGAGGGAAAAACTACTAAATATTGCTCCACTAAAGGTATCACATTATGGAATCTACAGCATCAGCCTCTCATGGGGAATAAAATACAATACAATTCAACTGTTGACTAATTTGTCCAGATAGATAGATATAAATTAGATGTGAATGTTGGTGGTAAAAAATCAAAATGTCTGTCATAATGAGTAAAACTGTAATTCATTAGTGTCACGTTCGTCGTGTAAAGGATTGGACCAAGGTGCATCGTGGTATGCGTACATGTTTAATTAAGAAGTAAACACACAACAAAAGCAACGTAACGTGACGTGACATTCTAATGGGCTACACATAACCACGCCAAACCAGAAACAAGATCCCACAACATAGGTAGGCAACATGGCTGCCTAAGTATGAGCCCCAATCAGAGACAACGATCGACAGCTGCCTCTGATTGGGAACCACACCCGGCCAACATAGAAATAGATAACATAGATCTACACATAGATATTCACACCCTGACCAAACCAACTAGAGATCTCTATGTCAGGGCGTGACAATTAGAGATTAATATTGAGTGTGAAAACTCGACTAATAACATTCAATATCAATTTGGAGGTATGTCTCTCTCTCTCTCTCTCTCTCTCTCTCTCTCTCTCTCTCTCTCTCTCTCTCACTCACACACCTACTCTTGCTCCCACTCTTGCTCTGGCTCACTTTTTGTTTCTCTGTATCAGATATCATCACCTGAGTTTGATTGTGCTTGTATGGTTGCTGAGTCCATATTGGTAAACTACAACAGACTGGATTTAGTAGACCAAAACTGATATCTTGAGATGAAGAACTGTAAGACTTGGTATACTCTACAAGGTGGGGCTAATAACTCCAGTCAATTGATTTTAAGAAAGCAAAGACCACGGAAGACAAGTTAAAATCAAGACACGCAATGGTATCTTTTATTATATGAAGATTTTTTATTTTTTTTACAGATTGAAAGTCAGGTAGAGGGATAAAAATACATTTTATGCAAATTCAACTTTGCAGGAAGGAAACATTTTATTGCAGATACTACAGCCTTGGGTTTTAATTAATCAAATTGAGAACTTATACCATTCACAGCATCTCACAAAGCATCAGGGGAGGACACAATATAGAATCAGGACACCCCACAGTCTTCCTTTTTACATCATGTAAAAAATCATCCAACATTCATCTAAATAATCATCTGTGGATTATTTTGTATCACAGAAACAGTCAATAAATAATAATTGTATAACTCCTCAATATTTATGTTATTATTTGTCTGTAAGGGCTTAAAACATATGTTATATTTACAGTGAGGGAAAAAAGTATTTGATCCCCTGCTGATTTTGTACGTTTGCCCACTGACAAAGACATGATCAGTCTATAATTTTAATGGTAGGTTTATTTGAACAGTGAGAGACAGAATAACAAAACAAAAATCCAGAAAAACGCATGTCAAAAATGTTATAAATTGATTTGCATTTTAATGAGGGAAATAAGTAATTGACCCCCTCTCAATCAGAAAGATTTCTGGCTCCCAGTGTCTTTTATACAGGTAAAGAGCTGAGATTAGGAGCACACTCTTAAAGGGAGTGCTCCTAATCTCAGCTTGTTACCTGTATAAGACACCTGTCCACAGAAGCAATCAATCAATCAATCAGATTCCAAACTCTCCACCATGGCCAAGATCAAAGAGCTCTCCAAGGATGTCAGGGACAAGATTGTAGACCTACACAAGGCTGGAATGGGCTACAAGACCATCGCCAAGCAGCTTGGTGAGAAGGTGACAACAGTTGGTGCGATTATTCGCAAATGGAAGAAACACAAAATAACTGTCAA
Source organism: Coregonus clupeaformis (assembly GCF_020615455.1). NCBI lineage: Eukaryota > Metazoa > Chordata > Actinopteri > Salmoniformes > Salmonidae > Coregonus > Coregonus clupeaformis. The sequence goes on from NC_059207.1 coordinate 42,541,640, forward strand.
TCTCCCTTTGCCTGGGGCTCCATGCAAGATCTCACCTTGTGGAGTTGCAATGATCATGAGAACGGTGAGGAATCAGCCCAGAACTACACGGGAGGATCTTGTCAATGATCTCAAGGTAGCTGGGACCATAGTCACCAAGAAAACAATTGGTAACACACTACGCCGTGAAGGACTGAAATCCTGCAGTGCCCGCAAGGTCCCCCTGCTCAAGAAAGCACATATACAGGCCCGTCTGAAGTTTGCCAATGAACATCTGAATGATTCAGAGGAGAACTTTGTGAAAGTGTTGTGGTCAGATGAGACCAAAATCGAGCTCTTTGGCATCAACTCAACTCGCTGTGTTTGGAGGAGGAGGAATGCTGCCTATGACCCCAAGAACACCATCCCCACCGTCAAACATGGAGGTGGAAACATTATGCTTTGGGGGTGTTTTTCTGCTAAGGGGACAGAACAACTTCACCGCATCAAAGGGACGATGGACGGGGCCATGTACCGTCAAATCTTGGGTGAGAACCTCCTTCCCTCAGCCAGGGCATTGAAAATGGGTCGTGGATGGGTATTCCAGCATGCCAATGACCCAAAACACACGGCCAAGGCAACAAAGGAGTGGCTCAAGAAGAAGCACATTAAGGTCCTGGAGTGGCCTAGCCATTCTCCAGACCTTAATCCCATAGAAAATCTGTGGAGGGAGCTGAAGGTTTGAGTTGCCAAACGTCAGCCTCGAAACCTTAATGACTTGGAGAAGACCTGCAAAGAGGAGTGGAACAAAATCCCTCCTGAGATGTGTGCAAACCTGGTGGCCAACTACAAGAAACGTCTGACCTCTGTGATTGCCAACAAGGGTTTTGCCACCAAGTACTAAGTCATGTTTTGCAGAGGGGTCAAATACTTATTTCCCTCATTAAAATGCAAATCAATTTATAACATTTTTGACACGCGTTTTTCTGGATTTTTGTTTTGTTATTCTGTCTCTCACTGTTCAAATAAACCTACCATTAAAATTATAGACTGATCATGTCTTTGTCAGTGGGCAAACGTACAAAATCAGCAGGGGATCAAATACTTTTTTCCCTCACTGTATGTTGTTTGTATACACCTTTCAGATTTCTTCCTCAGTGATACAGAGTAAAATATATGTTCTGTATGTATTGTTTTGTTTTTATTACTGTGGATCATTGTGAAACCTCTTATCCAAATGGCATGCTTAAGACTTAAGATTTCTGAAACAAAATCCTGCTTACATGGGAAATGCATATTCATATTTACATTGAAACAAAACCAGCCTTAGGCTCAAACAATTGGAGGGAGAGGGAAAGTTAATTTCCAAATTATTTAGAATAACATTTTGACAATTTCTTGAATGACTAAAAGTAACAAGGGACACAGGACTTAGAGACTCAAGCCTGTTCTATTAACTGTCAATCTCCAAGCTGGAGTTATACTGTACATTACCTCACCATACCCCCACCCCCAACACATACAAACGCAGCGCCACACACACACAAACAGACAATCCAATCAAGAGGCTTATGTTCCATTTTTCCAAGAACTACTTACAACTCTAGCACTTTATTTAGCAGATTCTTGCTTTTGGTCAGAGGACCTGTTTGAAATGTGAACATGGAAACCAGCTACTGTAATAAGATCATTTATTCATACAGCATCCCTGACCACAGCTGAGAAAAATATGACTATTTTTTATGACCGTTCGCTCTGTCAACAAATAAATGCAATGTTCTTCAATATTTAACAAAACTCAAACACAAACGGAAATAACACTGGATTTAAGATTATACTATAAAAAAATCTGGTGAAAATGAAAAGGCAACATTTCTAAACAAATAAATACCCAGTGTATGTCTGAATAACTCAGTATACTGCAGACAAAAGCACTACATATAAAAATAAACAAAGCTACAGTATCCCTACAAGTTTCACTTTCTCTGCCCTGACTATGGCCTGACACCTTGGATCCCACATTTATGTAAGCAGGTGGAAGAAAAGGTATAAATAAGACATTAATAAATAATAAGAGAAGGAATAAAACATAGGTCATTCTTACTGTTAGTATAAAAGCATATAAAAAGAGCTTTCGGTCAAATCAGTTCATAGCTCTGTCTTTTTGTTTTGTTTTCTCAAGAGTGCCTTTTCATACAAAAATATCCATCAGTCCATTTGGCAAAGCAATGCAAACTCTCTACTTGAACTGGTCGGGGATATGTCCGATCTGAGACTGCATGCTGCTGGTTGGTGGACTTGAGATACCCTCCGACCAGTCAGACATGTTAGAATGCGGGGATGAGCTGGACCATTGGTCAGGAGACCCGGGGGAGGGGGTCAGAAAGGGGTGGTCAGGGACCTGTAGCTGGAGGTTGGGGGTGTTGTCCATGGGGCCGGAGTAGCTATGCTGGGATGGAGGGGTAAGGTACTGGGTGCTGGGCAGGTTCTGGCTCATGATCTGGGTCTCCTGGGGCAGGATGGTGTGGATGGGCATGGAGCCCTGGTTCCCTGTGCCCTGCTGGATCTCTGAACCACTCAGCTCGGTGCTGATGAAGTTCTGGCTGCTGGCATGGCCACTGCTGCCAGTATTAGAGTTCTGGTGCTGCAGCTGGATGCTCTGTTGCTGTTGCTGGAGCTGCTGCTGCAGGTTCTGTTGGTGCTGCATCTGCTGCTGCATCTGCTGCTGGGCCTGCTGCATGGGGTGGGGCTGCGAGGCCAGCCGGGTGTTCTGCAGACCCTGGTAGCTCAACATCTGGGACAGGCTGGTGGTAGGAAGCCCGGTGTGGAGAGAGGTCATCATGCCGTGCTGCCCGCCCCCCTGGTGCAGACCGCCCTGCCCCCCGACAGGACCAACCCTCATGGCGTTGAACTGTCCGGAATGGCCCATGCTGGCGTGCATCCTGGAGAGCCAATCACACTGGCCATTCATGCCCCCAGAGCCGTTGGAGCCTGACAAGGGAAGGTGGGTGAGACGGGGCGGAAGCGGGTCAAACTGCATGCGCGCTAGCTCCTGCTTGTTGGGCATGCCCATGTGGTTGACCCCCATGTGGGGGTCGGACATCCCCTGGAGGTGGTTGAGCGACATGGACGGGGACTGCTGGAAGGGGGAAGTCATCATGGGAGGGGACGCCACGTCAGAGATATACCCGTGTGGAGACTCAAGGGAGTCCACGGGGGACAGAACAGCTGAGCTGTCCAACAGACTTCCTCCCTTCCCATCCTGGGAGGTTTTCTTCTTGTTCTTCAAGTCCTTGCTGTCCTTGCAGCCGATGCCCTTGGCGCTGTGCTTGCGTGCCTTCTTGCTCTGGACTAAGGGCTTCATGCTGCCCAGGTAGCTGTTGGGGGAGCAGAGAGGAGGGGATAGGGTGGTGCCCATGGAGCCTCCATGGCCATGGCTGTGCATGGGCGGGCTGCGGACCAGGTTGTACTCGTCCATGAGACGGACGATGTCATGGTGCATCCTCTCTTGCGCTATGTCTCGGGGCAGCCGGTCCATGTGATCAGTTATCTCGCGGTTAGCAAAGTGCTCCAGCAGGACCTTGGCCGTCTCGTAGCTTCCTTCCCTGGCAGCAAGGAACAGAGGGGTCTCCTCCTGAGGCAGATACAGAGACACACAGAGATAAATGTGTTTACAGTGGACCACAGACAGACAGCTCTCTCTTGCTAAAGAGATTTTATCTCAGTGACAATAACCTGTATAAAGCTTAAATGATAAAGGAATGTAGCTTACAGAAATATTGTATTATATTGTGTTCCATCAGGCGGCAGAGATTCCTTACCTTGTTGTTCTGCATGTCCTTGTTGGCTCCATTCTTCAGTAGTACGGTAGCTGCTTCCACGTTGTTCACTGCTGCTGCCCAGTGCAGAGCAGATTTGCCTGGAGAGAGAGAGAGACAGGCAGAGACACACGTTCAGTACACAACCCATACCTGTCTAAACTGACCTTAAGAAACCTGACTATAACAATTTTCCAATCCCCACGTTATTTCAGTCTAAGTAAGAAAACATTTTGTTAAAGTACATGTACTTTACCTTATCTTCTGCCCATTTCCAATGACAAATTCCATGTTTTATTTAATGAATCGATTGAATGTGCTTCACCTTTACTCTAGATGAATACGATGAGGCCATGGAGCCCATAGAGACATAGCATTGAGATAAGAGCCCTACCGAAGTCATCGATAGCGTTGACGTCAGCATGGCAGTTGATGAGCTCCTCCACCATGCCCTCCACTGCCAGGCGGGCTGCCAGGATCAGAGGGGTGGTGCCATCGTGCATGCGGGCATCCAGGTCTGTGGCACGATTCCTGATCAAAATCTACAGAAAGATACAATGAGTTGGTTAACCTTGTATGACAGGGTTCCCCAACTGGCGGCCCGTGGTTTCTTGGTGTTTTTCATTCTTGGACATAAAAGACTGTAAAAACACCAGGAAATCAGTGATTTTAATTTTGGAACTCTGTTCCCAAGTTTTCCCACGCATAACAGAGATACACGTGATCGTATACAAATGTAAGCAAGGTTTGAAATGATTATGTTTTATTCAAATATGATATCTGTTTGAGGCTTCTTGCGGTCAATTTGCAGTCTACAAATTATTTGTAATTATGTTCCGGCCCCCCGACCATCTAGTTGATGATCCCTGTTGTATGAGATTATCTTTAAAGATACTAAGGAAACAAGTGCACATTGCCAATCCAATACAGTAGATCTCTTTCCTACACAAAAACCAAAATATATCTGCATTTGACCCCCCACCTGGAAGACGCCCTGTGCGTCAGCAGCCACGGCAGCGTGTAACGGGGTCTTGCCCATGTTGTCCTGGATGTTGGCATCTGCACTGGCCTCCAGAAGACGCTTGGCAGCATCAGAGCGGGCGTAGCGGGCAGCGAGATGAAGGGCGGTCTCCCCTGTGCGGTCTGTCTGACTGTGGAGGTTAGCACCCTGGTAAATGAAATCACTGATCACGTTGGCAGAGGAGTCTTCCTCCTCCTCGCTGTTGCCTGTTTCTAGACCTCCACCACTGCAGGAGGCGATCATCAGGGGGGTGAAGCCATCTGGATGGAACAGAGGGAGAGAGGGAGGGAGAGACCATACTTTAGTACCAGAGGAGTTGACCACACCTCAGCATTGGCAGTCCAGTGCACTAGCTCAGGGTCAGCATAAGACAGAGCCCAGTTCCTGGTACAAACTATACTTCAAAGTGTGGGGAAGATCAAAGCAACAAACAAATTGAATGTGGATTTGATGCATTTGCCTGGGTGAATCATCACAGCTCTCTTTTCGATAACGGATTCTGATCAAGCCCGGCATTGGGGAGCTGCATGAAGACAAAGAGCTTGGGTAAACCTAGGCAGATGGAAAACTGAGCATTATCATCTCTGAGAGGAGGCTCAGCCAGTCGACTTGGATGGGTTTCTCCTCTTCAAAATAATAGCAAGCCCCCAGATCTCACAGATTTGGTCGATTCAGGCTGTGTGTTGTGCTCTACTGTTGAAGAGTGCCTTACATTAGATTTTCTTAAACACTCTTCAGGGGGTTTGGCTCTCAATAAAAGTGTGTTCTTGATTTTTGTTCTGTTATTGGTTTTATTAATAAAGCATATGACGAGAACGACCCATTAATTGTCCAATGATGAATGTAAGCAGAAATCAGGAAGGGAGTTTTCCCCTGGGTTTATGGCTTCTAGCTGCATGCTTTGATCTGGATCCCCTTACCCCGAGGACACAGGGCTTTAGCTACTCCTACACACACATACACACACACGCTCTCTCTGTCTCTCTCCCTTGCTATTGCTCACTCAAATAAGGTGTAAATCAAACAGCTAATATTTGAGGAGGCAGAAAAATACCTTAAAACATGATATTAAGACAGTTTTGTTTAACTTCTATACAAAGCAAGATTTTAGGTAATACAATACAATACAATTAAATAGGAATAACTATGTTAATTACTTAATTTAATGAGCATAACTAATTAGGAGTTATGCTCATGTGAATCGTTATAAAATAATAGCTTATCTTTTTATCTAAATGTACCCTGCCACTTCCAATGACTCATAATTATGTACAGCTCTCATCTTTCTAACTCTACACCAGTACTGATAACTGAAATGTACCATTCAAAAAATATTTGGACTTGACCTGTGCACCGCAGCTGGGGCAGAATTCACCAATTCCACATAACCGTTTTACTGAAGTCCTACACACCAGGTGACTGATTAAATGGTACAATATTCTGCAAGTTAAATGGTAAAACATTCTGTATTCACCACAAATATTGTCATGTACATTCTGTATTCACCACAAATATTGTCATGTAATTTCATGACATTTAATAATAAAAACATTCCCCTCATAATCAGTCAGAAGGCAAATAGGAGGGGTATGAAGTTCACCGTTAAAATCAGTCCTAATTTCCCTAACGATGAACCGAGCAGTTGTGTACACACCTGGTCCCCGTACGTTGACGTCCATGCAGTCATTCTCGATCTCGCCCTGAGGGGGTGTGGGGGCGATGGAGGGGATACGGAGATCAGCCGCGTCTAGGTGCTGCTGGGTCCACTGGCGGTGGTCTGTCTGGTCATCCAGGTCCAGCATCGCCTGCTCCTCAAACTGCTGGAACCAGATCAGGGGCAGATGGACAGTCAATTATCTCACACCGCAGCCAAAGCATTTCAGCTCAAACCTATTTGTAGCCTAATGTTTAACTAGCCAACTTTTACTTACTAAAATGCTGACATTCAGGAAAATAAAACCAAAAACCAACACAAATGAGACTATATTTTCTATATCTAAACATTGGTGGATATTACATTAAAGCTAATTAAATTGAATAGCCTATGTAAATGCATAAATAAAAAAACTTGAATCTAGTGATATTTGAAGACTATTATCAATTATGATAAAGAGAAAATCCCTGACTGAAGATCTTTTCTTATTATTTCTCTATAGGTATTTCTTTATATGTCCATGTTCTACTCTTGTTCCCGCCTTTCTCTCCCAATTCCAGTATGTGGGGTCCTTAGACTCCTCACCCTAAAGTGTTTGGTGTCCTTAGACTCCTCACCCTAAAGCGTTTGGCGTCCGAAGGCTCCTCTTCTCCCCATTCATTCTGGTTGTCGTCCATCAGTGATATGTCCGAGGGGTTTTTCAGTGGCCTGTGGTCAGAGAGAAATCCCATTGAAAATTCTGATACAGCAAGTGAGCTAGCTAACTATCCCAGCTGAACCCTCTTCCTTAGTGGCAGTGCACCAACTCTGAAACAAAAGCATTGACCCCCCCCCACCGCTCCGACAAGTCAATTAATGTGCCCGTTACCTATACCTGCTGTATCATTATCATTAATGATCCGAACACACCCCGTCCCCTCCTCTTTCTCATCGCCAGCTACATCCCTCAGTACCATAAACTCTCTTCACCGTTCCACACCCTGCAACGACCAAACCCACAACAAACAAACTGTGACCCATGGTGGGAAAACGATGTGGTGGCGCATGGAAACCAGGGACACTTACTTCAACCCCACTGAATCCTCCCCCACCGGCTCCCTCCTCTTCTTCTTGTTGGGCTCACTGGTCTTGAAACCCTCCGGGAACCACAACTGGCCGTGCTCGCGACGACGCTTCCGTGAGGCGACCATCCCCACTCCCACGAAAGCCAGGAGGGCCAGCCCGGCCAGGACCACGTAAATGGGGTAAAGCTCCGACGGAGGCTGGGGGTCAACCTCACCTGGAGGGGAAAAGGACAACATGGTAAGTCGGACAGCGGCGCAGCCTGAGAACCCAGGCAGGCAGGCAGGCAGGCAGGCGCTGAGTTGGTCTGAGGAGGACTGCTAGTCCAGCTCCTCTAGTCTAGTGAAACCCCCTCCTGGAGCCTAGTCCTAGTATTCCACGGCCAGAGCTACAACGGGAATGATGAGCGCCGTTTGTAAAACAAGGTTGTTCCTATTCTGTAATAATCAGAATTGCTAACCACTTTTCATCAAATAGAGCTAGCGATAAAAAAAATTAAAAACCACCACCACCTCCTCTCCCCTCTCAGCCCAGGGTACCAGGAGACAACTCTACCATTTCTTCTTTAAGGGAAAAAAGGGAGGGATTAATGAACTTCAAATTACTGCACGCGCTTTAAGCTGTAAAGACCAAGGATTTATTAGGATTTTCAAGATAACAAAGACTAGCACACTCCCGATCAATTCTTCTTCTCTTTTTTTTGTACTAATGATTTTGAAATGATAAACTCTCCCAACCCAAACCCTTAGAGATACATAAAGTCCTGGTATTACATTCAGCAAGCTGAAGGTTGCAGCAGCCTTACAATGTGGGATAAATGTGTGTGTGTGTGTGTGTGTGTATGTGTGTGTGTGAGAGTGAGTGTGTGCGTGTGTGTGTGTGTGTGTGTGTGTGTGTGTGTGTGTGTGTGTTAGAATGGTATGTGGATAGGGTAGGGGGCTGGATTAGTTGATTTACGGCAATTAACCATTTTGGAGCCTGAAGCCATTGGATTTACACACAGACTGCTGCATTGATTGTTTAGTTCATGTGATTCACAATTACATTTGTTCCATTGTTGAATACCAAATACACAATCAAAGAACACCCCATCACCCTTTTGTGGTGTTGGAGGGTTAAGACCTAGGGGATGAATACCTTCAGTGTGTGTGTGTGTGTGTGTGTGTGTGTGTGTGTGTGTGTGTGTGTGTGTGTGTGTGTGTGTGTGTGTGTGTGTGTGTGTGTGTGTGTGTGTGTGTGTGTGTGTGTAGGGCTGAGGTATGATTAAGGGGGCATTAGGGGTGCAGACCTGGCGTGTTGCCGCAGTACTCTTGGCCTGGTGACTGTTAGCATGGAAGAAGATAGAAACTCACTGTGAACAGCCTCTATGATGTAGGGAATGTTGAGGTTTCCACTGGAGGCCAGGGCCCCCAGGAAGGCTGCTACATCGGTGGCACTCTGGAAGCACTCTGTGGACTGCTGAAAGCACTGGCGGTTGTCAATCTCCAGGTACACTATGGAGCTGTGGAGGACAGAGTCATATTATACACATTTGACCTGATCTAAAACCCAGAGAGACGTAGTAGAGCACAATGGTTTCTGTTCAGAGAACTAGCAGAAGTTCTTAGAAAGCCAGACACTAATATATTTGTTATATAATCAGCTATAGCGATGGAAAACTAAAGATATGAAAGGACAGTTTACTTTCCACAACAAAGAGCTTAGTCCTAGCTTGACTTTCACATTTTACATTCATGACAATGTGAGGGTTGCATGAAAATTCAGCTAAAATCCAGATTCCAAATGAGGATTGTTTCCAGAACATTTCTCTAATCCTTACCCTTTGATCAGCATGGGGTCCAGCTCCCTGCGTCTGCGTCTGTTTCCATTGGCTATAGTATACAGGCTGTTCTTCATGGAGCTGAGCATGGTGCCAGGGATCTCTGTCCAGCCCACTGAGCGCTTTATGTTGTGTTTGTTCAGCTCCTGCTCACTGCCGTAGTACGGGTAGATCATCATCTCTCCCTTGGCGTCCTGCCGGAACACCACGTTGGTGTGGAGAACGCGGCTCAGCTCGCGCAGGAAGCCAAACGAGTTGTTCCGGAGCTGGTCGGGCATGATGTGGACCACGATGACCAGGCGGCCCACCGCGAGCTTCTCTGGCATGTTGTTGGCACAGTCCAGACCATCCCACTCACACTCAGCGTTGTTGCAGCCCTGGTCACAGTGGCCGTCCGCATAGTGGTCTTTACAGTACTGGTCGTATAGAGGGCTGGAGAGACAAGAGATTAGAGTATTATTCAGTATGGCTTTTAATGGGATGTATAATGATTAAAGAAAAGCTTGTATCTCTACTCAGACTTTATTTATCATCTATTATCTACAGCATTAGCTGAATCAAGTGTTTTATAGTAGGTCTAGAGCAGAACCCTGCATAGCCAGTAGCTCTCCATGTGGACTGGCCTCCCCTTAGCTAGTAGTCAGTGTTTAGACCCTGATGACACTCACTTGCACTGGCCCTCCAGGTTCTGACAGTCAAAGCCATCATAGAGACAGCCGGCGTTGTTGCACTGCTCGTCACACTTCCCGTCATTGAAGTAACGCCAGCACTGCAGGGACGACGTGCAGTTCTTCCACGGGTCGTTGAAGTTGAGCGAGCAGTCGCCCCCGTCCCAGCCACACGCGTGGTTGTTACACAAGGTATCACAGAACTTGTTCCCCTTCCTCTCCTCACACTGGGGGATCTCACAGCTCACCTCCACCTCCGGCGGGGGAGTGATGTCACGGCCGAACCCACCCAGGAAGCTGTAGTCCAGGATGTGACATAGCAGGCCGTTGAAGTTGGTGGGGCATACGCAGTGGTAGTATGGAGCCTCTGAGCTGTACTCACAGATTCCCCCGTTGTAGCAGGGGTTGGTGTTACAGGGGCTGTCTGTAGGGAATTCACACTCTGGCCCCGTGAACGAGGACGGGCATAGACACTTGGGGCTCTTGTTTCCGGAGAGGCAGGTGCCACCGTTCCGACAGTGGAGACTGCCACAGGAGTGGGCATCGTACTCACAGGTGGAGCCAGTGTAGCCCTGTAGAGGGGAAGGAGAGGAAATGTGTCAATCTAGTACTACTATTACTATTAAGTGTATTACAGTACATTGAATGAATGACAACACAGTGTAATACATCTGCTCAATATATTTATACACAGTATGTGTCTTGTATACAGTATAATATGCCAGCAGCCTTGGTTGTGTGTGAACTTACAGGTGGACACTTGCAGATGAAGCCGTGAGGAGTGTTGCTAGCTACGGCACATGTCCCGCCGTTACGACAGGGTTTGCCCTTACAGCCGTCAAACACTGTGTCACAACGCTGGCCTGTAAGGGAGAGAGAGATGGTTGCATCAAGGACTGAAACTTCCCCTTATAAATAAGCCAATCACAGGTTAACATTTAAAGCCATACAGAGTAAATACTTATCTTCTGGGGTTATATACTATAGAAAAACAGAGACGAGGTGGTATAATATAATTTTTTGTTGGGATTTCTCCTGCAAGGCCAGTGATTTGTCTTGAAAAAGACAGACAAATGTCAACAATAAAAAAAGACTAAATTAATTCAGTTTGTCCTTGCTTTCCCATATAAACCCCATGAAATAACTGTAATTGTCACCCCCTGGCTCTGGGGACTCTAGTATGTTGAGCCAGGGTGTGAGTTTTCATTTGTTTTTCGTTCTAGGTTAGTATTTCTAGGTTGGCCAGTGTGGTTCTCAATCAGAGGCAACGTGTATCAGCTGTTGCTTGTTGTCTCTGATTGGGAACCATACTTAGGCAGACAGTTTTCCCACAGTGTTTGTGGGATCTTGTTCCTGTTTAGGTTTGTGTCTGAACCGAGGACGTCACGTTATCGTTTATCGTTTTGTTCGTGGTATTACTCAAATAATAAAGATATGTTCACCTTCCACGCTGCGCCTTGGTCCTCTGTTCCCGACGATCGTGACAGTAATTGACATGAAACTAAACCCAACCCCACTCTCCAGTCAGATCTAACATGTCTGCCTCCTGTAGATTATATATGTTACCTGTGTATCCAGTTCGGCAATCACAGCGGTAGTTGTTGGTGAGCTGGATGCAGCTGTGTGTCCCACGGGTATCACATGGGTTGGACAGGCACTCGTTGACGTCCCCCTCACAGCGCTCCCCAACGTAGCCGGCGGGACAGATGCAGTGGTAACCTCCCACCCTGTCCACACACTTCCCCTTGTTGAAGCACTTGGGCTCGTTGGTGATGGGGTCCGTGAAGGGGTTGCAGTCGTCTATGTTGATCTCACAGTGAACGCCTGCGAGGTAGAGGACGGGAGGGAGAGAGGAGAGGAACAGTCAGCCTCTTCTAAAACACTCAGCTGGGACACCACCATAAGGGATCAAAGGAGGATGGATGTACTACCTGCACTTGTCCAATACACATTTTCATTTACCGTTTCAAAAGGTTTTCTCTCGTTTGCTTCTATAAAACCACACTTTTTTGGCTACATTCATTTCACCAGCACTTTAGCTGACCAACAAGACACACTCCCTTCATGACCGAGAGAAAAATCAATCCCGTGTTTGACGGGGACGAGAGTTTCGGACATGTGCTGGACGCTGTTAAGCCCTAATTAATGAAGTGTGGTGGATGGAGAGAGAGAGAGAGAGAGAGAGAGAGAGAGAGAGAGAGAGAGAGAGAGAGAGAGAGAGAGAGAGAGAGAGGGGAGAGGGCGGAGAGGAACAGTGGAGACTGGGGGGAGAGAGAGGAATAGACAGAGAGAGAGTGGGAGGCTGGAGAGGAGCACGGAAAGAGGGATAGAGAGAGGGAGGGGGGTGTTGTGGAAGAGTGTGTGGAGGTGGGTGGCAGGGCCCTGACCTTGGGTTCCCCTGGGACAGGAGCATTTGTAGGTATTGATCAGGTCAATGCAGGTGCCTCCGTTCTGGCACGGCTGGGAGAAACACTCATTGATCTCATTGGAGCAGTTGGTACCGACGTATCCCGGCACACACTAGGAGAGGAGAGGGAAAAGACAAATCAATGAGTGACATGAAACAAGGCTGTTTCTGTTTACCTGGTTGTTTTGCCAGTTTTCTACACAGGTCAGCAAATTCTCTTCCATCAGAGATCTACAGTTGAAGTCGGAAGTTTACATACACATAGATTGGAGTCATTAAAACTCGTTTTTTCAACCACTCCACAAATTTCTTGTTAACAAACTATTATTTTGGCAAGTCAGTTAGGACATCTACTTTGTGCATGACACAAGTAATTCTGGAAAATTCCAGAAAATGATGTCATGGCTTTAGAAGCTTCTGATAGGCTAATTGACATAATTTGAGTCAATTGGAGGTGTACCTGTGGATGTATTTCAAGGCCTACCTTCAAACTCAGTACCTCTTTGCTTGACATCATGGGAAAATCAAAAGAAATCAGCCAAGACCTCAGAAAGACCTCCACAAGTCTAGTTCATCCTTCGGAGCAATTTCCAAATGCCTGAAGGTACCACATTCATCTGTACAAACAATAGTACGCAAGTATAGACACCATGGGACCACGCAGCCGTCATACCGCTGAGGAAGGAGACGCGTTCTGTCTCCTAGAGATGAACGTACTTTGGTGCGAAAAGTGCAAATCAATCCCAGAACAGCAAAGGACCTTGTGAAGATGCTGGAGGAAACAGGTACAAAAGTATCTATATCCACAGTAAAACGAGTCCTATATCGACATAACCTGAAAGGCCGCTCAGCAAGGAAGAAGCCACTGCTCCAAAACCGCCATAAAAAAGCCAGACTACGGTTTGCAACTGCACATGGGAACAAAGATCATACTTTTTGGAGAAATGTCCTCTGGTCTGATGAAACAAAAATAGAACTGTTTGGCCATAATGACCATGGTTATGTTTGGAGGAAAAAGGGGAAGGCTTGCAAGCCGAAGAACACCATCCCAACTGTGAAGCACGGGGGTGGCAGCATCATGCTGTGGGGGTGCTTTGCTGCAGGAGGGACTGGTGCACTTCACAAAATAGATGGCATCATGAGGAAGGAAAATTATGTGGATATATTGAAGCAACATCTCAAGACATCAGTCAGGAAGTTAAAGCTTGGTCGCAAATGGGTCTTCCAAATGGACAATGACCCCAAGCATACTTCCAAAGTTGTGGCAAAATGGCTTAAGGACAACAAAGTCAAGGTATTGGAGTGGCCATCACAAAGCGCTGACCTCAATCCTATAGAAAATGTGTGGGCAGAACTGAAAATGTGTGTGCGAGCAAGGAGGCCTACAAACCTGACTCAGTTACACCAGCTCTGTCAGGAGGAATGGGCCAACATTCACCCAACTTATTGTGGGAAGCTTGTGGAAGGCTACCTGAAACGTTTGACCCAAGTTAAACAATTTAAGGCAATGCTACCAAATACTAATTGAGTGTATGTAAACTTCTGACCCACTGGGAATGTGATGAAATAAATAAAAGCTGAAATAAATCATTCTCTCTACTATTATATTGACATTTCACATTCTTAAAATAAAGTGGTGATCCTAACTGACCTAAGACAGGGCATTTTTACTAGGATTAAATGTCAGGAATTGTGAAAAACAGAGTTTAAATGTATATGGCTAAGTTGTATGTAAACTTCCGACTTCAACTGTACATAAATGAGCAGTTTGTGAGTCTGTTTATAAACAACCTTTTGTCATCAGTCTGGATACAGTTTGATAGGAAAAATTATTTAGAAAGAACACCCACACACTGATTTGTTTTCTGATTTAAATCATTCAATGGAAAGTGAACATGACTGACAATGTTTCTACGAGACCAAGACCAGGAAATGCACACTTTTTTGGCCACATGAATCGCTGTTCGGCCTAGGTATCATTTCTACATTAGGCTACATTTGTTATGCATTTCACCCAGCACCTGAGAAATAATGGATACAATTACACTACCGTTCAAAAGTTCAGGGTCACTTAAAAATGTATTTATTTTCGAAAGAAAAGCAATTGTTTTGTTGTCCATTAAAATAACATCAAATTGATCTGAAATATAGTGTAGACATTGTTAATGTTGTAAATGGCTATTGTAGCTGGAAATGGCTGATCTTTAATGGAATATCTACATAGGCGTACAGAGGCCCATTATCAGCAACCATCAGTCCTGTGTTCCAATGGCACGTTGTGTTTGCTAATCCAAGTTTATCATTTTAAAAGGCTAATTGATCATTAGAAAACCCTTTAGGAATTATGTTAGCACAGCTGAAAACTGTTGTGCTGATTAAAGAAGCAATAAAACTGGCCTTCTTGAGACTAGTTGAGTATCTGGAGCATCAGCAATTGTGGGTTCGATTACAGGCTCAAAATGGCCAGAAACAAATAACTTTCTTCTGAAACTCATCAGTCTATTCTTGTTCTGAGAAATGAAGGCTATTCCATGCGAGAAATTGCCAAGAAACTGAAGATCTTGTACAACGCTGTGTACTACTCCCTTCAAAGAACAGCGCAAACTGGCTCTAACCAGAATAGAAAGAGGAGTGGGAGGCCCCGGTGCACAACTGAGCAAGAGGACAAATACATTAGAGTGTCTAGTTTGAGAAACAGACGCCTCACAGGTCCTCAAAACACCAGTCTCAACGTCAACAGGGAAGAGGCGACTCCGGGATGCTGACCTTCTAGGCAGAGTTGCAAAGAAAAAGCCATATCTCAGACTGGCCAATAAAAATAAAAGATTAAGATGGGCCAAAGAACACAGACACTGGACAGAGGAAGATTGCAAATAAGTGTTAGGGACAGACGAATCGAAGTTTGAGGTGTTCGGATCACAAAGAGGAACAATTGTGCGACGCAGACCAAATGAAAAGATGCTGGAGGAGTGCTTGATGCCATCTGTCAAGCATGGTGGAGGCAATGTGGTGGTCTGGGGGTGCTTTGGTGGTGGTAAAGTGGGAGATTTGTACAGGGTAAAAGGGATCTTGAAGAAGGAAGGCTATCACTCCATTTTGCAACGCTATGCCATACCCTGTGAAGGCCGCTTAATTGGATTCAATTTCCTCCTACAACAGGACAATGACCCAAAGCACAGCTCCAAACTATGCAATAACTATTTAGGGAAGAAGCAGTCAGCTGGTATTCTGTCTACAATGGAGTGGCCAGCACAGTCAACGGATCTCAACCCTATTGAGCTGTTGTGGGAGCAGCTTGACCGTATGGTACGTAAGAAGTGCCCATCAAGCCAATCCAACTTGTGGGAGGTGCTTCAGGAAGCATGGGGTGAAATCTCTTCAGATTACTTCAACAAATTGACAACTAGAATGCCAAAGGTCTGCAAGGCTGTAATTGCTGCAAATGGAGGGTTCTTTGACGAAAGCAAATTTGAAGGACACAATTATTATTTCAATTAAAAATCATTATTTCTAACCTTGTCAATGACTACATTTCCTAGGCATTTTGCTACATTTCCTATTCAAACTCATTTCATGTATGTTTTCGTGGAAAACAAGGACATTTCTAAGTGACCCCAAACTTCTGAACGGTAGTGTAAATTTGATGTAACTTAATTAGGACAATTCGTACCAATTGGATGTAATGTGCATATGCCACAGTGCTGTGTTCCTAGTGAGCCGCCTACCTTGCAGGAGTACCCTCCTAGGAAGTCAGTGCAGGTGGCTCCGTTCTGACAGGGGTTGGGGATGCACTCATCCACCTGCTCTTCACAGTAGCTGCCTGTGTAGCCCGCCTGGCAGTGGCAGTAGTGAGTGTTCCCTGAATCCAGACACTGGCCTGAGTTACGACACAGAGCAACTACCTCCACACCTGGAGGGCAGAGAGATGGGAGGGGAACAGAGATCAGTATGTAGTCTGTGTTTTGTTAGTGGTGTGAAATTAATAGCATAGTGATGATTGAGGCTAACACAAACACACACACACATTCCTCAAACACACCTCATACATGCAGAAGGACTGACACACAAACACCCTCCTTCACACCCCCAGTGTTACCTCTCTGTTTGGCTGCCACCTCGCAGGAGACGCTTGGCACATCACAGTAGAGCCCTGTCCAACCGGTCTGGCACTCACAGCTGTAAGTAGTGCCAGTCTGCCAACATGTGCCCCCGTTCTTACAGGGGGACGAGTCACACCAGCGTACCAGATTCTGAGGAGACACAGTGGTTAACTAACTTCTAGCTACAGTTATTTATACCACCTTTATGTAGCCAAGTACATGATCCATAAAAGCACATTTTACTTGACAATAACAACCTGGTATTTAGCCTACAGCTAGTCTACTGTAAAGTCAGTGTGACTGGGCCTGTACTGTACCTGGCAGTTGAGTCCAGTGTAGCCCTGGGGACAGTTGCACTTGTAGGTGCCATAGCTGTCCTGGCAGGTGCCTCCGTTCAGGCAGGGTCTGGAGTCACACTCGTTGATGTCGTGTTGGCAGTAGCTGCCAGTGAAGCCAGGTGGGCACAGGCAGGTGTAGGTGTTGATGCCGTCCAAACACGTCCCACCATTGAAACAGGAGCTGGGGAAAAATAACATAAATGTTAAACAAAACATCCACAAAGCAATACCATAAGTGTTATTCAAAAACCAAATTCAATTCACTTTAAAACAGGGTATTTTTAAGTCCAGTTAGTAAAGTGAATTGAGAGTGAACATCTTGGGCTATAATGGGATATTTGAGTCATTTTGTGTTATTAAACTTTCTGCCACAGGGGGCAGAAGTGGACAAGAGAAAGTAGTTAGGAGACGCATTCGCCGTTTGTGACAGAGACGCAACAGGCCATGTGAGGAAGAGAAATCCAAACTAAATAGGAATTCAAGTTCTCTTTACCTCTCAGTGCAGTCAGGTGTGTTGTTCTCACAGTGTATCCCACCGAAGCCAGGTGGACAGGTGCAGGTGTAGCTGTTGACACAGTCTGTACAGTTGGCTCCATTCTTACATGGGTTACTGTCACACTCGTTGATGTCCTCCTCACACTTAGTGCCACGGAAACCAGGCAGGCAGGTGCACACAAAGTTGTCCACCTCATCCCGACAGAAACCTCCATTGCTGCAGGGGTCTATGGGGGAAGAGAGGAGGGAGAGAGGTTAGCTAATAACTTAGCAGACTGGCAGCAACTCAGTCATAAAAAGAAAAGAGGAGAAGGGAGCCACTTTAGAGTATTGAGACACAGCCACTGTCTCATATTAACCTGTTTTTATGAGGAATTCATGAAGATGAGATGATAGGAGACTTACTGGGCTTGCAGTCATCAATGTTGGTCTCACAGTTGCGGCCAGTGTAGCCAGCCTTGCAGCCACAGCGGTAGTTGCCTTTGGTGTTCTCGCAGGTGGCCCCATTGAGACAGGGGTTCTTCACACACTCGTTAATGTCCACTTCACAGGTCTGGCCTATAGAGGGTAGTGGAAAGGAGGGAGGGGAGAGGCTTACTATACAACACTGAGATTATTTGCCCATTTTCATATGTTGATATAGACATATTTTGATATGATAACATACAGATAACATAATACAGATAACATACATTTCTGCCTTCAGAAAGTATTCATACCCCTTGACTTATTCCACATTTTGTTGTGTTACAGCCTAAATTCAAAATTGATGAAATATATATTTTTTCACCCATCTTCACACAATACCCCATAATGACAAAGTGAAAACATGTTTTTAGACATTTTAGCAACTACTTTGTAGAAGCACCTTTGGCGGCGATTACAGCTGTGCGACTTTTTGGGTAAGTCTCTAAGAGCTTTGCACACCTGGATTGTACAATATTTGCCAATTTTTCTTTTTAAAATTCTTCAAGCTCTGTCAAGTTGATTGTTGATCATTGCTAGACAGCCATTTTCAAGTCTTGCCATAGATTTTCAAGACGATTTAAGTCAAAACTGTAACTAAGCCACTCAGGAACACTCAACGTCATCTTGGTAAGCAACTCCAGTGTAGATTTGGCCATGTGTTTTAGGTTATTGTCCTGCTGAAAGGTGAATTCGTCTCCAAGTGTCTGTTGGAAAGAAGACTGAACCAGGTTTTCCTCTAGGATTTTGCCTGTGCTTATAGCTGTATTCTGTTTTTTTATCCTAAAGAACTCCCTAGTCCTTGCCGATGACAAGCATACCCATAACATGATGCAGCCACCACCATGTCTGAAAATATGAAGAATGTTACTCAGTGATGTGTTTTGTTGGATTTGCACCCAAACATAACGTTTTGTGTTCAGGACATAACGTTAATTTCTTTGCCACATGTTTTGGAATATTTTTATTCTGTACAGGCTTCCTTCTTTTTCTCTGTCATTTAGGTTAGTAATGTGGAGTAACTACAATGTTGTTGATCCATCCTCAGTTTTCTCTTATCACAGCCATTAAACTCTGTAAGTATTTTAAAGTCCCATTGGTGTTTGAAAGTCAACATCCCTGAGCAGTTTCCTTCTGAAAAACCTCTGGTGTTTGTGGTAGAATATGTGCTTTAAATTCACTACTCGATTGAAGGGCCTTACAGATAATTGTATGTGTGGGGTACAGAGATGGGGTAGTTATTCAAAAATCATGTTAACCACTATTATTGAACACGGAATTTGTCCATGCAACTTATTATGTGATTTGTTAAGCACATTTCTACTCCTGAACGTATTTAGGTTTGCCATAACAAAGGGGTTGAACACTTATTGACTCAAGACAGAATTCCACTTTGACATTATGGGGTATTGTGTGTAGATTAGCAACACAAAATCTCAATTTAATCAAATGTTTTATTCAGGCTGTAACACAACAAAATGTGGAAAAGGTATAGGGCTGTGAATACTTTCTGAAGGCACTGTACATGCATAGGAATTACATATAATCTACTGTAAATATATTGCTCGCTCACCTTGCCAGCCTTCTGGACACACACAGGAGAACCTCTCGTAGTCTTCAGACTCCTGACACACACCTCCGTTCTTACAGGGCTTGGGGCTGCAGGGTGCCAGCAGGGTCTCACAGTTCTCACCTATCACATACACACACACACCACACACACTTTTAGATATTGGACATGAAGAGTGTTCAATACTATTGTTCTCATATTATTATTGCGTCTAACATTATTGTTTTCGGAACTAGAGTATCATAACTGGAAGTAGTGGGTGTCTGGATAGACCGCCCTACATAAATAATGTTTTTATTGGACATTTAAACACACACTTCATTCAGGAGGCTATCAGGAGGCTTCTTGCCCACAGTGAAAAAGTATGTGAGTGTTAGAGAGCAGAGCTGGTTGGGCCTACGGAGACATTTCCCTATCTGTTTCCACGACACCCAGCACGGACAGGAAGCAGGCTGGAGTTTCCTGCTATTGTCAAGGCATTTGCTGTTCTGTGAGACAGGAAGTCTGCAAACAGGAAATGTGTCAAGCAGCTGGGCCGTTCAGTTCCCACCCCTCCATCACACAACCAGAGCCACTATTATTCCAGCTCTCAACGCCGGGTGGAATTTTCCAAAAAGAATAATAAATAAAAAAGGTTGCCCAAAGGCAGTCAGTCCATCATTATCTGTTTTATCAAATAATACGAGGGAGGAATGGATGTGAGGACTTCTGAAAAATATTTCCCTGTACTGTTATCAGGGACACTTGTCAAGTTGTCATGGAGGGCCAACGTCAACACAACAATCGCTGGAGTTTTAGCCAAGAGGAAATCTTGCTGCTGAAATTTCATTGACAGCTTGGTCTTCCAGAGCATGTTTTTCCCGTATGTCCAATGCCTTAGAGAAGCTAGAACTTTGAGCCCCACAGCAAGGAAATACCAAAACATTACGCTTAGACAGACAATCAGACAAATATTTCACAATAGCCAAATATTATGTTCATACCAGTATATGGCAGTAGGCAGTTGCACTTGTAGGCAGAGACATCATCGATGCAGGTCCCTTGGTTCAGGCAGGGGTTGGAGGCACATTCGTTGATGTTGGTCTGACAGCTTGGACCTAGAATCAAAAGGTCAAGAAGATATCAAGCACATGAGTTTGAGTTAGAGTCAGGGTCAAATAGACCAAACAGATCAAAACAGTATACAATGTATTGATGGTGGGAGTGTGATCTCGAGGACCATACACACGTACACACACATTTACTCACCAGTGAAGCCGATTCTGCAGGAGCAGACATATCCGCTGGTCATATCCTTGCAGGTGCCTCCGTTCATGCAGGGGTTGGACTCACACTCGTTGTTGTTGATGTCACAGTTCTTGCCACTCCAGCCATTGTCACACAGACAGTGGTAACTAAGGAAAAAATGGGAAAGCTCAATATCAGAGTAACAGACACTAACTTCCACTTTGAGTCCTCAAATCCACACTTTTTATCAATGCTTAGGGATTTACTGTAGATATATTCATACCATACACGTAAGGAAGATTTCTAGCTGTAAATGAAACACAACTTAGTGATTTCCTTGGCATTGAAACAGATGAGAAAGACAGACTCACCCATTGACTTTGTCCTGACAGTGGCCATGGATACATGGGTTGCTAAGGCACTCGTTGACCTGGGCGAAGCAGGTGGCGTCATGGTAACCCTCTGGACACAGACAGGTGAAGCTGTTGATGCCATCGATGCAGGTGCCACCGTTGTGACACGGGTTGAGGGCACATTCGTCAACGTTGATGTTGCACATGGTCCCTGTGAACCAGAACCCAGGAAGATGTTTACTTCTCTGACCTCTCGTACAGTAGTGTCTCAACTTTATAGCACTAGGAACATTTAGAGTTTACAAACTGATTCAATTGGTGTTAGAAAATGTTACAGGTAACTGCCAACGTAAAGGAAACTCCAACATAAAGTGTTGTAATGGGGCATTGGGCCACCACGAGCCAGAACAGCTTCAATGCACCTTGGCATAGATTCTACAAGTGTCTGGAACTCTATCGGAGGGATTCGACGCCATTCTTCCACCAGAAATTCCATAAGTCTGTGTTTTGTTGACGATGGTTGGAAGACACCGTCTCAGGCACTGCTCCAGAATATCCCATAAGTGTTCAATTGGGTTAAGATCTGGTGACTGAGACAGCCATGGCATATGGCTTACATAGTTTTCATGCTCATGAAACCATTCAGTGACCACTCGTGCCCTGTGGATGGGGGCATTGTCATCCTATGGGGTAATAGCCATGGTAGCCAAAATAATGGCCTGCCCAGGATTTTAATACATGACCCTAAGCATGATGGGATGTTAATTGCTTAATTAACTCAGGAACCACACCTGTGTGGAAGCACCTACTTTCAATACACTTTGTATCCCTCATTTACTCAAGTGTTTCCCTTATTTTGGCAGTTACCTGTACAAATTAATAACACCTTATAATTAGAACTTATGAAACTTCTAACATAATATCATGTCGTAATCTTTGGAGTTTGGACTTGGTCAGAATCCATGAAGATATCATTTTGAAGTAAAACACAAAGCCCAACCCGTGCTACACCAGACAATGGACCACACAATGGGCACTATATCCCCACAGTAAATGTATCCACCTCGAGAAACATGGGATTTTTAAGTCCGGTTTTGTTGGCCACTTGAAATGCCGCCGCCATTCAGCGGGTGCCACGCATAACATAAAGAGAGGCCATTTAGCCCTAAAGCACGGACCAACTTCCCCCCCTTTTAAAATATCAACTTTCAGGAATCTTTCAGGGGATCTTTCCTCCTGTGAAATCCCCGGTGAGTGTTGGTCCTTTCAGAGCCTGGTGAGAGAGGCCAGCTTGTGTGTCTAGGCAACAGGTTGGGGGGGGTCTGGAAAGTGACACCGCCACAGAAGGCCTCAAAAGGAGTGCATTCACTTACCATCTGTCACCTCTCCCCCTCTTCCATCCCTCCACCCTACCCTCTATGCTCTTGTTTGTCCTGCCCTCACCTGAGAGGTCTGAATAGGAGAGGTTGGAGTACCACAAACAGACAAACTGGTCCCCTACTGTAGCTACTTACCGCTATAGCCGGGCTCGCAGGCACACTCGTAGCCGTTGATCTTGTCGAGGCATGTCCCGTAGTCACATGGCTTGCTCTTGCAGTCGTCCAGGTTGACTTCACAGTTTATACCTAGAAGCAAAGAAATTAGCGTCAAAGTTTCTATAGTAACATTTTCACAGATTAAAGTAAATCTGGGTGATTTTATTTATTGTCGAGGACAGTTTCGAGCTGAGAGGAGAAGTCTTTTAGTGTGTGTGTGTGTGTGTGTGTGTGTGTGTGTGTGTGTGTGTGTGTGTGTGTGTGTGTGTGTGTGTGTGTGTGCGCGTGTGTGCGTGCGTGCGTGCGTCTGACCTGCAGTGCCCTTGGGGCAGGTGCAGATGTAGGAGTTCTCGCGGTCCTGGCAGATGCCTCCGTTCCGACAGGGCTGACTCAGACACTCGTTAATGTTGGTCTCGCACAGCCGGCCCGTGTAACCAGGGCGACAGTAGCAGGTGAAGGAGGCCAGGCCATCCTTACAGGTACCATAGTGACAGGGGTCCGAGAAACACTCATTGATG